>NC_092689.1:19991082-20341283 GCF_964275005.1 Diadema setosum
AAAGTATGATAAAGCAAGGGCATCTTATTATTATAATTCTTCTTTTTCACAGATTTTTACTGTGTACATGTATACCTTCAACTTTTCTTGGCTGTACTTGTCCTATCCTTCAGATTATATGAAATGTGGAAAGTTTTTTCATTTTCTTGTTTGTATTGCCTGTCATGATCATTTGTATCAGGTATTCCACTGTAATTGTGTTATAGGGTCATATGCAGTGATTAAGTTTGAAAACAAAGTACAGTGTAATTACTAGCTTTGTGTAAAACAAAGTACTATTGGTAAAGTCATACTATTATCATGCCTTCATTTTCATAAACATAAGAGATATGGTCCTTGTTGGTGTAATTTAGTATGGGTTCAGATAGCATAGTCTTATTCATAGAGCCAGTAGAATTAAATCTTTCTTTCTTTTTGTCACATTCTTCCCGTATGACAGCCAAAAATGCCATCCAGGGACTGCTGAAGGTTGACCCTGCCCACCGGCTGACCGCACATGAGCTGCTGGATCATCCGTGGATCACTGGGGACCGCTCCAGACCGATGAACAACGGCCCCACCAATGTCCTGGAGATGATGAAGCAGTGGAAGAATGACCTCCTCCTGGAGGATAAGGAAGGCGACGATGAGACGGATGACAGGAATGACGATGAGGCAAAGAACAACGACTCGGTGAACAACAACGTGAAGGAGGAGGAGGAGCAAGCTCCTAAGGGGAAAGATGCAGGAAGGAGGGGCAGCACCGGCACAGCCGCAAAAGTAGGCTACGAAAAATCATGATGTTGAGTGGTGTATTTGAAGAAAGTCACATCCTTTGCACCTGATTTTTGCATTTCACAATCCATGTGCCCTCATTTGGTTCGAATGCAACAGTCGATTAAGTGCGTTGCTTTCTGGGAGATGGGTCAACAACGCTCCCTAGGTATAGCTGACTAGGCTAGAAAAATCCAGAAATGCGGTTCCTTAGTTATGTGCTGGTTGGTTGAATATTTCTTTATTTGGTTGACTTTCATTCTGCAAAATTCCATTACTGCATCTGCCATATTGGAAACAGTTGTCGACCTATGGTGAAAGAACTCCAGTATACTTAGCAGTATACCTTACTATCTTTAGTGCATGTAAAGGGTAACCTCTGTGTTTTGTCGACCTAGAATTGAGAAAATA
Organism: Diadema setosum; assembly: GCF_964275005.1. NCBI lineage: Eukaryota > Metazoa > Echinodermata > Echinoidea > Diadematoida > Diadematidae > Diadema > Diadema setosum. The sequence continues at coordinate 19,992,247 of NC_092689.1, forward strand.
GGCCTCTTGTGGTATAAATGTCAGTGGCTCATGGATTGTTAAAGGGAAGAATTATTTATACTTATGTCCATGCACTTTCAGGCAGATGTGAATGATGGTATTGTGTCACTGCTCTGGCAAAAATAGCAACAACAACAATAATCAAATCACTGTTTGTTGACGCTGGGGAGCTTAAAGTGCAGTGTAAAATAGAACCTATGAAAGGAAGCAGTAAAAGAAACCACAGAATTATAATTTCAATTCCTGATATTCAGATTAGACTGCAATATAAGTTGTTCTTGTTACTTTGCTTGAACAGCAACATCAACCATATCCATCATGTGCCATCATGCACACTCTTATCACCTTCAAAAAAAAGAGATATGAAAGTGCAGTTAAATTTGCACAATTCAAAAATTTGCCAAGACGGAGAAAAATTTTTCTTCAGATTGATATAAATATGTGTTAATTCTATTGTGTAAGTCGAAATTCAAGTAACTAAAAAGACTCTGTAATCAATTTAGATACGACTGAGGTGAGGTTGACTGTAATCATAAGGTGCCTGTTTTTTGTTTTGTTTTTTGCCGTAACATGCATCATGATGTTCATTTAGTACGTTTTTCTCTGAAAGTAATAACATATCAAGTTTAGTTAAAAGTCGTGCTGCATTTTCTGTCAATGTCTGTATCTGACTGTCCACTATCATACTGCATCATATTCTTCCTTGCATTGTTATTAGACCTTGAAGCCTGCAGCACAAATGGCCAAGAAGTCAACAGTGTCAAGATCAAAACTTAGTGTGAGTATCACAAGTGTGTGTATTTCTCTAACAAGAATTGAAAATGTTTTTGTATGTATGGAATCTCCGGCAAGTTTAGGCTATCTTACATACAGTGATAGAAAAGACATACGAAGAGAGGAGTTCAAATAATAGCAATGTCCATAGGTGACAGGTGATTTGTCCACTGACTCAAACAGTGTCACTTCACTTCCCGTCTGATAAACTATTTGGCGAACATCTTCCACTACTGTCAAGGATCCTTGCCATTTAAAGTTATAGGTTCACATTGGTTTCATCATGATATGCTCTAACTGAAGTCAACTGTTCGTGTTTTTTTTTTTTTTTTTTAGTTATTGCAACCATTTGCCTCTCCATGGAATCAGATTCCTGAACATCAAAGTCCCTATATCATGACAGGAGAGCTCTGCACACTGGGAGTTCTACAAGTAATGTGTGTTGTGTGATCTGTGCAAATTACCCATTTTACACAGGCTAATCAAAAGTGATGAGGGTTGTGACAGAGAATATAAATGAAAGTGTGTGTATAGAGTGTTATTAGACTAGTATAACAATGAGTGTTTTGGTGAATATTTCAACACAGATATTCATATCTATCTGTATTATTATGCTTTTTTTGATAGTGGCACATCAATCAGCCAATCAAGAATGTTATTCTAAATATAGCAATAGTTGTATTTCAAATGCCAGTTAGAATCCTGTGATTAAAAAACAGTTGTCTCTCCTTCTTGTCGATGTAGCCAACAGACGGGGGACCCTCTCGCTCCTCACGAAGCAGTTCTTCTACGGCTGCCACAAATTCCAAACCATTTGTAGCTGGGCGAGGCCGGTCTAATGTAACAAGCAAGACATCCCCTCATAGGACAGGACCATCTACATCAAGAGCCACCCAGGATCGCCCCAAACCAACTTCCCCTAAAGGAGGCGGGGGAACTTCAAGCCGTGCCATCAAAAAGAAGCCGTCTGGACCAAGTTGAGAGTTACTCAGTCGTTCAGTTTCTACTTTGTATCAAATTTAAGAGAAAATCAAATCATGTATTTTATAGAGCAGGAATTATAAATTTAATGAAAGAGTTCTTGTAATGTGGAATACTGCTTAGTTCTGATGAATTAGAGGCAGGCTAAATCATTGCTCATATTTTGCTGCAAGTTAATATTTTCAGTGTTATTCTGGCTGGCTGCTTCACAAAGGTTGCAGGAGCAGAGACCCAGCATTCATTATTGACACAATTTGATGACAAGTAAAAAACATATGCACAGATGTCAGTAGTAATAATAGTAATCAGTTAGGTCTTGAGCTGCTAGTAGGCTAAGGACCAGTGGTTGTCAGTGAATTGTAAGAAGAGTTTCAGTTGTACCCTGCACGATCATATTCATTTAAATTGCCTTGAAACATATCCATTCTTAGGATCATGATAATATTTTTTTTTTTTCCAAGTGATAGTTTTGAATTCTGGTTATGAACCAAAGCCAAGAGGCAATCTTTAATGTGTAGTTAGTGCCTGTGGATGTGTTCCAAATTGTACATCAATTAGTCAGGTAAGTCAGAGCCTCAGTCATTCCATATCGCCCTTAAACAGTGTCCAGTGATCAAACGTCATGGAAATGTTCCCTCCAAAAGTTGAAGTGGTTTAGATATTCTATGTGTACAGATACCTGACTCCCATGTAATGAGGGTTATTTGTAATTTGTAAGATGAGCAGGAATAAAGGATTATTTTGTTTGTCATAAAAACTTAGCTCCACACTTTAGCATTAATCAAAGAATTGATTAACAAATTAAAACTGTAAGTCTGTGATGCAGCCAGTCTAGAACACACTGTAATATGACCATTTTTTTTTTTTTGTTTACCTGGTTTTGACAAACATGCATAATTTGCTATTGTAGCAAGTAATTGTTTCTGAAGTCATATAAATGTATAGTGTAATTATAGAGTGAAGTTTATGGCACAGTGTTTTGTTTGAGTGAATGAAACATTTACAGTACTGAGCAGATGACAGCCATTAGTGAATTGTAAGTGTCTATGATACATCTTATGTGTCATCCCATTTTTATTTTTTAGAAACTGCCACTAAGACTTTGCATAGCTAGTACTTAATTGAGTATCATTTGTGGCCAAACAATGTCACATATTGTCAGAATGACATTAGATACTTGTGTTTTGGAAATATGACATTAATGCTTGTCTCTTATTAGGTTTAGACATACTGACATGGAATTACTACTGTTTGTTCTCTAGGTACTAGCCCACATTTGTAAACCTGCAGCAATTGGTCTCATAGTTAGCATGGAGTTTGGGTATGATTGCAGTAACACCTGTGCAAAATTTCGTTCCAATTAGTCCATTACTTTCATAAAAATAAATGAAAATGCACCGTATGCATGCGTATAACGCTCGCTAGCTCCGGTCCACGTACGTACGACTTGCATGCGATACATGTGTAAGTTACATGTACGTACTAGTAGCTAGCCCCGGAGACCGCGCCACAAGGCGCGGTCCTGGCGGCTACCTCGCAGCTGAGCGGGAGCAAAAATCACTGCCACATTCACGGCGACTTCACAAATAAAGCACGGCTAAATTTCTATCATAAACACAGTGACAATTAATGAATTACCTTTTCGACTTGGTTTTTCTCACCCATTTATCTAGAAACTGCAAAATTTTCTACATTTTTTTAGGAGTAATAAGCGGCCTGCCCTAGTGCAACAGTGGAGAGACTTGCTGCTATATCAATCAGTACGCATTACGCATGCTCTCAATGCACTGCACTGCATGCATGCTGTGCGCCTGTGCAAGTGATTGTGAGTTTCAGTGAGCATCGGTGAGCTGAAGATATTCGCGTTATAAGACAACATTTTCTGCATCATAAGCAATGAAATGCATCAAACAGTCGCCGAAATTAATCATTTAGGTTTAATCGACCCATGTAAGTATTCCTAGTAGTTTTTGTTAAAAAATTAAGGAAATATAGCGCCGAAACGGCACCCGTTTTGTACAACTCCTCGATCTGAATGCGAAAACGGCACAGCCCCAACGCTGCACGTTGGGGCTGGTCGCAGTTAGTACGTAGCTAGCCCGCGCTCGTAATTCGATTTTGGGTCGGGTTGACCCGGTTTGAAAATTGATTTTAAAACGATGATTTTCTCTCTTTTATCGAATGGTATAGACAAAGAGCAACAGGTGAGGTATGTTACTGTTATAACTTGTACTGGAAGTCATATTGGACCTGTTTTATGCAGTTTTGATTTTCGTGGGTTTGCAAATGTGGGCTAGTACCTTTAAAACAAACAAACAAACAAGTCTATGACCAGGGAGGTGTTAGAGATGGAGTGGCAACTCTTGGCAATCCATGCAAACACATGTTTGGGTTCTAAAGCATTACATCGTGATGTTTAACATTCCTATTTGACATCATACTCAGTACCACTCTAGCTGCAAGATGAAATGTGGAGACAAGATAGTTTCACATTGCATCGAATTACAAGCTGTATTTCAATTCAAATTTGAATGAAATACTAAAATTCACTTTGAACAGTCTAGGAAAGAATTTAAAGTTTTTGTCATGTATTTCTGTACTTCTCGTAATGCGCACATTGAAATGGAATGGACATTAGGTCCTCTTAAAAAATTGATATCTCTCCATGATGCACACATAGTGCGTATGTCCATTTTCTATCTTTTAATCTGGCATATTTGATATTTCAAATGAAGTACTTCACCTAAGCATGTTCCAGCATATTTTTCTACTTTTTGCTGCTCCAAATCAAAGCACACATGTTCATTGTTATCAGCATATTCAAATGGAGAGCAAACTGCAGCAGGGGGAAGTCTTTTCTGTTTCGTGAGAGCTAGGCCTGATTACCAATGCTCCCATGTGTCAAAGTGCCTGGGCACCACCTGTAAGTTTGATTGCATAACTTCTTGGAAGTGTCGATCATGACTTTTATTTGGACAGTGGTAGTTCTTTCTCTGTCTGTAACACCTCCCTGCTATGGCACTACATGTATATCCTGTGATACTCTTGATTATTTTGCTCTGATTACCTTCCATTTCTAAGTAGTAATGTGAGGATGATAGTGTACTGTAATCTTGTGCTGTTGCATTCCTTCAGGACTAGGTCTTATCATTTCCCAATAAAGTGATTATGATTTGGCGCATGCAGGTTCGTAGACTGCAACTTGAAAGCTGATATATTGTCCATATTTGGCATCTTTCTATCAATGTTTGCTAGCATCAGTGAGTGGAACTAGCAACTGTAATCTCATTTGTGGTTGAGACTATGAAGATGTTGTCTTTGTTTTGATGGTGATACAGTCAAACCTGTCTACAGTGGCTGCGTGCTTTATTCAAACACTATGAACTACCTGGAGAGATATTATGTTGAGAGACCTTCCTTACAGCAGCCACCTTGGTTGCCTCTTGTTGGCAATGTTTCATTATGTTTCCTGGCCATTGACTCCTTGGTGGGATCTGTCCGTCGACAGATCAACTATTTTTGTTTCTTTTTGTCCAACATACTTTATTTTTTTGTCTCACGTAAAGGCCATTTTAAGCCAACCAAATTGTTAGCCGAGAGTGAAATTAAACACGGTGTTATCGTTTGTTTTTTTCATTGATTTATCAATCTATTTATCTACCTTTTTGTTCGGGGGAGGGGTGGTGGGAGGGGGTGGTGTTTTTTTTTCCAATTCTTTCTGAAATGCATTTATAAGTACCAGCTACTGATGAACATGCATGTATGTATGGGAGACATGTATGTGATGTGCAGTACAGAGAATAAGTGATGAAATCAAATCGGTGAAATCGGTTTATAGTTGCCACCTGTCTGTAAAGGCCACCTGTTGCACATCCCTTGAGTGCCCGCTGTGCACAGGTTTGACTGTATCAAAGTTACACTTGTATCAAATTTTTTGAAGTGCCATGTCTCTTGCTTCAAATGCATTTTATCTAAAAGTCAATAGTTGATGCAGCAGTCACATTCATGTGCATGTAGTATTTGCATTATTCCGTTTTGTTGTTTTTGAAAGTGCATGCTGCCAGCGAGGATGCGTTTACCTTAGAATGTGTTGTCTTGTGTTGTGCTATTTATTTATTCATTTATTTTGGTGATTTCTGTTTGAAAAAAAGGTTTATGTTAGAATGCAATAACTTTGCAGGTAAAACAGAAACAGAAGCAGAAAAATTGAATCGAGAAAAATGGTGTTAGGCAATTTTAGTTTCTTTTTTTGACATGATATTTTGACCTTCTGTGGGGACTTTACTCATAAGACAACATGCAGCACAATCTAGGGGGGCATTTCATGAAGCGTTTTGTAAGATATTTCATTTGACAAACTGTTAAAAGCTATAGAAATCCTTGCATCTGATTGGCTGACAACAAATTTGTCCAACAAAGTTGTCAGACAAAATGCTTCATGAAATGCCCCCCCCCCCCGAAATGTTAGTGCATTTTTATTTATTTTTTTCTGATGCAGAGTATTTATCAATGGAGAGATTTCCAACAATGAGCAAATAAATCAGAGCATATGTATGCATATGCATATACATTTTTTTTTCCTTTTTGCTAATTGGTCTTTGCTGATAACAGTGTAACTACGACAACCTGTAATGACGTTGAGAATCTTGCACCTGTCTTGAAGCTCAAATTCAACCCAGTTGGTGTGTAAGTGTATGTCAGCATCTGTCCTGTCCTGTAGAATTGTCTTAAGTGTTACTTGTGTAAATGTTTTTCAGTCAAAGCAGTCTATTTATCTTAATAATGCTTCTAAGTGTGATCTTAAATTGAGTTTCTTCATTCCTATGTAGGACTGAACACAATATCAACAAATAGTATTTCTTCATGTTGAGGTCATTTTCTTAATGGGAAAAGCATGTCAACACAATTCTATGCAAGTATATCACAAGCAATTTCTGAATAGCTTAATGTCTTCATTCTATTACTAGTCATTCCATTGAAATATGATTTTTTTTTCTTTTCTTTTTTATCCGTCCATGCATTGTACATGCACGTTATCAAATTTCAAAGCAATACAACATTCCATCCAATAAGCCTTGATACTTTGCCAGGTATTGCAAGATAGTAAAAACTGAAGATAATTTTAGAGCAGATGGCCTTAATGTGGATGACAGCTTGATATTCTGTGATCATATCGTTCGCTGAGAACCAGAAGGGTGCTTTCAGGTTCTTAGACTTGAGCATTAATAAAGCTGAAACAATCAATTTTCATGAAATATAAAGTTTATTCAATCAAACATGGGTAGATTTATAAGCATTGTTTCAAATATCAGGTAAATATCACCCTTGTGGTTCTGATTTTTAACATTTTACTGAAAATTAAAATAATTTGGAATTGATGCAGTTATGCGGAGGAGATCAAGCTCTACAATGTGATACCAACAATTCAGTACCCCTCATAATTTTGATAACGGCCTTCTGGTTCTCAGTTGACCATATACAGTATGTAATCGTTGCGGACATTGAGGTAAAAGTGACTTCAGGTGTTTAAACAGATATCTCCACGTTTTATGGTGTTAGTTTATTTCATTAAAAGAATGAATTTCCTTTGAGGTAGACGTATAGAAAGTGAGTAAAGCTTGTATGTGCTATGAAAGCTTTTTCTCAACATAATCAACAGCTTTATTTGGCAGAATAAGACTTTCCTGCACTTGATTGGCTATCAAAGGAAGTATAATTGCTCTCACACTATGAATGCAAGTTTGCCAAATGCCTTGTATAAGAAGCAAGAGAGAAAATATAATTGCGTGAATATAGTGAGTATGTATTCAGGAGAATAGCTTTTCTAGCTTTTGGGTCACATGTGGAGGTTCACTAGGTAAAATTGACATCAGCTGTAGTAAATATTGATATTTGTAGAAATAGAAGTACTCCATGCAAGTGTAAGAGTGGAGTAATCAGCCCAATTCCTGCTTGTGTCAGCAGCCACTAAATTATATTGTGTGTTCATTGGCAAATTATGTGCTGTACCCGTATTTTGTCCTTTTGCCTGTATGTACTAGAGATGTGTCATCTTATGTAGCCTGACTGTAGAGTGAGACGGGAATTTGATGACTCAAAATTTATATCAATCCAGTCAGGTGGTCAGGCATAACTGGATTTGCACTTCTCAATCAAGGCAGGTACAGTACTTACGCAAAGGTTAGTCGTAATCATCCGTCCATTTCACGTACCACTCCATTGTGCCTAGATAAGAATTATTCTTTGCAAGTATCATTACGCCCTACGTATTTAGTATGCAAAGCCCAATATCAATTTAAGAGAAATGCTATGTATCTTTGCTTTATTTTCTCAATCTAGAAGACAAAGAAGACATTTATTTTACTTGTGTTGAGTAGTGTGTGCAAGTGTTCATATTACAATGTCAATGCGTATTCCTGTTGAAAAACTGTCCATGAGGAGTGGAAGATGGCCTTGTAAGTAATTTTATAGCAATAATTACAGAAAGAAGAAAAATGATCCTTGACAATGCGTACTATGTTCTTGTCAGTTTTGTTGTGTGCCCCTTCAACAGATGAATTTTGCCTCTATGCCACAATACTTCATTTTAGTCATATTTATAATAATAATAATAATAATTGACAGCGCTTATATAGCGCATAACACAAAGTGATAATGTCCCTATGCGCTCAAAAAAAATATATATATATACATATATATTATTGTGACAGTAAAGACAATAGATGTTGCACGATACCAGCTGATGGCAGACAATAAACTAAGGGAGAACTAAAGATCGAAAGCTCCTACCCATCAGCTGGCAACGAGCAACATCTATTGTTTTCATCCTCACTATACATCATCCTTCCCAAGATGACAAAGGCATTTGGTAAAGATATCAGCAGCACACCATCTATATATATATATATATATATATATATATATATATATATATATATATATATATATACACGTATATGTGTATGTGTGTTATACAGTATATGCATAAAATAATATATACACCTATACACACACACACACACACACACACATTTTTATAGAGAGAGAGAGAGAGAGAGAGATATTATATGTAATGAAAAGACATAAGTCATCCAGCTGACATCCTGCCACATCCTTTGTCATCATAATTGTCACAATTATAATCTAAATATATACATACACACGCGCACAAGTAGGCCACGTTTTATGGTAAGAAAAGTGACTAGAGTAGACCTTTAGCAGAACCTTGGTTAATGGGAGGTGCCATTGTCACAGCAGGGACTTGCCTCCCGGGTCACATTATGTGCCTGCCCACATGTGGCTCTGTGCTGTGCTCCAGCTAATAGTCGTTGGAAATATTCAGCGTGAAAAAAAGAACAAGAAACTACAGCCTCAAGTTACTAATTATGGCTATCTCTCCTTTTTTCTCCTCACACTGCGTTCACATTGTCCCCCGCGCCGCGGGGAAAGTCCCGAGCTGTGGGACTTTCTCCTCCAAAACCATAATGTGAACGCTCGCTGGGACTTGTCCCCTCGTCCCCGCGAATCAAGTCGGGTACGGGGACAAGATTTGGAGGGGAGAGTGACCTTGGGGCGAAATTGATAGCGTCCAGCTGTGGTCATCAAATGTGCGCATGCGCTATGCCTGGCAGAGCTCGCCCCAAGCCCTAATTGCCCCCACAGCTCGGGGACAGATGAGATACCAATGTGAACGGTCAGTCGTAAAAAAGATAAGATCTCTTGAGGCTGTCCCCGCGGCGCGGGGGACAATGTGAACGCGGGGTCATACTCCTCCTCCTTCCTGGGATGACCTTCTACAGTCACCGCCTTAGTGCAATTAGAAAGCCTGAATGAGGGACAAGCCACCTGTGGTAGAATAATCAGGCTCATTATGGTACATTGACAGTACGTCTGTCGGATGTTTGATCAGGGGGTTAGCCTCATTACCACCCTTCCCCATTGTCCTATTCTCCCCCTGGCCTTCATCTCCCCCCACACACCTATTAATGTTGCATGACATCATGATCCGCTTCAAGTCTCTTATATCCCCCCGTCCCCCCCCCCCTCCCCCCCCCCCCCCCCCAATCACTAAAGAAGGTTCAAGAATACAATTATTCATTCAGGTCATATCAATCGCAAGGATATATTTATATGAAATACGATAGCTATGCAGAGATCTGATAAAGACATGTCCCGAGAAGTTACACATATACAGGTTAACTTGTGTTGGGATGCCCTTGTACAATAACATAATACAATTGATACAAAATACATCCTGAAGCATTCGTGTGTAGGCATGATATGACATTGTATTTTGGAACATTGTACTCAGTGCTATCTAAAGCCCACCGTACACTTGATACGGTATCGTGATTGGCTGAAAGCCCACGACCGGTCATGAAAATTCGGCATGAAATCTCTACGACTGGCACCAAGACCAAGTCGCACGACTGGAAACTGGCAAGGGTGGTGACGTCACACTTCCGGTCGTACGACGGGTAAATCGTGGCAAAGTCGTATAGTATGCGATGGCCAATTAACTCTTTCCCCACCGGTCTATAAAGCAGAATCTAATCTCAGATAAAAACTGATTTTGACTAAAATTGGTAAAAATCAAAGCAGGAGATAAGGCAATGGATTAAAATTAAACGGTATTTAGGAAAGTTTAAATGGTTTGGGAGTGTGAGATCTAGCGTGGTGTCTTCAAAGGGGTTGCCTAGGTGGCATATGGCCACCAAGTCTTTTAGTGATCATATTGATCATAGGGGGCAATCTCGGGGCGACATATAAACAAAAAGTAGCTTCGATGGGAGATTTCAGGTGAGCTGAATCAAGGGTTTGCGAAATTCAGTTATTCTAACACGATCATAATTGATAGTGACTTGCTCTTGTAGACATTGTTTTAGTATAATGCTCCAATGACGTTTGTGTCAATTTTAGACTGTGAGAAGTCTTTACCCGCTAGGCAGCGGAAGGGCAGTATTGCTACTAATACAATGCGAAAGAGCAAACGACCTTCTTTTTATCGTTTAGAAAGTTTCACGGAGTAGTAACACGTTTGTCTTTGATGAATGTTGGGTAGGACACTGTATCAAAACAGTCCGGAAGTAATGTGGAAACTTGTTATTTTGTTCCTTGATATCACTATAGTGTCACATGTGTAGGAGAGGATAATGCTGATATATATAGTGTGTCATGGTCCTGAGTAAGTCAGTATAGCTCCCCATACAATTGTATGTGTGAAAAGATGCTGAGAGGTTTTCACACTATTGATGCAATAATTTTGTTGTGTGTGTGTGTGTGTGCGTGAGTGCGTGCGTGTGTGTGTGTGTGTGTGTGTGTGTGTGTGTAATATATAGGAAGTATGGGATACTTGAGAACGAGATGACATTCTTAGGATCGAAATTATGTGTAGATTAGTTTTTTGCATGATTTGTATATTTTGCAATTAATAAAAAAAAAATAACCAATGGACTAGATGGATGTTATATTCTCATTAATGTCAATGCGTTACGTTTTGGCATCACTCATCTACCACGATCATAATATCACACAAACACATTTAAGTTATTGGCGTACAAAATTGTGATGTATTCTCTATTCCATCTTATACGTCATCATAAAAACAGATCCACTGTCATTACGCTGTCGGCATTAGCTTGCGTATAAATCGTGCTCAGCAATACAACTCACCAAACAATGTGTTTGGGTATACAATCATTTCTCGAATGTAAAACATAGGAGCGGAAGATACATACATGCACTACAGTTTTACACTAAGGTCGTCTACCCAGCGGTATTCATCACGTGAACACTATCAAGAAGGCCTTATCCACCAATTTGGAAAGGTTCATGTCAAAATGAAAATAACAGGATAAAGAAATACGGAGTGAGAAAATAGATGGATAGATAGATAGATAGATAGATAGATAGATAGATAGATAGATAGATAGATAGATAGATAGATAAATAGATAGATAGGAAGAGGACAGAGAGAGAGATACAGAAAAAAAAAATGGTCTATGCAAAGATTCAACAGACCTGTCACAATGTTGTCACGACACAATAAAACAATCAATCAATCAAACTGGCAATGAGACGGCCTCATTTGCTATAAACTTCTTCTGCTGTAACCATGATATCTGCCAAATTCATGTCCATGGGAACAACTATCAGACTTTACAGTGAAACTAACTCCCTTGCATCTCGGAGAGTGAAACATGGTACAGTGTATTGAACCATAATTATGTCCAGGCTGTCTGCCGACTTCAGCATATTGTACTAGCAATTCAGAAGGCTGGGGTATACGCCTTAGGTGTTACAGCGCCCTCATCCAGTACTATGTTGAGTTTCGCCTGTCCAAGCCATACAGCATCATTGGTCCTAGGGAGACGATGAATGACTACCAAAAATAAATGAATAAATAGATAAGAGCAGGTCTCTAAGTGAATACCAGTAAAACAGTCTTTATAGATTGATGTAGACAGTACTTCCGAATTGCTTGCTAAGTATGACAAACATATCTGAAGAGTAGGTGTGATAAGTAAAGAGTAAAAATTAACATTCACTTGTACATATTTTTCTTCGAACATCGTTGCAGCTGTAGCTCCTACAGTCGAAGATTTCTTCTGGTCGTAATGCTACTTTAAAAATATATTTCTGAAGCTATTAATTTGCTTGTATACACATTATTTATCAATGAACACTACACGTTCGCTGCCTACTTTACAAGCGCAAAATTTTGTTAATCAAGAATTCCAATACAAAGGCACTGTGCGGAAAAAAAGATGGAATGTGAGAAGTGTCATATAAGTTTCTTAATTTTTGTTCTATAACAGGCATGCATTGAGATATCCTTTGAGGAGTTACAGTGGATACATCGCCATGCCTGCACAATCGGTGTAGTGGCACGATCACCTTTATGTTTTCATTTATGAGTACAATAATTCAGAATCTTTATACAGAATGTTTCCTATTCGAAAAAGTAGTAGGTCTCCATGATATTTAAAACTGTTGCTATAAAGGTCTGAATTCCTAGGACGAAGACCTCTATTCCTTTAGGTCGTCATTCAGGTCTTGCCCTTTCTTCGGTGGTTTACAAGAAGATTTTGGGCCATCGCCACTTTGGTTAGATGGGCGATTCACCGACAAGTACTTTGCTGTGGTTGGACTGATGACAATGTCACACTAACCTTATCATACAGACCATTTTAAGACGGCTCAAAAACAAATCTATTATAAGCTGTCAGTGGCGTCTTTAGAGAAGCAGAAATTTGGTCACATCGCAAGACTGTGTGCAAAGCAGTTGTTCTCTCTCCATTAGCTACCGTGATAAACCTCACATTCTGTGGGCAATGTCCAATATCAGGTAAGAATCAATATGCCAAATTATCCTTTTGGACAAGTTATGCAAAGATAACTGCCATTAAGCAACCTTTCAGTAAGTAGGTCTTCGGTAATAACTGGTCAAAACGCGCTATATAGCGTCCGTGTGTCGTGTAAATCTGCAGGTAGCCGGCACTCGCCCGATGTGCAGTATACCTTGTCGTGAGAAATCTCGCGAACTTTTGTAGGTCACGCCATTGTTCACGAGACTCAAGGCAGTTAAATACCACGAAAAGATCACGAAATTGATTTTCATCAGTTCTGGTATTTTTTTTTCTTCACCAGTACTGTCACTTTTTAATTCCTATTAGTTGAAGGGTTATCTTCCTTCCTCCTGTTCTTTGTCATTATTAGTGCTCAAAGATTCATTTCATAACTGCAACAATACCCGGTGGTATCTGGTAAACACAATACCACAGAAAAATCAAAACCATATACGGTCGTTATATTTCAAACTCCTTTGTAGTTTAGCGCACAAGGAAACAGAGGAACGATGCCAATATAACATTACTATCAACTGCTTTCATTCTTAGTATTCAAATCAATCCGTAAGAGAGAAAAAAAAGAAAAACAAAAGGACTGCTTGCAGCGAATTTTGCTTACATATTTGTTTTGTTCACATCTTTGTTTTGTTTTGATTATGTAATCATTACGTAAATCTGTCGTAAATTGTAATTTCGATTTAAATCAAACTGTAAGTCATACTGGAATATACTTCTTAGTAAGTTGTACACATCAGATAGACGTATAACGAATATTATAATAACGAGATGGTGATAGTTTACGATTGCATGATTATATGTTTGAAAGTCATGTCTGTCAAATGCTTTGTCGTTGTATGGTTGTAGGAGAAAAAATTTGAGAAGGGGTTATATTTGATATGTTTGATGCAAAATTGTACAAGCAGTTGGAAATGCAATATTGCGAGTGCAGTTGTTATTCTTTAGTAAGAACCTCTCTTCACCTTTGTTACAGTCGTCCGAGAAATTACTGTCCTGGATTTAAAAAGAATAAAACAAATAGATTAAAAAAAAAATAGCCGTTTGCGTTCGTGTTCAGTGAGACCATTAAGCAGCTACAAATGCATGCAAAAAAAAAAAAAGCACAAAAGTCCATGGCATGACATGGATTATTAAGGCCAACTTTGCACATTCCACAAGTTTGGTCCTTGTATGGAGTCTACTAGATACAATAATATAAAATTCTTTCTCTTATAATACAACATACACATTGTGCATCGTAAATAGGAATGAATGCTGTTAAACAACAACAGAGGGCATACAGGTCATACACCGTTAGTGTCTCATTCGCTCCTTTTCTGTCAATGTTCAACATTGCCTCCATAAGCTGATGATGATATACAAAAAATAAGGCAAGTAGATTCGACATTCACCTCTTTTCAATGGGAGCATTTGCGGCGTGGGTTTAGCTCATAAGAATACAGAGTACCAACAGGTATGAATCAGAGTACGAGCACGATGATGACATCCCTGCGGAGACCATGGTTAGCCATCTTGTCTATATGTACTTGCAAAATATCACACCTGCATTGTTCACTATGAATGCTGAAACTCTTATTCATGTCGTTGATTTCCTACCAAACGTCAGTCGATCATCTTGCAGTCACAGGATGACTTGAGTCATTCCGCCAATGATTATGTATGGCATTCGTCGTTTTTACGCTCAGGAAGGCATTTCTGGCAGTGGCTTTCCGTGTATTTGATACATAGCGTACGTCACTTGACAACATTAAATGGTCACTATCGAAGGTTTTAAACGTATGCGCGCGTATGCCAGTTTGGCTATCGGTCAGTCGGTAATGTCACACGAGACATCGTCATACAATGACACCAAGTACAACTTGTAACCGCTAACATGGAGGCACCAACCGCATCAACCACATCATCGCATGCAAGGCGGTAAAAACAGTCATTCTGCGATCTCATTATCTGACAAGTCGCTCATAACCGCATGGTCAAACTTTCTGTTCATCAGCCCCATGGGTGTGACGAAGCTGGTAGAGCGTTCACGCGGCCGCGGTGGGCAATTGTCCAGGTCCATTTTGGGGACACTATTCTTTTTTCTTAATGAGAATTTCTGCGTAGTCGATGATGTCCGCTTCCGAACACGGTACTCGCTCATGAGTTTCTCGAACGCGTTGTAGACCTCCTCAAACGACTCCCGTACAGACACTTCGAGGAAAGCACAGCCGAGGCTTCTGGCAAGCTCCTCACCCTCGTCGGTCTCGACGATGCGGTCGTACTCCAGATCGCGCTTGTTGCCAACGATGAGGATAGCGGGATCGTGTGATCGCTTCGACGTCGCTCTGGCACAGAGAAACTTAAGACGCATGACCTCGTCAAAGCTGCAGCGATCGGCTATGGAGTAGACAATGATGAAGGCATCAGCCCATCTCATCTTCTCCTCCGTCTTGTCCTCCTGGAGAGGAAAACGAGCAGAGAAAAGAGAAATGAAACATACGGCATCAAGATGAAAGCACTCTTTCATATCATGCTGCAGATTTGTGTTTTCACCATTACTGTTGGGAACATCAGAACCCGATCACAAGCCAGTGGTGCAATCCACCAGAAGATGTTGTATACATACTGACAGCTAAACTACATATTACAGTCTTCTAATTTGAAGAGACGACGTTGCGTTCATACACCTTCGTCTTCATTTCTGAGTTATATGCTCTGCCACTGGGGTTAAATTGAAAATAATGTTTATTCCTGTGGTGATAATTACACAACACTTTTCCAGTCTATGCGTCACACGTATGGCTCGTTTTCTCTCTGCAGTCATAGTTACCTGGCCAGCTGTATCTAGGATTTCGAAGTCAACTGGAGCTGTCTCTTCGGGAAAGAAGGCTCGATGCCGGTAGATCATTTCTGCAAATCAAACACGAGAACAAAATCACATGAACATGTCATTTTTGTTTTAAAAAACGAAAGTAATGTAGGCATATGTAGACAGAGGACCGGAAGACAATAAAAGATTTTACATAGAGATTGCGAGTACCTGTGTAAACTGTTGTTTCTGACAACGAGGAGAGAAAATGAATGTCCAACTGATGGCCTCCTCATTCTAACAAGACTTAAAGTTATTCTCTTCTCAAACAAGTTACGGAAGTAAATACTTTGAAAGTCCACTACAACGAGAACCACAGTTACCCATTATAACGAATTCACTTCCCGCAGGTATCAACGAAGGGGAATGTCATTATTTTCGTCAAACAAAGTGTCGGTTCAAAATTGAAAGTGAATAACTTCAAATGTTCATTTTTCTTCTTATCTCAAAGACCGGAAGAAAGGCAAGGAGGATCTATCGCCATTATACCCCACCCACCCCCGCCCCAAACAAAAAGAGAAAATAAAGAAGAAAGAACAGCTTTATATCCTGGTTTGTACAATCATAAGTGATGGAAGGACAAGCCACGATGATCCTAATCAGATTTAAGACTTACGATCATCGACAAACCCACTTACGGCCTCACGCATGGGCCTCCGATATCAAGTAGCATAACGGTTGCATAATCAAGGGTCCTCCAAAGTCATTACCCGTGCCCAGGGGAATACAAAGGGGCATTTTCTGAACTTGGGAATCGTGAAGGAGGATTGACACATTGCAGCCTGCTAAAGGCCCCGTGTGATTGCTCCCTTGAAACCCTTGAAATAAGGTAGTCATGTTCAATACACGTGAAACATTACGAAATGCAAAGACCTTATCTTTACAACATGGAATTAGCGAAGGTTTTGGCCATGGAAGAGGATGGATATATAAAACCTTACGAAGATGAATAAGAAACTGTTTGAACTGTAAACATAGCACGGATGGTTATCTTCGAGAAGAAAGACTGGATGTGTCTATGCTTTTATCTCACAGCAGCTTGTTCGAGGACACTGTCTTGTATAGGGAAGTGAGTTCACGTAAGAGTATTATGGATAGCCCCGAGAACTTTGCACAGGTGAAAATACAAACACTAGACAATGGCGATAATGACAATCAACGTAACATCCAGAGACAATGCAGTCTACAATTGTTAATCAGCTATGTGAAATAAACTATGTCTTTCGGTCCCGTGGGCAACATGTTTCTGTACATTGTCGAGAGGACCCTAGAAAGGTGGTACCGTGGAGGGATAAAGTGTTAGTAAAGATGAAGGACTCACCTAGGGTGGGGTCGTACTCCCAAATAAACCTCCTCGTGACGAACCTCACAGTGAATGCTGGAAAGAGAAGATAACGGAAACAGTAAGATGCGTGAAATTGCGCAAAGTAATCATCATAATTATCATAATGAATGCTAGGCGATTTCATCGCACCTTACCGTTGTCGACTGCCGCAGAATGATTGATAAAATAAAACATTGATCAGTGAAGTAACTTACATATTATATTATGACCGCCGAGGGATATCAAATCAAATTGGTGAAGGCACATTATCAGAGAGAGAGACAAATAAAGGAGGGAGGTGGGGAGAGAAAGGGAGGGTTAGAGTTAGACAGACAGACGAATAGACGGAGGTTAAAATAATGTTCAATGTATACAACGAGACGGTAACATTATCATATGATTTGTAGGGTTGTTGGTTTTTTGTTGTTGTTGTTGTTGTTGTTGTTTTTTTTTTTTTTTTTGGGGGGGGGGGGGAAATGAGAAACTTGCGCATATTTACATAACTGCAGTCTTTAGTTCTCTTCCACAAAATGAATAAGATCATGATCGCTCGAATGATGATCGGTCGTGAGACTGTAAACACCTTTTTCAAATTCACAATATGCAGCAGAATTCTAAGATGTATAATATACATCAAAACGCGTATCCGGGCAATTACCCCCGGCCAATTTCTGGTCGGTGGTAAGGTTAGAGTAAAGATTAGGGTTAGGGTTAGGTTTAGGGTTAGGAGTTTAGTTTAGGGTTAGGGTTAGGTTCAGGATTAGAACTAGGTTTAGGGCCAGGGGAAGGGTGCGGGGTAATTGCCCAGGGGGTAATTGCCCTAGACCCGAAGCGGAAAGATGAAAATGTGAAAAGACAATGCGAACAGAAAGGTTACTTTTTGTCTAAATGTAAAGAAAATATCATGATATCAAGGCAAAGAACAGAGACATTAGGCCGGTTTCGGATAGCTTTTTTTTTCAACCCGACTAGAAAATAGGTCGTATTACAATGTATATGTATTTATTTTTGCAAATGAAATGAAATGAAAATAAGCAGGAAACGATATAGATTGAGATAAAGGGAGGAAGACAAAAAAGTAGGGAGAAAGAATAGAGAAAAGATAAAAGGTAGGAGGAGGTGGGAAGAGGAGGAGCAGGAGGAGGGGCAGGAGAGAAAAAGCAAGAGAGGAAGGGAAAAACTTTAGAGACAGGCTCTGTATGATACATCACCCTCTGACAGTCCCCTGGTAATTTTATCTGATATCATACCACCAGCTGGCATGCAATTGTCTACATCATTTCATATGCCAACGAAGTTGGCCCTTGGATTATCCAGGGGTTACTGTTGAACCAATACGGAATTTCATCAATAGTATCACGTCCATGAACGTTGATATATGTCAACCGAAATCCAAGTCTCGTTGCTAGGGAGCAAAACATCATCCAAGAACAGAAAAAGTTGGAAAATTGACCATGCCACGATGAAACGAAATAGGGTATCAAACTATATAGCAGGATACAAGTTTAGCGCTCTTCGTCAACTTCCACAAAACATAATCATTTTCATAATTTCTTCCCATTATAAGTACGCTGGATAGGAGCATTTCATTCTGATAAACAAATTCGACAATACGTTAATTTGTTCAGTTGCAGTCTGAATGAGTAGAACTGTTTATACATATAAGTATGCACTGTCAAGGATTGGTTTTAACAAGCAGGGGTGAGACGAAATATCACCTCTCTGTAACAAGAGAGACTACACATATTCACACAGTGCACTGTCAATGGACAAAGTTCGAGAGGCACTTTTTGTATTTTGTTTTTTTCTTCTGCCGCACCTACTTTATGAAATTCTCTGCCAGACCCACTGAGAAGTGAGATGCCAATAGACAATTTCAAACAAAAACTCAAAACTTATCTATACAAAATAGCATATTATGATTGTTGAATTTGAACTCATTAATGTAGTAATGTCAGATGTATTGGCAACTATGACCCTTTATGTACGTATAAGAAATAATTATTGTATAGAGTAATATATTGTATTTGGTAAATTGTAATTTTTGTTTTATATTTTGTATTGAGGTATAATTTGTTTGTAAAGCGCATTGAAAATCTTTTCAAGTCTGAAATGCGCTATATAAGAATTTGTTATTATCATTATTATTATTATTATTATTATTATTATTATTATTATTATTATTATTATTATTATTATTATTATTATTATTATTATCATCATCATCATCATCATCATCATCACCATCATCATCATTATCATTATTATTATTATTACTTGTAGGGCATACTGTCGTTACACCGGGCCGGCAAGGGTCTATCCAATCATATAAGGTACATTAGTTGTGTTCATTGCAGGTGATGAAATCTTCATCTTCTGTTCAAGGGGATCACACACACCATGGAGCTACAACAGGACATGAACAAACTTTGATGGGTGACCTATGTACACAGTATCCGAGGACATCCAGTCATTGGTCGGGTATACGATTAGATAATACGCATTATATTGATAAGGGGTGTTGATTCCAATCATAAGTGTAATGAGAAAATACTCACGCCACCGAGAAAATCAATACCAATGGTCGCTTTTTATTATAGTTTGTTTGAAGTTGTCTGAAATCGTTCTACGAAATCTCAAGGTGGCAACGCTCATTTCAAGACTGTGCTCGTAGATATCATCACCCAACCATGATGTGTCCGTCCAGGGAGGTGAGACGAACTCACCTCCCTGGTCCGTATTTGATTATAGGCCTATGGTTGATCTCAAAAACTATAGCGGGTCTGCGAGAAGCCTGTTTTGCGCTTAAGGCACAGACCGTTCCCATCGAAGCACCACATGGTTTTCAAACAGAAATCAAACGGGATTCCTCGATTCATGCGCTTGCTGGATAAACTTGAATATTGGTAGATTCCTATTCTACCCAACCTAATATTCATTCCCCAAAAGTCGTACTTGGGCCCTGCACATCAGACATTAACGTATCCTGAACATCATGTAGACTGGTGGTAGGCTGAATGCATGGCACTCTTCTGAGGCACCCTTTACGGCTCGAGACTAGCAACCAGGGTAACGATCCAAAAATCTGAAATCATAGACACTTGTTGACATTTCAAACATTCTGATCCAATTTTTATTGTTCTCATCGCCCCGGTGGAGAGCATGAGCGGGGTTGTAAGACAATACGTCAGGTAGGTAATGGGTCATAGCTTGTCGGGTTGCCATAAAAAACAGGCGGACATAGGGATTACGAGTTCAAGAAAGACAGGCTCACTCAACAACGAATTTGCCTATTTTGTCTCCGTCTAAACACCATTTATTCTCTTTCGTCCACAATATGACATTACAGTCGTTGCACTTACCAACTCGCTAAATTCTTTAGATTGAGACGAGGGGCAAATCAAAAATTAGATTGAAAATCTCAATCTAAAGATTTAGAACTAAATCTCTTTTCTCACTCTTATTTTGGATTTGTCCTTAACCAAAATCTTATAGATTGATTTCCAATGTAAGGAATTTAGAGAGAGCAAATATTCAGGGGAATCATGAAGGTAAACATAAAACCAAGCAAACACCCAGCCCTCACACAGAACTTGAACTGTTGCACAGAAGTATAATGTCCATGACTATTTCATGTTAATTACGAGCTCGTGTAACGAAACTAGATTATGTCCGGTTTACTATGCTACATACGGAACTGTCAACAAATCACTATTGATGCATGTCAACAAGTTGGTTTTTTTTTTGTTTTTTTTTTGTTTTTTTTTTGAGACAGCAATGTCTGATTTTAATGTAGGAGTCGACGACAAGCGATATTCACCACTTTCTCTGTGGGTGTGTAGATGATGGGGTCGGAAGAGGGGTCTGTTTACCGTTTTCACTAAAATTCGGTAGTTTTATTGTGTAAGACGGGTTTCATGACATATTTCACTTTCTTTTTCGCTTCTATTTATAACAGATAAGTCTTTGAGAATAAAGAGGCAATCAAAAGGTATTAACGACTTTTTTGAGCGTTGGTGGTTTCTTCGTTGTTGTTGTTATTTTTTTTTTTTTTTGATTGACTGAACAGATCTGTCAGAATAGCTGGTGTTAAGTAGGGAGTGCAGTTACTGTGCCAAATCATCGCATGACTGGTTAGACAGGTCTTCAACCTGCGAATCCCCATATCAAAAATCAAAACAAACGTCTGCTTAACGCTTAGACCTTCGAAGATGGGATGGTGCGGTGCGCAAATTGGCAACCTGCCGAACAATCACAAGGCCACGAGGTGTCAGGCGACTGGTGGTATGTTATATTGAGTTGCGTAACATTCCACGTGGAGTGCTTGTTTTGAAATCGAGAGAACTCCTTACGTCACACAACTCTGAATGTTATCCACTTTCTCATTTCGATGGATGATTAATGGGTTGGGTGTGATATGATCCAAGGCACTTTGATAATCTGGACATTGATTTCACTGATCACACAGATACAACATTCCACCATGAGTAACTTAGACTATCCCTGTAAAAAGTGACTGTTACATTTCATTGGGGAAATTGTGATACGTCTGATATTATATCATGAGCGAAATGTGTCAGTCTGATAAGTTTATATTACATCTATCGGTTTCTGTGGCACTGATTTGAATACAGCATTGTATTCTTACATACAGCTAGCAACTTCGTATTAGCATTCTAATAACATGCATGGACTTGTATGTGATACACATCACGCTCGTACAGCAATGCGACAGGAAAGAAATATGGCTTGCACATAATGGAGGGGGGAGCGAATGGAGATTTAACAGCTTTTGTAAGTAATATCATTACCAGAAACTTTATGTTTAAATATATTTACGATATGAATAACTGTGATATTTCAGAGAGTAAGGCGCTTCTCAACTGTATTTGCACTCAAATATGCCATAATGAGTCCGTAATATATTTCGATAGTCAATAACTCTGAAAAAAAAATGTCCATGTGATAACATGTACCAGAGATGATACCACCTATAAGTGGGTAATGTGGGCAAAAGCTGCGTTCAGCTCTCCGACAATGCATGCGTCCCATCTTTATGCTTAAAGATGGCTCAGGAAAGTGCATTCATTGAGAAATTTGACCCAATTCAGTGGTAAATACCGTATTATCGAATGCATCGTACAATGAAGGCGTTTTCAGCCGCTTGTCCAGACAAGAAACCTCAAAACTCGCCATTAATTACCCGTTTAAATCTACCGTTAAAACCCCCGATTTCCACATGATCGACCAAACAAAGATGAGTAAATTCCACTCGTTCTCTGTATTTCTACGACCAGACACGCTGTCTAACTTTCGAATTTGGTGAGAAAAATGAGGGCCCACACACTCCCCTCGTTGAGATACTGACGGCAATTATTGTTTGCTATGATGCTGTGACTCGAAGTAAAAACAAAACAAAAAATACTTGTGTCTGCCTTTCAACTTTTTGGTGATCTGAACGTACTAGACCTTAAATTGTCTTGGGCGAGGTACAGTATATACCAGTTCAATGACGGAGGCACAATGCCGTAATCACATGACATGGAATAAAGGAAATGTTAGATGTAAAGGTGATGTGGATCCTAGTTTCAGACTGATGTACTTCTGCATACAACGCCAGCAAGTGGAATGTCTTGACAAGACGCCGACAGATCATGATGGTAGTGGTTGTGATGACGGTGACGACAACCAACGGTGTTGATGATAATAATAATGTAAGGAGGATGAGAATTATGATATCATTAACGATGAATATAATTACAATGATAATATTAACACAGTGACTAATAACATTGATTACAATCAGCGTCGTAATAACCATCTACTATTGTCTTCTCCATGCATTAGAAGGTTCCTAGCATGTTTGTTTCGAACTTGCTTTTTTTTTTAATAACAGCTAGTTGTAATTTTGCTTTCACTGGACATTTTCGCTGTTATGATAACTTACTGGTATCATGAGAAAAGAAACGTTTTCTCTTGATGCAAGTAACATGAAACTTTCGTTGAAATTTTTTAACCTTTTACCCCCGCAGAAAGAAACTGTGATAAACACAAGGGTATCCGACCGAAACGTAGACTTCTTGACTAATTTACTAAAACGTTCCCTCGTCAGTACGTAATCATCGAGAATGGCGGGTTTATAAGATGTCATAGTTTAAAAATCAGAGACATGAGCAAGCTGCTATTCCTTTGTTTACTTAGGCCTACTCAATTTTCGTTTGTGTCTTTCTTGTTTTCTTTATGCTCATCCCTGATCAACCCCTGACTATTCATTTCGTGCCACTAGACTCGCGTTCTGTCTCGTTTTGACCGAAATTATCGAGATCGCATCGCATGTGCATGCCAAAGTGCCAATACTGACGGCTTGCAAAGGGCGTGGAAAAGCGTCGCGTCCAGCACTCTTTCTGCAAACACGGGAGGGGGACGACTTTGGATGAATGACGGGGTTCCAGTCAACTCGACCCGACGGTATACAAGCTATGACTGACAATGAGACTCGAAGATGTAAACGGACTTTGAGGGTAATCAAGCGTGAGTTGGTTTGTGTTATGGGTATACGTACTATGTAATGTGTGAATGATTGTCAAAAAGTGCATTGACACTAGGTATATCACCTGATCTCCTTTTACAGGAAGTGAAATCATTGTGTAACGTCAAAAGAGGAGTAAAAGTTAATCCACATCCCTGCTGCTCATCATGATCCACATATAACTGTTTGTCATCATCATGTGCTGACTTTGGATTTCTTCATGTTAACATTGTTGTTCGAAAGCAACGTAGGCAATGATATTATTGATTTTGATGATAACAAAATAGACATGAGAGCAGTGTTCAGTTTGACCAAGACACTGATTCAAAAGTGAAGCATTAATTGCATCTTATGATATATATAATATGTGAAGGGGTTGGAGAATCAAAACAGTGTGAAGTTATCATCAGTTAAGTCAATCTCGTCTTTCCATCTACGCATACATAATAATTCAAAGTGTCAAATAAACACTGAAAGTCCCTGATCGTAACTCCGGTTTCACACTCATCCACTGAAAACAAACAAACAAACAAACAGACAATACACCAAAACACCTGATTTACTCTTTGCTCTAAGGATTTCGATCATAGTAGGTAGTCTGATTCTGTAGTAGAACCTTGGCATTGTTGCAGTACACATTGTACCGGAATTCAATCGACATTGGAGGGATCGCAAAGGCTCACAGCATCTTTGCACAATGTCTGGATTAACAATACAATTAACATCGAATACTCGAGTACATCAGGAAATTAAACACATTTTATCCCTTATGCCGTCGGCTGCTTTTGAACACTAATACTGTATCTTAATCCTCTTCATCCAACCAAATTTGCTCCTGTCCAAATATTGTGAAATTCTAGCATCACCCCAAAGTTGTTGTCATATACACAAAAATGCTTACTGTATTCCCTCTTTTTCGCTGCACACGATAACACGTTCAGCATCAATAAGCCAAATCGGTTTGTCTCCCTGATAAGGGAACCATATCACCATGTAACTATTTTAATTGGCATTTCAAAGAAGCCGACATTGCAGCTCCGAAGTTTTTGACAGCATGGTTTGACCATAAGACCAATATGGAGATGATGATCGTTATAATATCTAGCAGGGACAAGCCAGAAAGAAAGGAAATATGGATTTTTTTTTTTCAATTGCGTAAATATAATGCAGCTTCTTACTGCAATCTAGTTGTTTTGTAAAGATCTTGTAGAATACTTTACCCATAAGCATACACAGAAATCACAACAATCCAGTTTTTGTCATTAGCTGTGAAAAGGCAGGGGAAGTTAATCCAATGGTCATGTTAGTCATTTCCCTCCCCTTCAGTCTAACTTCAAAGATGAGGTAGTCATATTAGCATTTCAGGGTAAAATACTTTCTTTTGACAAAAAAAAAAAAAAAAATCTCTTAATTTAATCATTTACTGCAAAACAAATTGTTAAATGTTATCTTCAAAGTTGGAGCAAAGTTTCGGGAAAAATATCAGTAGAATAATATAGCTTTCACTTTCACGTTTCTTTCCTGGTCATGCTCATCACTGAATACTCATCAAATATTATATCACGTCTCTTGTGCAGGTAGCAAAATAGAGGAGAACTTGATATTGGATCGAAAGTACAAGGTAACCAATTGATTGATTCATCAATTAATTGTCATCGAGAGACGGTATGTAGCCATATCCATGCAAAAATAATGCTTATCTTGAGCAATGTACCCTTCCAAACTTTGTTATCAATTTCTTTATTGTTTACTATATTTCTCGGCGCTGCATGAGCTTTTAGACGTTAACTTACGCTAGACTGAAGGTGATTTAATTCAAACATGTTTCATCTTGAAATTTCCTTTGGAAAGAATGACTGAAAGCCTGGTTTTTCCATACAATCTATATTGAGATGCTAAGAAAAGACAACTATCAGTTTCGTCTCCTGAATTTAGAGCCGCCGGGTTTCCTCATCAAATTCCGGAAGCATCAAAATAAACGCACGTGCTTTCCCGAATTCACACTACATTAAAATGATATCTACCTGACAACGGATTAACGGTCTGTTGCTAGCGACGTAACCACGCAAGCCCTGGGAGGAGATTTCAAGGGTCGTATTTTGAAAGTCCATCGCCACAGCGTCGGTCTTACCATGTGCATACTCCTTCCCATTGTAATATTATACGGGTGCACCTGAGCTATAAAAACCAATGTGGTATCATTGATATGAGAATCCATCTTCATGGACATGGAATTTCATTAACAACTTTTTACAGTCAGCTCCGTATTGTGTCGTAAACTGACGATCCATTTAATTCAAAGCACGCCTCTATCTAGTCTATACCGATTAAGTATTATATCAACCACTAATTTATCATAACTGTAAACCTGCACGTGAATGTTACGTCGAATGACAGATAAAATGGTTACAGCTCGTTATTCCGAAGGTTCGTTATTCCGAAGGCTCTTTATTCCTAAGATTCGTTGTTCCGAAGGTTCATTGTTCCGAATTTCATTTTCGGATTAATCAATCTTCGGAATAACGAACCTCCGGAATAACGAAACAAATTTTCGGATTAACGAACCCTTTTTCATTTTCGGATTAACGAACCTCTAGGTATAGGGAATTGCGTGTTTCGGATTAACGACCCTTCGGAATAACGACCCTTCGGAAAAGCGAACCTTCGGAATAACGAACAGCACCCGATAAATTACCCTTGTTGGTAAAATCGCATCAATTGCAGTTGAATTAAAATGTGAAACATTATGATGTTTTATTAAAGGAATGACTTTAATCACATTCCTTATTCAGCAAAACATTTTGAAGAAAAGCTACACTAAAAACAAAGTTTGCTCGTCATGTCTGGCTACGGACATAGTTATTGTTGAGAATTCACACTGACCTGGAAAGAGCAATATCGCGTGTCTGACTAAGAAAACCTTCACATTAATCTGTTATGGTGGAGTAAACCTACAAAGATCCTCTCTTGTGTCACATTTTTCTTTTCATCGTCGACTTCATACTTTCCAAGCAAGTCACGTAGACCGTCGCGAGCCGTGTATGCAGTCCGCAATCGTCAATGACCACGGCATCTTTATTTAGACCGCGACATATCGAGGGAAATATAGCACACGTTAGGGGTGCTACGTGGGTGGAATTATGTCGCTTTGTTGATGATTGATACCAAGGTCACCCAAGTACCACTAAACTGTTCACTTTTTTTTTTTGGAATACATAGTCAAGTCAAACATATAAAATTACGTTTTCTTCTCCTTAAAGATATGCTGATTATATATACACGTTTAATAGTATGCATGTATGTCTGTCTGCATGCGTGTATGTGCTAATGTAAATTACAATAATACATCATGTAGGGCCTAATATATATGAAGAGTTTGTTTGCAAAAACCGATAAGTCCATTTTTGAAGATTTTGAAGTACGGTCTCTGTCACAAAGTACAAAATGATACCTTTTAAATGATATATTGGTCACTACATATAAAGGTATATTTTTTAAGTTACGGTCAAAAGAAGCAAAAATTTTCTTATTATTCTCTTTATTTTTCTTGACCTTTAATTGCAAATATCTCCATTTGACAAAATATGGACTTATCGGTTTTTGCAAACAAACTCTTCATATATATTATATATATATATATATATATATATATATATATATATATATATATATATATATATATATATATATATATATATATATATATATATATATATATATATATTATATATATATATACATATAGCCTATACTTCAACGAAAAGCACACAAACACTATTTTTACATACACACTTGTTACGCAAAGTATAGGCCTATGTTATAGAGGTGATGATAGCTCATCCACTGTAGCTCATTATGATCACTGTACAGTATTGTATTCGTGACAACAATTTAACACCAACGTTGACTCGGGATTCCAAGAAAAACAATATGAAACAGAGACGTACAGACATGTGCGATGCTTAAACTTCATCGCAGCACAATAATTGCTCTCTCTATATGAAGAGCTTGCTTCCGAAAGGCGCTAAATCCATCATTTTCAATGGATTTAGCGCCTTTTGGAAGCAAGCTCTTCATATAAGGAAAAAAATCAATTCTGTTTTTTCATATATATTCCTGTGTATGGCGAGCTTGTACTGGAAAGTGGAAGCACACATCACAAATAAAATAATATGCAAAATTATCTACCATAACTTCAGAGGTATATTAAAAATACATTTATGAGGGCATGCAGTTTGAAAATAATCATTCTCGCATATGCATTTCCCGACTTCTGTAACGGGTTGTTATAATCATAGACTTCCTGCTTCTCAAATTGGTGCGAGTGAAGGCTGATCTGTAGTAGATCCAGATTCTCAAGGATCACTCCTCTCCTGACAGAGCTACACTGGCTTCGAATTCACCAACAAATACCGTTTCAAGATCTCGCTGATGGTTCACATAGCACTTACTGGTCAAGCCCATTTTACTGCACAAGTCTCGCATAAACACTAAACCTGTGCAGTTCCAAAATATACCCTCCTTTTGCAAATCCCAACTTGGAAAAACAAACAAACAAACAAACAACAATAAGACATTAGAAGACAGAGGATTTGTTTGTGTATAACTATAGAATGAATTAGCATTAGAAATCAGGATATCCCCAAATGTCATGACAGGATAGCAACATTCAAATTAACACTTAAAATGTATCTCTTCACTTAACTGTTTGGCTTACCAGGAGTTCTTGCAGAAGAAAATATGTACCTCAGTTCTATAATTTATCCATCGATATATTCTTACTAATAGAAGAAAAATGTAATCTCGCCTATATATGACAAGGATATATTATTTAAGCACACGGAGATGGAAAAACGTGGTGAATCACTTCACATTCATGGTTAATCTCCATCTACAAAGACACGAGTTGTGTAACTCCGATCACATGCCGCTGTGCCGTATATACATAATTATGAGAAATGTGAAAAGTAATTATAATCCAGATCCGAGCTTTCATATTACTGCACCTTAACTGATGGTTCAGGTGTACTAGGTGTAATATATTTCCTC
The DNA here is from genome assembly GCF_964275005.1 of Diadema setosum. Lineage (NCBI taxonomy): Eukaryota > Metazoa > Echinodermata > Echinoidea > Diadematoida > Diadematidae > Diadema > Diadema setosum. Next base: position 20,021,118 of record NC_092689.1, read on the forward strand.
TCCTTTCATTAGTTGTTGGCATCATTATAAAAAGCAAAATTTTTAGCTTGGGATATTCTCGTTAATAATCAAATATCCCCTCCTTATATCCATACATGTATCGATCGAAGCACTTACTTCAATCTTGTCGTCTCGAACACTTTGTTTTGTACTCACATACACCCGCACTATGCACACACACTAAAAATGTATTTTAAAAAAAAATCAATTTTAAAACATTAAATAAGTGCCTGCTTCCTAGCTGTGGTGTGGGTGCAGGGCTCCCCCCCCCCCCCCCAATCGCCGATTACATCTTTAAGAGATTCCATTATGAGCATGTCGACTTCCTTGGCATACGCGCAGTCTCTAGTGAAAGACTGTATCCCTTCATCTCTACGGACTGGATATTGAGAAATCTGCCCTGGAACGTTGAATATATCGAACGTGATATAAAGGAGACCAGAAAGAAACAGCGCATGAGCCTGAAAGTAAGGCCACGCAGATGGTATTTGTAACTATGGCAACCACTCACTCTTTAGTATCCTACCAGCGTGAAATCTGCAGAAGGTATTGAAGTCTCAATGAGGACATTTCGCTTCGTATTCGCCCCTCGATATGCAAATTACCATTGCAGTGCATACATAGAAAGGAAGTAACCACGATCGATTGAATTTGAGCGATAACAAGCCACGAGTGGTTTTAAACCAGGATTTGATGGATGCTGACATTCATGTACTACAGTAACTGATGCTCTATTGCAAGTCAGATTTTGGCGAGAGAAAAACATCAATCTGTATTGTAATAAACAAGAAAGAAACACACACACACATACACGCACACACACACACACACTGAGCATTCCAATCATCTTCCACACATTATTCCACACACTCCAACAATGTTCTATCACGAACCGCGAGAGCTAGATTGAGGTTCCCTGCCGTGAAAAGTAAAATGATTGTCCGTTATGTTACATTGCTGTTCGCCAAGTTCTATTCTCTACTCGCATTTCAAAATATCATTAAACCTGTGAGGTGCAGCATAAGAGTGATCGTACGTGTAGACTGGAGAGTTTGGTGATTAGTGCTCCAATTAAAGGGATGGTATATTTTTGGTTAAGATGGGAATTCAGGTGTGTGTTGTTGGTTTGTTTTTTTTGCGAGGTAATTAGAAACCACTTAAATGAAATATTAAAGATCAATCAAAGTTTATTCAATGAAAATCGGTTTTGTAACGGCCGAGATATCCAAAAAAAAAAAAAATGAAGCTATATAAGGTGGGACCTACTTTTTATTAAGACCAGTTTGTTTTGCTTTGTTTTTGGAAATATCAGCCATTTAAAAAACGATTTTCATCAAATAAACTTGAATTTCTTTTAGATTTGTAGTGGTTTCTAATTATCTTGCAATAAGAATCTGAATCCTCATCTCAGCCAAAACTGTACCATCCCATTCTGGACCAGGTTTAGTTGGGTAAAAACGCAGTGGCCTTCCCAGATCAAAAACGAACGTATTGTGGGCCTTCACGCAATCAGTGACATGTAATATGTTATTATCTATCTGTCTTTACATTGGATGTAACCACTCGAAACACTCAGTTATTGATTCTTTTATGCTTTCGCTTTGACAATGATTAAAAAAATGTCTCCCTGGAGCAAAAATTGTCTGCATTTTTCTTATTCTCTCCCCATGGGAACTACCTTGTATAGTCATTCAGAACAAGAGTATTGTTCAGCTGCCTCAGTTTAATGAGGCGTTAATAATGCATTTATTCTACAAATCACAATGCACTTTTACGACTCGAAATAAAATGGTACATGGCGTGTACAACCGTGTCAAAATCGATCTTGTCAAAACCTTGAAAGGTATGGTGGTGTTAAAGTGTCCGATGACAAAGCAAACTATTGCTCGGCGCATTAGTATCGCGTCATTCAATTCGGTAGTTTCCACACCAGCCGCCAATACGCAGACTGCATTTTGAGCACCGGTCAGGCTGTTGTTCAATCCGTTCCGTACACAGGGCTGTACACGTGACGGCAAAATACTAATGAATGAAAGGGTCAATGACTATTATTCACAATGAAGAGGGGAATCAACATCTATTGAATTAAGGGTTTGGTCATTAAAATGGAGTTCAGGGAATACACGCTAATATAGGCCAACTGAATTTAGTTCACAGTCTGCCACAAAGGTGGACGATAAAAAAAAGGCCTAGTCCGTCATCACCTATCGCAATCATATCATTTCGTAAAGGAATGATACATAACATAATATGTGAATGAACATGCATGGAAGCGTAGGATAAGAACTCAGTCCTTGGTCTATATAAATCTATGAACACAAGAAAGCAAACAAAAAAAAAAATAGTTAGGGAACTAAAGCCTACAATGGGATCAATTATTGGAATGTGATGTGCTTTGGGAATGCTGTCACAAATCTTCTCATGGTCCGTTTACATGTTTCGTGCCAAATCTCTCTCCCACTCCCTTTCCTTTGTTGATCATCACGTTGCTGCTGCTGTTGGTGTCTTTCGTATTCATTACGTTGTGTTTGTAGATAGCATCATCGATTCTTCTGTCACGTATTTCCGGCCTGTAAACTAGTTCACTGCACTTCTCGAAAAGACCAGGTCCAGATGTAAGATACATCACAAGTGATCGCCTTCTCCGATGTACAGTCTGAGCTAAATCAGGACGATTCAAGTTTGATAGAAAAGCAGTGGATAACAGTTCCGCATTGTTAAACATGTGCACGTGAGCTTATAGGCGCGCTATGTAACCGATGATTTCGCGTCGCCAAGGAAACCGAGTGCAAGGTGCCGACTGTATATGGCAGCTTCTTTCTCTTCTTTTTTATCTTCTTTTTTTATTTCTTTGTAAGTACTGAGGTATAACTCAGTCAGCATTGATATCAGTATTCGTCGGTGACATAAAGAAAGCGTTGTATCTTTACGGATTTATTCTATACTGTATTCATCGCAGCCTCGATGAAGAGTAACGGCAGTATTCATCGGTTCTAATCTCTGCCGCCGGTCATTTTATCTCCAAAAATATATTTCCCTATAACCGATTCACGCCACTTCATCGTGTTCTAAATACGTCTGAATCGTGAAGGGATGAAATGAAGACAAGCATGACATACATTGTCAGCTGTGCCAACTGTGAGAATAACAAGAAGAGAGAGGCGGACCATAATAATATCTTCTGGAATCGAAACAGGTTTATGTAGAGAATTATATATAGGCTACTTTTGCAACCCTGATAATTAAGATTCCTTTTGTAAACTGGTCCCTCGTATAGAGGTAAAGGTAATTCAGACCTTCCCTCGGAATGATAAAGCAGGAAACTTCTTTATGATGGAGGGGAACTAATATACTCCAGATTTCCAGTGAATTCATTTGGATCCCGAAAAAATTCCATCAGTTTTTTTTTTCTTCGTACAAGAGGGGAGCGTATTCTCCAGTGACATGAGGTATAGCTTGTTATTTCTTATTCTAAAATCTCTGAGGTGTGTTTCCATAAGATTTCATACACGATGTTTGAAGACATTATTTTTCAAGCGTGCAAAATTTCGTGACGTTTGCAAAAGGGATTTAAGACTTTAAAACGATTTCCTTTTTCATTCCTTGCATCAACAAAATATGAGCGGCAAGAAAAAAATGCAACGGCCTAAGCATATACTGAAATGAAATGAAATTACTTTTCTTTTTTGCTTATTGCAGCTAATATATTATGGCCAATGAGTTTTGTGTGTTAGATTAACATAATATATGGTTCCAATCTGATACTTGTGATAGTTCGCTTTCATTTTGTTATAAGTACAGTAAAACATGCATTTACATGCACACCAAGATATCATACATACGGCAGGCATGTCGAGTCAATACAAAGACCAGTGGTGACTGAAGAACCTACACACGATGATCCTTAATGTCACTTTTGGCTGCTACGGGAACGGCATATACCTGAGACAGTATTTTATGTGACTATATGTTTTCCTGCATTGCCCTTTATGGGTTCTTTGTGGCTAATGCCTTTTGTCAAAAGATCCGTTGAGGAAATACATAATAGAATTACATCTTAGTCTATGCGTGCAAAATGCCCGAACGAAATGGTGAGGTCATCACTAGACAAATAAGATGGAATCAAGAAAGTCGCATTTCGCGCTCTTCAGACAGTATAGTCACTATGTCAATCTACCCCACGAGAAAAAGGATTACAGCTGTGCAAGAATTTGATTGTCTTGGAACTTGCATTCTAGGTCGGTATGGAAAGGGATTTTATTTTCATCTCATCAGCATGGTCCATCTTTGCTCCGATTGCACATTCCGTGATATTAAATACCGACATGAACGGCAGTTTCTGTCATATTTCTGCCAATGCTCTGGCGAACTGTCCCCTTTAAAAGACAGATCGCTCTCCCGCGTTGTCAGGTAGGCACTTCAATACGACTCTAATGATCATTAATTGAATGTTGTGATTATGACATGGACCATAATCATCGTTATGAGGGTTCGAAGGGCGCATTTCTGGTCCCCCATGGTGAGCCCCAAGCTATTTGGTCACTTGTAGGGATCTACCCACCAGATTCCAGCGGTAATATCCGGATACTTTCCACCCCCTCCCCAATCTATGTTTGGTTGTTGGTTTTATTTTACCCTGTTTCATTGCTGACATCACAATTGGAATGATATATGCACGTACACCGTGCTGGTACCACTCCTGTTTGAAGAAAATGTTCCGAAGAAATCTCCTAGGGATCATTGACTGCGATACTATGGACGGAGAAAATTTCACGGCGCCATATTGTATGGGCTTTATTCGGGATCCTGAAGATCAGGGGTTTAGAAACCAAGGCATGAAATCCATTTGTTTACATTTTCCCTTCCAATGTCATGCTCTAATTGATTCGTTTGTCGCGATGACATGCAATCGATAAAATCACAAGAGAACGGCGTCAGAGATCAAGATAAAATCAAATTTCAAAAGACCCTCGGATCAAGATTTTGAGTCCCGACAAGCGCTCATGGATAAACAGTGAGCACTGCGCAGCTCCGATATTTCTTTGAAAATAATTATTATTGAGGAGTTTGATGCTCTTTCTCTGGGATTTAGACCCCTAGTCGAGCACATTTCCTCCGGAATACGTGAGTCTGGAGAATCAGCCGTTGACTCGGCTTGGTTTTGGGCACGTGTTACCGTCAGAATGAATGGATAGATCATGGAGCATGTTACGGGCCTAATTAGTATACAGTCAACTTACACTCCCAAGTCAGGCAAGACAAACAGCCCTCAAACCCAGCATTCTTGAAAGTAACATGACTTCAGACACATGTCAGAATAGTGTTGTTGTTTTGTTGTTATTTTGTTACTGTTGTTGTTGGTTGTTGGTTGTTGTTTTTTTTTTTGGGGGGGGGGGGCGGGGGGGGGGGGGTGAGGGTGTGATCTAACCAGGGATCACCTCCCTGATAAAGTTTCAAATATTCAACATGTGCCACGATGGCACGATGATATGTGAATCCTGCAAAGTAAGGTACCGTACTTTGTCGGAGCGAAAAGCGACTTGCGACTTCCTTTGGTCACAATCTCATAGAAATGTGTGATATTATGCTGGTCATTGTATTTTTAACGAATACATAATAATTATGTAGTGACATTAGCTGAAATCTGCACGGTCCATCAACAAATATTGCTTGTCAAATACAAGATTGAGAATTTCCTTTGAAGTGCGTCACCGTTGTTTGATACATGATCTCATCTTCAATGGATACTGAGAGAGAGGACGAGAATCTCGTCATCTTCGAGAATGTGACCTTGAACTTCACACATACACACACGTCACGTCTCATTACTCCGGTATATTGGGTCAGACACAGTGGTGTTAGGAAATGAAAATCGGGCTGTCAAAGCTAAACCGTTTGAGCGTTGATTGCATTTGAAAAGTTATGCAGCTGAGAGGGTGACGGGCCAGATTGGCCACTCGTCATCGTGGGCGGCGCGCTCATTTTTCTCTCATCCCATTATCATTATATTTTTTTTTTCTTACTTTAGTCTCCTAGAGGTGATGGAGATCGGAATGCTATCCGAGTCAGTTTGGGCGCTCACCTAGATACATGCAAACGGTCTGGCACAAAACACATCCTCCGGTTAAACGTAGGATCAATGGAATTATATCTGACACGGGGCTTACGGATTGTGTCACAGCTATCGTATTCATATGAATGGAAATGGAAAGCCTTTATGCCAGTAAAATCGATACTGACAGGTTTAAATACCCGTGTGCTGTGTTATCTCTTTATTATGTTTTATAATTGGTTGTATCCAAAACTTATGACTTAATATAACATCGTATGGATGATTTTGCACATATTATTGTGAGTGTGAGTATATATACCAACAGCGCCCTTCTATTTTCTTTGCAAATACAGTTCTGCAAGAGAGACAATGTCATGGTTCATCCACCTAATGAAAGCGACAGCCAAAGAGCTAATTCTTCTCTCTGTAGACAAACCAACCCTAACGAACATTCATGAACCATCATGAACACAATACGTCATATATGTCATCACTGAGCGATCAAAACCTCTTTCCCTGCAATAGCATTGGTTTTATCCCTCCGCCTCCAACACACAAAGAATCCTACATAGCCTCAGAAATACAACGTCAGGGGTACACATGGACACAGACATACAGACAGACAGACAGACAGACAGACAGACAGACAGACAGACAGACAGAAAGAAATAAAAACACACATATATACGCAAACAACACACACACATACTAATACAACACACATGTTGAAACTAGAAGAGAACGTGGATAGCAAGAATTGCATTCACGAAGAATCGTTCGGAATGTCGGTAATGCGTAATTATTTTGCCCTCAAGACGGGAGCTGAAAGGACGTTGGTGGACGGGTGGCGGGCGGGGGGGGGGGGGTGCTGTATGTTCATGATCATCAGAAGATTCATTGCGCGTTACAAAACACATGATATAGCGATTAAGACATCGTCGTCGATTACTGTGATTGTGATATGGCATGAAGTCTGGCGCGACTCCACTCCTGGTCGTGCTTGGTTAGTCAATCGTCTTGTCTCCTCCCCAACTCACCAAGGATTCAGATGCGGTGTGTGCCGCCATCGCCTCCTGGCATACCAGAGTAAACCACAACCTATCATTGCGTACGGAGCAGAACATCTCACAACACATTCCTTCCTCAGATATTGTTGGTTTAATTGTGACTTTTCTGATGCTCTGGGATTGTGCACACTTTAGGAAATCCACTAAATGATAACAATGAAAAACAAACTGATTCCAGCTAACCTCATTTTATTTCTGATATCACAGGAAAGAAGGGAACACGTTTCGTAGCGCGGTAGGGGGGATCCTTGTAACCAAAATGATAATGCTCAATTATGTAATCTGATATTGAGGCGTAATAACATTATCTTGTCTCAAGAATTAATTTTCTTACTCTTGGGAAAGCTGTTGCCTGTTCACACGATGCAGTTCGTGCTTACCAACTTTTCTTATTTACCCTCTATTTCCAGTTGCAGACGACTGCAATTAAAATTCAGTTTTGTGCATTCTTTCAGTGTGTATCGGTTGATTAGCTTGTTCAATTCATTTTCTGTCACAAACAACATGGATTTATCCATTGGTAACTGACAAACAATCTTATGACTCCTTTAAATAACCAACATCTTATCAGAACATCCTGTCAGTATGGCAAGTTTTTTTTTTTTTTTTTTTTTTGGATATCTGAATTCAGATAGATTACTACTTTAACCTTATTTGTAGCATTATTGTAGTTACTGTGAATATCGGCGTAAATCTGCCCAACCCCTCCCCCCCCCTCCCAACAATTTAGACTCTTCTCAGACGGAGGCACATGTCATCTGGTAGGTATAAAATCGGTGCTCATGTGAAAACTGCTATAACATTGTGGTGGTCGGCATATGGTATGTTCGGTCACGTAAAACCACATTCTTTCAAAACCAGGTTAAGCCGAGGACAAAAACAGAGCAAGCGGCAACAATTCTGTAATATGACATTTAAGCACCGCATAATATGTAATGGGAAACCTCCGTTCCAAGGAAGGATCGTGTTTTACTCTATTACCATGTCTACAGACCCGACGATTATGAAGTCCACGCGATAACACGTCCTCGGCTATTCTGGGTCACGAAATTAATTTTGGAAAGCAAAAACGTAGACGAACTTGATATCACAGAAAAACACGATTTTTATCAAGTTTTGTGGCTCCTCAATGTGTGACATTGTTCAGGATTGTCTGATTTCCACAGCACTGGGGAAAGTAAAGATGTTGATTGATGTTGTGTACCTCACGTTCCCTGATGGTTCCACCACAGGGTCTACTGTTACGTACACAGCGCCACTTCGGTTGCTACTAGTCGGTAGCACACAATCTTTAAATGTGCTGTATTGATGACAGCTTAAAATGTCATGCGATGTAATGATTTCTCTAGATGTTTTCACGAGTTTCAATCACTTTCTTGTGTGTATAGAGCTTGCTTTTTCTTCATCATGTGCTATTACGGGGGGGGGGGGGGGCTGTGGCATAGTGGATAAAACTCCCGACTCCATATCGGAGGACCCGAGTTCGATTCCCGCCCGGCCCGGTGCATATGTCCTTGGACAAGATGTTTTTACCCACCACGTCCCTTTCCACCCAGGTGTATAATGGTGCCTGGCAACGCCAGGGTAATGATAATGGCAGGGCCCTCTGGTAGAGCAGTGGTGCTACCCTGGATAAAGAAGACCTTATTGTTATTACATGTACTATCATATTTGAAATCGGTCAATATGGCTCTTTGCCTGCATACAAAATGTAGCCAAGATGTGTCCAAAAAAGACAAACCCGTTATAGTTCGATAGGAATAAAAAAAAAAAAAAAAACTTTTATGTTGTTCCGTGAAATCTGTGCTTTTCTCATAGCATCGCTTCATCCAGCCTTTGACATTTCGAAGCATCTTTACATGCTGACAACATTCACCCTCTTGTTTAGTTTAGCGATGTTGGATATTAAAGGCATAATTTACCATTTGCAGATGAAACAGAAACCCAGCATTAGTGCTTTAAAATAGTTCTAAAATGTGAGTTAGGGATAGAAACAACCACTTTTAAAATTTGAATCCGTATAATCGATGTTAATTGTTGTTAAATACACAAAATGTGAACAATAGTTATAATAAAAATGTTTCCAGACTAAACCGTATACAGTTACGGTTTATTGAGAAAAAAAAACTGATATCTCCTTATATTTTAGGTTTATTGCAAATATTTCATATGGTAGGATGTTTTATGATACAACAGACCTACACTGTTGGTCATATGCATCAAATGTGATATCTTGAACATTTTTGAAATCACTGCTCCCAAAGGTAAACTGGACCTTTAACATTCTTATCTGTTGAACTTTCTCATCATGCAATGTTATACTCTAACCTCAGTCAAATTTGGCTCATTCTCTGTTGCTATATAATTAATATTCAATTTTCCAATTTCATCGTGCCCACTATTAAAGGCATTATTTACCATTTGCAGATGAAACAAAAACCCAGCTTTAGTGCTTCAAAATAGTTCTAAAATGAGAGTTAGGGATAGAAACAACCAATGTAAAAATTTGAATCAGTATAATCACTCTTAATGTTAAATATACAAAATGTAGACAATAGTCATAATAAGAATGCTTCTTGACTAAACCGTCTACAGGTATGGTTTAATGAGAAAAACAGTGACATCTCCTTATATTTAAGGCTTTATTGCAAAATTTTTATATGGTAGGATGTTTCGTGACACAACTAACCTACAATATGCATCAAATGTGATACTTCGAACATTTTTAAATCACTGCTCCCGATGGTAAACCGAACCTTTCAAGCTCCAAGCTCCATTCGCCTCGACAAAATCCCACTTTACCTTTACGAACGCTCTGCATCAGACTGGTTAGCATTATTTCATCGGTAATGATGATAATGATTAGGGGAAACAAGCTTGCCTCATTTAACCAAACATCATCTTGACAGGGCAATTTTCTTTCATTGCATTAAATGAGTGTTTATTCTGACGCCAACTTGTTCGACATGACAAAGTGTAGTGTTCAAAATCTCTCTTGAGCAACCTGTCGTCAATCAACCCATATTACTGGCGCGGACAATATTAAAATACATCAATCACAAAGTGACATGAATTTATGAATATTTGTTGTAGAAAGGGATGGCGCGGAGATGGGTATGAGGATAAGAGTGAGAGGTGACAGCAGTAATAATATATACCATCTAACTTTGAGCCACGCAACGTGCTTGGCGCTATAAGTACACTTCAATCAGGAGTGCGATTGGTAGATGATTGCTATCGTTATGAATGTAATGTTTCATTAGCACTCTAGTACTGACAATCTTTCTGCAATTTTCCAATCTCGAGACCGAAGTACAAACTCAACCACGACACTGGTTAGCTCTTTGTAGGATCTTCGATAAATCTGGAATGATAGATTAGCAAGTTTCGCGTGTGTAATTATGAATACTGGTGACGCAACTTCCGTTAAGATGAAGATCTTACGTGGAAATTCATTCTTGGCGGCTGAGAATGCTGACCTGCTTTTTCCCTCCCGTCCCGCCACCATCCAACATCCCCCTCAATCAATCACTCTTCCGATATATAGCTATGGATGAGTGACTGTATAGATGCTGGCTTGGCTTCCGGGCGCATCACCAGGCCTGGAGCAAGATTTATCATATATATATTATTTTTTGCTTTAGGGAAGACCCTCCTCGTGTCTTGCATAGCAGTCAAAGTAGTTTGCACGCTTTGCGCATAATATTCGTCTCACGGTTGAGCCGCGAGCATGCAGGCACTCCGACAAATCAGAGCTTGTGGTTCACGCCGGAGATATGGACGAGCTATTTGACTGATTACTGAAAATCGTGCAGGGTTGAATTAAGACAACAACAAATTCTGCAGAAAATCTGCCTCGGCGCATGAGAAGACTTCGTACGCACGATCTTCTATTAATAATTTTTGTTCTTCATGTTTCAGTTCGGAGAAATGCAAATCGCATTCATTACGCTCGACAGCAACAATTTCGCCGCTGCTGAAAACTGAATCACGACTGTTGCTTGTTCCTCTCAAAGTTGTCCGCATGTTGTAGGAGTATACTTGCATAATTATGACGACAGAACAGTTCCTGAAAAAAAAAAAATCCCGTGTGGTTTCGTTAGTACCATATTTTTCTCATACATAGTCGATTGCTCTATATTTCATTTGACCTTTCTTTCTCCATAATACACATCCATGCAAACAAACACTCCTTCTTACAGGAAAAAAAAAATGCTGTGTAGCGGTTGCCCATCATACACATGTCGATCACAGCTCTTTGAACACTCGCACTGGTAATCAAGATGATGTCGAAAGCTGATTACATCTTCAATATAATAACACTCAGACAAGCCAACGAAGTAGAATTAACAAATAACGCTTCATGAAACCCTGACCTATGCCAATATGTATTATTACAGGCTTTATGAAAGGAGAGTGACGTCATTAAAAATTCGCCTGCCGTTTCATACAGGCGCTATGTAATGTACCACATCTGAAATATTATCTGTGGTGAGGCAATGGTCAGATCTCTTTTCACTTCCCTGGTCAAATGTGTGTAACCCGACGAAGCACTCCGCACGTTACTACCTGTCGAACTTCTTTCATTACCCTGATCGCCAAGCAACCTTTTGAAACTCATTCTCGTAAGCCAGGCAGCAGCGTATTAGGTCAGTTATGCTTTTATCCCGAATCTCAAGAACAATTTGATCTCATTACCGCTACTTGAATTTCAGACTCCATAATTAGAAGTCCCGCTGGGCATTTCGAACCCTGGAAGAACGGTGAGACGTGAACGAGATACACCCATGTTATGAGTTCAGGAAATACTTTGTGTGATTAATCCTCTAAGCACATTTGACCCAGCCAAAGCACAGCACGACGTGAGCAATGGGGAAACTTAAAATATTGATCTATATCGTCAGGGTGATTTTGAACACCCTCAAGGATAATAAAAGACATGAACATCATTTAACACGTAGATAATCAAACTGAAATCGATTATTCTCTGTATACAGTTATTTCTATTATATACTAGTACAAATTGCATATATAATATAAATTAATACAATACGATAATATCATAAAATAACATAACAAGGCATAATACAGATATTGCCTTTTTAGAGGTGCAGTAAAACATATGGCATTCCCGCGGTGGTTATATTATTCCCCCCTCGAGATTATCTTTTTCCCGAAAGCGCGCAGCGCCAAGTGAAAATATCGATTCGCGCACGAATATAAACAAAACTAGCGTCCACATAGGAAATACATATAGCATTATGATTTGAGATTGCATCGATGTATACGCATGTTGTACTGTATTATTGTGAAAAAAAAACAAAGAAACTGGATCAGACGTTCTCATGTCTACCATCTACTGACAGAAAGGATTATTGGTTTTGTAAGGCGAATTCTTCTGATCAACATAATCCAGAAGTACAAAATTCTAACAAAATATGAGAATCAGTTTATGACTATAACCTTAAGAAACTTTATTCATGAGTGACACACCAAAACAAAAAATACGACAAACAGCACTGGCAAAGGAATGTTTATGTTTTTGCCAGTATGTTTACAGATATGTATATGTGCGTTGTTCGCTTGAGGCAAACCCACGTATTCTGTTACTATTACGATAGGCGGGGTTGCCATGTGAACGGAAGGTGTTGGGTAATTACATCCCAAATCCCGGGTTTGCGTAGAGAGGAAAGTAAAACAAATCTCACATCATCCCTGAATAACCGAGGAAGTGCATTAGGAGTGTTACAGTGACAAACAGGCGCTATAAACTGAAGCTGAAACGCCTACAAGCCTTCTGCGAGTCGGGATTGGGCCAGAGGTGTTAGCAGCTCGCCACGCTGTCAGAAACCATTACTCCCGCTGCTCCCCAAAAAACTTTGACTCGACTTTCAACCCCGGTGGATTCGACAGGGGCGACATTCTTTTAAGCCTCGTTCGCCACCGGCGGGCAAAAATGTCATTCTTATAAAGCTTATACAGCGTATTTGTTTTTTATAATGTGGCAAATCAAGAGGGACACACTGCGTGAGAACGGGGGATCCAAATAATGGTAGAGAGGGTGGACAAAGTTCGGAGGAGAAATAAAAATGACACTGAAACACAAAATACAATGCGGCTACAACTTTAGCCTGTAAAGTTCTGGGAAATTTTGCCGCAGAAATTACAATCTTTCAATCATTTAATCACCATTTTTAATTCAACGGCAGATTTTGAATAAAAAGGAAGATTACATCAAATTCATATAATCTGAATGAAATCACAAAGAAATCGAAATTTGCCAATTTCAGAGAGGGGTATGAATAATGGAATCTTCTGAGGTTTGCTACCAATTTACAAGGATCAGTTGTAAATTTAGAAGTCAGGAGGCTTTTGGAAATTTTGCAACCAAAACGAACAATTCAGTAAGATAATTCCTTACTGGGCTTACTCTACTCTACCTTAAGAAATAACAACGAATAGACAAGATTTGATAAAGAAATATAGTGCCGAATCACAGAAAATAATGTGGTTTCCGAAATCGATGGGTTAGACCCATCTATAGCATGAGATGTTCTCAAGCATGCTAACAAACGTAGCCCCAAGATGTCTTTACCTCTTCCCTTGCTGATTGTTTAATATGTCACGCACTGAAGTTCTTAATCCTAGTTGTATCATACATTTATTGTGAGCAAACAACCAAACATATGGCTTCGCCATGCAAGCTTTACATATTAGATCTATGCCTTTGGATGTAAAGAAATTGCGTGAAAGCAGTTTTTCTTTCACGTTGTCAACATGTTTTCCTGCTGAGAATTTGTCGACGTAATACACGGTCTAAATAGGCTTAAATGGATTATTATCAATAGCATAAAGATTCCTGATTTACTGTATGTTTACAATGGTATTCAAATCAGAAGTAACAAATAAGCAAATCACTTAAAAATCAAACCATTTTATTTGATTCATGATTACACAATGCAGTATTCACCCAAGAAATCAGCAGTTTGACCTTACAGGTGATTGACAGAAGTCTCGAATACATGTAAACAACATAACAGAACTTCCCCGTTTCTCAGTGTGAGACCAGGAGGCTAGCTAGAACCATGGACCTACAAGTAGGTCCATGCTAGAACTAGGGAGGTACTTCCCTACTAAAACCCATAAATTCAACACATGCTACCCAGATGCTCATTTTCAGTCATAAATGATTTTTATTTTAACTTGGAATAGCTATATACTATAGTTGTATGCGCTTAACCGAAAAAAGCCACTGACATCGAATTAAGACAATGTTTAGGCGATATGCATGGGGTTATAACGATAATATTATCAGCAATGAGTGAATTACTTGTCAAAAGATGAACATTGTGAGAACAGAAATTATGATTGCTATCAATAGAATTCTAAGGCTTGCAGCAAACATAAAATAGATATGTGAAATGCTACATGAACACAACACACACACACAAACAAACAAACAATTAAACATGTATATTGACTTCTGGGAGGGATTCAAGAAGGAATACTATGTATATCATTTCTACAATGCAATATTTATCATTTTGAGACAACACTAAAACCAAATGAAACGTTCTTCGATTGATTTGATATATCTCTGGTGAAATATCCAGAAGTTCCAGCTGCCGATAAAAATAGGATTTTCTCTAACCCTGAAATAAATCCTACATATTTTCTTTCCTGTCAATGAATGACAGAGTCAAACGAACTCTTTTTTTCTGACTGGCACATGACGTGTACAACGCGCGGTATTTTCCAAAGAAACTGGGTTATTTTTCTATTCTCCTCAAAACGCCATAGGACGTTTCATCAGAAAACATAGCTTGAATAAAGCAATAACAATCCAAATGGAAGGAAATGAAAACAGACCTAGATTGACGAAACCACCAACCTCACGTGGCCGAAGGGCCCTACATTAACAAGATTGCCCAGAAAGAAATATTCTCTTGAACATGACTGTGAAAAGGAAGGTTATACGCACTCTTTAAGGAGATTTATTAACAGCTTCACCATTCAATGTTATCACGTGACGTGAAAATGGTGAACTCATGTATAAGTATTCTAGACCTCGACAAAAATTTGACCAATATAAAAACAACAACACACAAACAAACGAACCCTACAACAGCATACCTACCAACATTTCAAGATGAAATATCTTACTCGTGGATTGCAAAAATCTTATTTTATATGCAAACTGAAGTTAAAAATCTTACTTTTGGTCAAATCTTCAGAAAATACACATGAAAGGTATATCTAAATATTTTTTTAAAATCTGATTTCTCTGACAGAAAATCTGATTTTGCTATTTTTAACGTAAAAATCTTACTGAATCTGATAAAATCTTACTAGTTGGCAAGTATGCAACAGAGAACAGATTTATATTATCAACATTTTGTTCTCTTTCTCTCCCTTGAGTCCCCCCCCCCTCATTATATTCCGTTCTTTATCTTAATGGGCTAAGAGACCTTAATTCTTTTGAACGATTCTCATCATTATATCGCAACTCTGAAGTCTTCTAATGAACCTAGAACATGCACGTAAGTCTGTATAATAATCCATGGAATTATTGTTTATTTGGTTAATTGAATGAAAGAGACCTTGCCATTTATAAAAGAAAAAAATGACGTGCATGAACTTTCGTTGAAAAGAAATAAGTAATCTGAGTGTTTGCGCAGCAATGGGGGAAGGTATTGGGGACTTTCATTTCTGTCAGTAATTTGCTCCGAGCATACTGGTTGTAATCATCCATAATGATAGTCTACACCTCGGGAAATAAATCATCTGTCTTCATTGTCGGTTATCATATCCTACGGAAGCTTATCTATAAGTGCCACCGAGAAAACGAGATAGTTCCTCGTTTTCTCGACCTTTCCGGGCCCGAGAAAACGAGAAAGCAAGTTTTGAGATCTCGTCTTCTCAACTTCTCAAATCTATTTATTCATTCATTCAATCATGCATGCAATATCTCATCAAGCGCTTTTTCCAATCATTCTCTTACATATTCATTCATTCATCATTTTTCATTCGTTCATTCATTCATTCATCTTTTTTTCCCCTCGGTAAGGAGTGACATGAGATCTAATGTATTGTCTTCTCGCCTTCTCAGACCAGAAACTGTCGAGAAGGTGAGGAACTACTCTTCTATCTTCTCGTTAGCATTTCCAAACTTCTGTAGAATATCTTACATACATGTTTGACCTTTCGTTGTAGACTTTGACGTTCATGCGAATCGGGTTGTTCAGTCAACATTGGGAATGGGAGCCTCTACATAGGCTCTGAAAGTGAGCTTCAAGTGGAGACAGTAAGTTCAGTGTCATTGGCCATATATTTGCTAGGTCATAACCGGACACGATTTGAGAACGGGTAATATAAAGGTCGACTAGAAAGATTAGAGGCACGCACGTTGAGGTCGACGAGGAGCAGAGTGCCACAATCTCACGTCTAATACATCGTGTCTGGAGAAGTGTTGGGAAACAAGGTCCATTGGGATAGAAGGCATGGAAGGAGGGGAGAGTTGGGTGAGGGGGGAAGTGGAACGGAGATGGGGGAAGCTTCACATGAGAATGAATACATCATATCAATAAAGATCGACGTGCAGGCGCATACGGGATTCACGATGTATTGACAGGTTTCCTCACTTTTCATCAAAGTCGTTCTCATGCTTACAAACTCAATTCCTCTTTTTTTACGAGCAAACTGCGTGGCAGGAACTGATCGCATTAGAAAGATTTTCCAGAGGAAAACACGGTCTAAGTTCTTTGACCGTAAAATAAAAAGAGAGATGGAAGAAGAAGAAGAAGAAGAAGAAGAAGAAGAAGAACAGAGGGAGAGGCGATACCGGTTGAAAAAAGAGAGAGGGAGAAGGGAAACAAAGAAAGAAGAAAGAACTGATAGAAGAGGGACATATAGATAGAAAGAAAAAAAAAAAGGAGAGAGAAAGGTTTGATTTCTTCCCAGTCGTGCTACTTATCACGCACTTGGAGGCCAGGCATGCGCTACTCAAGGCTCGCACTGTGCGCGGGCATTTCCTGCTAAATATGAATCAGAAACGTGTGTGTGTTATTTCAAGTTCCACTTTGGGCTATATTTAGACCATCGTCTCGCCACTGCGCCATAGGAAAAAACAATATTACCATCGCGAAGATTATAAAGAGGTAAAGTGTGTCACTCTACGCTGTGATGAAACGGGAAGGTGGAATTGTTTCCCCGGTGATGCCAACCCACACATCTGTTACAGGAAGTTGGAGTAGTTCCCAGTAACATGGTAATGAGCATAGGTCATTCAGTCTGTCTCGACAAGACATTACAATCTCAAGGCACCAAGTTTAGCTTCAGTCGCGCGCGATTGTTGTTGGCGGAAGAACTGATGATACACATAAACGAATGAGGAGTCGACGCAGAGCCATGCCTCGTGTAGGCAATCTCAATTAACGGAACGCA
This sequence comes from Diadema setosum, assembly GCF_964275005.1. Lineage (NCBI taxonomy): Eukaryota > Metazoa > Echinodermata > Echinoidea > Diadematoida > Diadematidae > Diadema > Diadema setosum. The sequence continues at coordinate 20,038,680 of NC_092689.1, forward strand.
ATTCGTCTCTCGTCGGTGAAGGAGAAAACTCTACATTATATAATATGGGAACGTTACATCATTAACGTGTCATTGTCTGCGATCATTGGCCGGCAGCATAAACGTAGAAGCAAAACCATATAATAAAACCAAAAATATTATAAATCATTTTAAGGTATTTAAAGTTTGTCTCTTGCATCTCACAAAAGTAAATTCATAGATCTACCCTTTGCATTAATCAATATATAGATAGTAGGCTATGTCTTCACTATGCATTCTTGTCATTAATTAATTCATTCGTGTCCAACTGATAATGTTAATTCACTTCTTTATTCCTTCGATAATCACGCAATTATTCATTGAATCTCCTCATTCATGCAATCACTCATTAATCATTTCTGTCAATAAAAGCATTCTCTCATTTATTTATCATTTTATTCAATTAGTAGTTCTTTCATTCTGTCATTCTTTAATTCATCCATTCATTCATTCATTTTCGGTTAATGTGAGATACAAGCCCCTCGGTGGATATAGAGCGGGATAGACCCCATCAGAAAATCACAGGAAACACTACTTGGCATAGTCATCATCAAACACATTTACACTCGGAGAAGGCAACATTCCCTTGGCAGTATCTGGTAGAGGAGGTACAAGGTGTACAGCGGTAATACCGGATTTCTCCCCTTTATATCATTACCTCTCCACGGGCTTGTGGCGCATTTTGGAGGCCACTAATACTGTGCGTTTCCGATCTGTGAAACAGCACAGAATCTCGAAACTGAGGGATATATACCGAAAATTGAATAATCAATGCGTCCCCACCCATTCACAATCGACCCATCTCTATGGTCGTACAAGTAGAACTAAGTGTGTGCGATCTATCAGACACTTCATATGAGTATATTGCATGATTAAGTAATCATATACATGTATTGAAATTGATCACGTGTCTTGCTCGTAAATAACAGAACTATTTTATCAATATGATCAATGCACACTAAACTTTGATAGAGCTTTGATTTTAAATGCACATAAATTGCAGGGTTTATTACACTGTTTCTCATAAACAAATATTAAACATGAGGTTTGATATGTTGCTGTTGTTTTTTTTTTCGCTTTTTCTCACTAAAAATTGCGAGGGATACACGCATCGTATATAGGGGCCGTCCGCTCTATGCGGTCAGAGTTGAATATGAATTTTCTCTGAAATCAACCTCGGATCCAGAGGTGGCCCTGGAAGAATGCTCCATAGACGACATTACTGCGGTATGAGACAGTAGAGGGATTTACAATTATAATTATGTTTGCGCCGCTATGTGTGAGTGGAATGCAGTTTTAGTGACATTCCTTCCATATTTCCATCACTCTCTATCGTCAACAATACACACTGGCATCATCATACACTAGAACTGACCACGTAAATACCTCGAAATACACTGGCTATAGGCTCGAAAAATTCAAAGGGAGTATTCCAATAAGACAAAGTGAAGGTAAGTGCACATAGCTTTCTTGTTTGCTTTCTGTATCTGCTTTTTGTATCGAAGGAAAGTTCCAAGTTCTTTTCGAGAAATGCATCTACGGACTTCAGAGGAGAATCGTCATGGAATATGGAAACTGACGATAAAAAATGTATAAAGTATTATAATCGATCCTGTTACATAGAACGCGGTACTGAATGATTGACCCATATTATTAGAAGAGGATTACACATTCATTGCAATACCAACAGAGATATATTTCTTATTCACTGGGTCACTTTTCTCTGCACATTCACTTATGCTATTTTCATCTCGCAGCATGTCAATACTTTCCTTGTGGAAGGCAATGACCGCTGCTTATCCAAGTAATAACATTGCCCTCTCAACCTTTTGAGTTATCCACCTACTCACTTCCCCTCCTCCCGCTGGCAAGTTCCTTAAATAAAAAAAAAAAATCCTTGCGGCGGTGTAAAGGGGTGATTTTTTGTGTGTGTTATGACGAAGTCCCAGGTATAAGGATCCATGCCTTTAACTAAGCCGCAAAATTTAGTGTCAACAATGAACATGGGTTGATTGGTGCGAAAACCTGTCAAATAGTGCTGCCTTCATCGTCTTGCTTAGCCCCAAAGACAGAAATTCCATTGCACTATTATCCTACAGCAGACGAGACTCTTAAATATCCGCCCTGGTACGACAGTTAACCCTTATACAGTCTTGTAGTTAATGACCCATGACCAATGGCGTGTGTATACTGTAGGCCTCCCTTACTCGCTTGGGGCACTTCTTCACCTTCAGAGGTTACACGGAGGGCGGGGAGCACTGGCGGCCTGAATCTGTGGGCCTGCATATGGGCCTGTAAAATATACTTGCAAAAATACAAAATATGACCCAGCCCACCCCCACCCTATTATAGAGCAGAGCGATGACAAGATATTCAGACGGAGAAGTTCTACACCACGTATCATAAATCAGTTCGTAAAGTACATTTCTCCTGAGCAAAGAGTTCGGCCATAATTATCTCCTCACGAGGAACTTCGGCGAACCATTAGTGATCTGGCAACATTGTCTAGACAGATGATGAGTGTAGAAAAAAATGAAACCAGTTGGAAGAGGCAATAAATCACAGTCTTTCAGTAAAAGCCAATATACATTAACTCCTTACCAATCGAATGCCCACAAATGCTACTGCGGAGGGAGAAGTCCGTCACGCTCTTTCGACTTTGGTTTTGAGGTATTATCGTTCCACGATGCACTTTTGTTCTTGTTGTAACAGAGGGATCACTGATGAATAGGCCTTCAAGGATTCATTCCCAGAAAATGTCATGAAGTAATATCTTCTTTGAGACAGTGGTTACCATTCCGAAACGGAGGCCTATGGTTTATCCGCTATACACTATCGCAAGATCTCGAGCCAAGAAAAATCACGCCAGTGCGGCTGTCATAACATCGAAGGGTGAAAGGGTTCGTGAATCTTTCAACTTCGATGAAATGCCTATCGTTCAGGTGTGACTTCTTTAGGACTGCCGCCTCCTCGACGTGTTGGTTTCATTATGCCTTCTCGATAATTGAGAATCATTCCAAGATGAATCCCAGGCGGTATAATGATACATTTGTTTGCCTTCGTATTTCCTCGAAATACTGGTGGCTACACTGCTGCTTCAGAAAGTACAACTTCTGTCCATTCACTATCTCCCGCGGCAGAAAAACAAAAGAGAGTATAATATCGGGTAAACACGAAACCCAGTGTCCAGCTGCGGATGAGCTTGGGGGGTACACCAATGCGACACAAACAGCCTCTGCATTTTACCAAACTCTATTTCTACGACAAGAGATGACAGTAAATGCGTTGTTGATTAGAAGAGAAAGTACAATGGACAAAAAGTAAAAGAAAAAGAAAAATATCAAGCTTTGCAGACAGCATGTCTGTTTCCTGGAAAGTGAAATTGTTTTTAAACATGAGTCTACTTGTATGATCACACGGCCACGTAGATGATTTTATCAGAAAATAATTTCCCCTTTTTCATGTTTAAAAAAAAAATAAGACGAGATAATGGGTTTTAAGATTGATGGATGGACTATGAATGGGTCGCTGGAAAGAATAGATATACAAACACCCTGCATGGGGAGGATAGAAATAAAGAGATCAGAATGGGGAAGGGAGGGGGAAACGAGGGAATAGTTTCGTTGTCTTGGTTTGAGCCAAACTTGAGGTTCCATTTTGAAGTATTTCAACAATGGGGCGACGAAAAGTTAAGTGCGTTTACATAATCATATATCATATTAAATACATTACATACTTTCTCGTCGCTGTGACTTAAATTTTTATGAAAATATGGTTAGTAAAGGACTCAAGTCACTATGTATTATTACAGACATTAAGAGACACCGAAAAGTTGAAAATATCAAGTTGGTAGTCAAACCTAAAATAAAACATTGTGTCATCCATATGACAGTGCATCAGCATGATTTCAAATAAGACCATCCAAGGAGAACTGCGTAAACATTACGAGCTGAAGACGCAGGGATGTATTTTGGCTCGTACAGTAACAATCGCGTGATCTGCGCATTCCTTGGTAGATGTTTCGGATGGTCTGCGTCCTCACGACACACACTGCGCACTAATGACCCTTTAATACCTATAAAGTCACTTATAGGCCATCGCCAGACCAAGCGGTTACCTCGTTATCCCTTCAGCATTCACAAACGTTCTTTGAAATGTAATCTCACCGTTAACACCGTTTCGTGTTGATTATTTCGGAAATGAAGCTATGGTAGCCTCGAAACTTCCAAAGGTCGTCAAGCTCCGCTCGAGTTGACTTTGGGTTGACCTGTCCCAGCCTTCGACATCTCATCAACAACTCTGACGGTGGTAGCCAGCTGGGGTTTCATATGCATTTAAAAGAAAAGCTTCCTATGCTATGTGAATGACGTCATGATGTATTTTGAAGATACTACTCTAATCTCTCGAGTAATTCGCATATAGGGCATGACATGCCTCACCTGCAAAATTTATCATTTGATTTGTGATTGTTGTGATGTAGTAAACGCGAAAAAGCATCAACAGCGCGCGATGCAAACACTCCATACGAAAATGACATGCATGGTTAATTTGTTGGTTAACATGAACAGAGCCCGCATGTTAAGTCAGGGTATACTTTCAGAACCAAATCCTGCCCAAAGAAATACAAGGGTAGATCCGTCTCGACTTCGTAATGTCCTGAAGCAAAGGTTGAGTATTTTCGTTATGATCCATTGTGACTTGTATTCTCTAGTGAAGTTTGAATACATACAAAATATTTCATCCAATGTCACTGCTGATTTGTGGATATTTCCTTTAATCTCTGACATGGCACATGTTAAAATCCATCATCGACAAACAGTCACGTCATTTTTCTTTACATCAGCTATTTTTAGTGTGAATGAGGTCTCATTTTTTCCCCTTCTGTTTTGCTTCTCTGAGTATGTGACTCATTCGCATAATGCTCTGAGCACATAACATGTCGGTCTAAGACTTCGCTTGGATTAGCGATCCTACTGGATGAAGTCAAACCTACAAGAAAGGTTGTTGCTTTTAGAATATCTTCAGCCAGTCTACTTTCGCTTACACTTCGCGAGGGAACACTCTTATATCACGCAACCACTGTCAGCTCAATATACGTATGATTTAAATTCTTGGCTAGTACTGGCTAACATCTTATCTAATGTACATAACCTATATTGTTGTCCAAATTTCTCTGTGATTTATTTGATAATCTGTCCGTCATTGTACGTTTCCTTGTACAGTTAAGGAAATATTTGTCTTCACCACTAATCCCGAGTGTCAGTAACTGAAAGTCGCAACCCTAATATCAGACATCTGAAAGGTGTGTTACAGTTTCACTCATATGAGAGACATGGGCCTCTGTTACATGTATTTTTATGTTTCTAGCCTAGATCTACTTCTATCTTGTCTGCACAGCGACGATTGCATTTCCCTATATCTCATTACAAGGTAATACCGGATCAGAGGGGCACAACTACCTCTTTCCTCATATCGCGTTTCTCTACTCCCCGTAAGTAGAGTTCAAGTCCCGAGTGTGACGGTCAGGCGCTATCAAGGTCCAACAAACACCAAAGATCTGCTGCACTCTCTTTCACTAGTGAATTTTGCTGCAACTTTTATAGGAAAATGATCCATTGAAATCCCCACATTTTTTTTTTTTGCCAATAGGCCTATATAATACCAAGGAGGTATGATACCTCCTTGATAATACAAAGCAATTGTGTGATGTTTATGTGTTTGAAGCAGCTTTACGTGTCTAGGTATTGGACGCAAGGCGAGTTTGACCTATAGACAAGAATGAAAATAATCCCATTAAGACATTAAGCCTGCGGGATTAACAATACTATGGGGCGGCTTTAACAATACCTTATGAGGGACGGTAAAGAAGTAATGCGTCCCTTTTCAGATGTGGTCCTTAATTACCACGGTAGCACAAGAACCAGCGACTTATTGATAAAAAAGAAGCTACACGACTTTGAACTCTAGCTTTAAAAAAGAAGAACAACTGGTAAGACTGTATTCTCTCAAACTCGTATTGATACCAGGTAGCTGCGGGGAGGGGGGTACGTGAGACATGTTTTTGGAAAACAAGATAAAATGTTTACTTCGTGTCTCTGATACACAAGTCGTAATTGTTGTAAAAATTAGTGCTAATAGAAATTCATGATTTTAGGTGACGTCTCGTAGTTAATGCAATTCTTCTCTCCATGTTAAATCAGACTTTAATAAGATACATCGGCATTGCGCTCCTTAAACGTGTATACAGTACTAGCATTAAAATATTGACATTGAGCGATAATTTACATGCCGTCATGATGCGATTTCCACATCTTGCTTTAGCCAAAACATAGTGACAGATACACTACAACTCTGTTTCCAGGAATACTGTGAGCGTTCGAGGGAAGGGAAATACCCTGTTGGCAGATTTGTGCTTCCTGATATAGCTTACGCAATTTGACTTTATCCTGAATTCTTGTGAAATGTTACATGTTATCTCGATGCCCGTTGTCTCAGCAGCAAGATTAATACTGTGTACCCCCTTAAAGGTCTATTGAACTCAGAGGCTCAATAAAGTGCAAGGTCATTTAATTTGAGAAAACTTAACTACCCGTACATTGCAGAGATTTATCGATGTATTGTGTTTACACCAATCTAAATCGTACACCACGCACAAAGCACAGAGGTTGATGTGCGACACCCCAGATTTATCACAATGGTACACTAGTAGGTGTCTGTGGTAATCGCTACTCCATGTTACTTTATTGTTTGTCACTCGACGTAAGTTTAATTTCCCGTTCATTGAAAGCATCTGCACATGTACACGTATAGCGTGCGCTGAAGGAATACTAGTAATCGTTATATTTGGCATCGTGAGTAAGGAAAGAGGAGGAAAAACGCATGATAGAGGGAGAAACTGGCATAAACACAGCCTCGGTCTACGTTCAGAAACAGATTTGTGCGCTTGTTTGTTGTTGTTTTGTTAGTAAATGTGTGAATAAGACGTAACAAGCCGGTGAAATTCTCTCTTTACACGCAGACAACTAATAGACATGGACTTGACCATGAATCTAAGTATGAGTATGTCGGTTCGGATTAACACGGGGCCAGAAAGAAGCAATATAGGCAAGCAATTTCACATGCTATTCAATATTTGCTTCAAGCCTTAAATATCACAAGTCATGTCTTCAATTACGTGTTCTTCTGAGCACAATGTGCAAGTTTGTAATACCTCCTTTCATTTTACGCAGATAACGCCGATTTGTTGCTTTGGTAACGACAACTGATCAACAAAAGTTTTCTCTTCGAGAACTTCTTCCCTGCAAACTTGGATAACGAGTGCATTAGTGATTGTGTGACAATGGATTTGACTTTGTTAAGAAGGATAAATTTTTTGTTGCTGCAGCTGCATTACAAAAATAGTTCATGTTTGTGAACGAGAGAAGCAACTCTAGCTGGTATTGTGACGAAGGATTAATGGTCGACCACAGAAAGTTGATTTCATAGGATGGAGGCGTGGGAGAAGACAGACAGTGGTTCTTTCTACTCATGTAGTGACGAATGACGGCATGACAACTACCACGTGACTACCCTGGACCAATTTGATATGATCTTCGGGGACATTTACGACCTGGAGTGACGAATTTCAGAGTTTATCAACGTCATCCATCACTACTGGCAAATTGGCGGCAACGTCTTCCATCGCAGCCCGGGGCAGGCCAGACGATTCACGCGATTCTGCGCATGCGCGTTGCCTCAACGTGAACCACAACAATAGGATACATCAGAGAGAATGGAGAAGAGTTTCGTTGTGTTTTGATGCCTTTGGAAAGAAAACACGCACTTCAGCGCACAATGGCTCTTACCGTGCTCATGGGGATGCACCCTTTGTTGTAAATTTGCAAAGCCAAACAGGTCCCCTCTGAAACCTCATAAAGAAAAGTAGCTGCCTGGATTTTCTATACACACAGCACGAGTAGGACTAAAGTGTATCAACACCTCTTAACTAAATCGCTAATCCACAACTGGAATCAATACTCATGTAGGTATATCAAATCACCTTCTTAATGCTACAAGCAAGAGCTGACCAAGCACACACCACAACGTAAACTAAAAGTTATAACGCAGTACTGACAGACGTCAAAACAGTATGCAGTCGATTAATTATTGAGTTATGATACCTTTGTCGACTACATTATTTAGTAGGTCATTGCTTTCTGCGGTCTACACAAACGATAAGGAAGAAAGGTGTAATTTACGCCATGACCCATAACTTGCAATATGTCATACTCTTTTTATGGTTTTCGTATATAGAGCTGACTTGACTGTTTTACGTTGGAGAAACTTTAACAAAATCGTACAACATTCCAGCGCTGAAGATTGTATATCTATCATATACTCTAATTCATTGAAATTAAGTTGTTGTTTTTTTAATTCAAAATTTAATTAGATTTAGACAAATTTAGATTATCAGAAAATAATATATTAACTTTTAAAGTCCAATGAATAAGAAAACAATGATCACTTGTGAGCAAGCAGCAACTACGGACTGGACCGATGGAATCAGGTCCTAATAGAAGAACTGTAATCTATAGGCAATGCTTTGCTTCGGATGAAGCCACAGCTGACACTGGGACTCGAACCAGCAACTTCGTGATTGATAGTATGCGGTCTTATCCACTGAGCGACAAAAACTCCAAAAATAGTTAGGAGTTCCGAGTGGATGTGAGGATCCGGGGATAGCTAAATTTTCTACGAAACTGTAGAGCAGGACCTGAGACGCGGCGCCGTATTTTGGTTGGTGTCTGTTTAAATCGTGTCTCATGAAAGCAGCGTAAGTAACGGACTGACTGACGTATCAACGGGAAGGAAATGAAATAATGACTACCTGTCGGGGGAACTTAATAAAGCGCTCCAACCATTATGGATGGAGCAATGCCATCGCTTTTGTTTTTAACTGAGGCGGAGCGTAGAGCGGCGGAAGAGAAAGATAAACATGTTTACAGTTTGCTTTATTTACCTGTCTTGCCGACGGAGGCTTGCCCGAGGACGATAACTCGGAGCGGCTTGCTGCTCTGCACCACGCCGTTCCGCCTGGCGGTGATAGAACTCAGCGACGTCTTCCGTTTCAGCGAGCCGATGTCTACCGACTTCGCGTTGCTGGTTGGTGGGGGCGAGGACATCTTCGCAGTGTTCTCGGGCATTGCCGCTTCGGTGGCGTCGTCGCGTCCCTGATCGAAAGAAACGGTGGTGTAAACGTGCGACTGTGGTTGGTGGCAATCACAGGATGCGATGTCGCCACACTGTGGAATGAAGGTGTTCTTAATGTTAGTCGACACAAATCGACGGATCAATTTTTCACGTTTGATTTGTTGAGAGTCAGAGACACATTCCAAAGGAATGTTTACAACCCCAGAATTTCTCTTCTAGTATTAATAGCGCCAGCAACCCTCTTGTGTCCCAAATTTTCCTTCTAAATCGACGCATGTATATAGCACTCTCACCTTGTACAGGTACCCCATCTGATTGATTTTATATAGCTACAGTAGCTTTCTGCTTTTGTTCAGCAATGTTGGAGATAAAAAAGGAGCGAAAATCAATAGTCCATGTAGTTAAAACTCCATTTGTCTTGAAAAGTGTTTAAGATGATAAGCTGAGATTGAATAAAGAGTCGCAAAATCATTGGACTACTAATCTCAGCAGGTGAACAACACGAGTAGATTCTCAGTTGCAGAAATATCTTTTCGGTCTGACCTGAAGTCGATGACGATGAGTTCAAGATGGAGAATTGACGTTTTGAAGTCTTGCGGCAGTTTTTCTCTCTTAATTCGTCACTCGTTTGGTCTCATGGTAAGGAATGAGCGTTCCACATGTGAAGTTGCCTCACTATACAGCTCGCAGGCAGCATGTTGGTGTGTTATGATGGGAGACCTTGATTTGATGACTCAAAGTCGATGGATCGGCACTAATACAATATGTCCCGTTATTTCCATGGCGATTTCGAATCCATTCTATGTTATCAGCAGAAAACCTCCTTTATCATAATACTTTGTATTCGTGCCGGACAGACTGTGACTAACTCGAGGTAATTCTCTGAAAAGGAAAAGAAATGCAAACACAACCAGTAACACTAGGCCAGAAAAGTAATTGAGTTGTCTGGCGTATGGTAATCACCTGACTGAATACGTGCGCAAAATGTATGCAAATCATGATTCGTCTGTGAGGTTGTAATCAAACAGACTCTCATGCATATGCATTAAATGCAGGCTGATTAAACGAAACTTTGTAGAGATAAAAAAAGACATTAACTCAACCAAGAAGGAAAGATGTTAAATCATGCGTCCCATCGACCGATGTTGAATAGGGCTAAGCGGTAAAAGTATGCATTCGAGATGATATACCTCTAACAAACAAAATCACCTGTATGTCATGTCTCGGATGAGCGGTTGGTATGGCAATAAGCGAAGTCACGCTATCAGCAAGATAATAATCCCAACTAATTAGTGTCCCTTAAATCATTGTAGGAAAAAAAAAATGAGCATCCGCCCTAAACCAGTTGCAAGGGAGGGAAACGTTAGACAAAGTTATGGATATGGGGTTTTCTGCTCTCGAATCTTCACCTGTTGAATGAATCCGAACCTGCTCACCTCTTCCAAGCGCAGCTCGGGCAGCCCGTCGACACAATAGGGTGTAGGTACGGTCGCTCACACATCCGCACGCACTCGCTGTGAGTTGTAAAATGAACTGAGGGGAGCTTGCACTTGCGCTGTCCTTCTGTGTGTTGTGAGGGTGTGTGTGTGTATGACGTGCTACCGCATGTTGGAGCCCTGCAAGACAGAGGGGCGCGTGCGTAGACGCACATACGCGTAGGACCGAACTCGGAGGGGCGCTCGCCGGAATGACACATTATGATTTGCCGGTGACTTCAGGAATTTTCATCTATCTATCTATCTATCTATCTATCTATCTATCTATCTATCTATCTATCTATCTATCTATCTATTTATCTATCTATCTAACTATCCATCTATCTATATATCCATCCATCTATCTATCCAACCATCTATCTATCTATCTGTCTATCTATCTATCTACTAGTATCTATCTATCTATCTATCTATCTATCTATCTATCTCTTTCTATCTATCTATTCATAGTTTCTCTCTCCTCGTGTTCTTTTTTCCCCCTTTTCCCTCTCTCCCCTCTCTCTCTCTTTCTTTTTGTTTGTATGTATGTATGTGTGTATGTATGTATGTATATTTGTATTTTATACACACACATTTATTGTCTGTAGTATCGATAATCCCCTCGTTTCTCTCTTCCACCTCCCTGGTTACTCTCAACCACACATGCCCACAAATTCACACTTCAAAATACTAATGAGGAAGTAATAATAATTCACGCAGCACCAAGTTCAGTCATCGGCGAGATGAGTTTATTTATGTAAGCAATAATAATTGTCTGAAATAAAACATTTTACTGTCGTCCATAAGATTGTAGTTTTATGGCTGTCATCTATTATTCCGGTTCAATTGTGTCTCTGTGAGAATATATATAAGCATGGACCCTAAGAGTGAACTTATGATATTGTAATCAGTAATCAGCGGTGTTTCGAATCCATTCTGGCGCATGTTCTTTCAATTGAGCTGTTGCTTATGAAACTCAGTTCAAATAAACTTCCGTCCGGATTCATCAATTCTAGCTAACCGTATTTTTTTCTTTTGTGTAACAACGTAACGTAATGTAAGGCACACATGAGGGTATCTTGATATTAACGAGAGGGCATGCAGGTAGTTGATTAAAACATGAATTAGACAAAGACATGCGCAGACACACAAGTATAAAACGTAATGGCTCGGGAAATTTGTACAAGGTTGTAACCACAAAGTGTGTATGTGTGTGAGTGTGTGTGTGTGTGTGTGTGTGTGTGTGCCATCATAAAACAGTAATATCGCTTGATTTTTATCGTCATACAACGGGTGAGTTTCGTAATCCCACTGTCCAAGGATACAGCACAGGGACACCTCCATTTTGTTTTAAGAGCTTCATTAGTTTCTAATATTCTATGAAGAAAATGTATACATGCACAAAACTGATAAGTGACATGTAAGGCGTACTAAACTGTAATTACATCTTATTGACCGATACAGATTTCAATAAGAATCAGCTGACCGAGTCAGACGAACCATAGCTTCTTGCATAAGCAATAAAATATTCTGTAAACTTATCTTTTATTATGTATTGTGATGTAATTATGTATTCAATTAAAATATGTTATATGTTTCTGTTGGAAATGGAAAAAATGAATGAATGAATGAATGAATGAATGAATGAATGAATGAATGAATGAATGAATGAATGAATGAATGAATGAATGAATGATTGAATGAATGAATGAATGAATGAATGAATGAATGAATGAATGAATGAATGAAATTATTTTTTCTAAGTGATTCACGTCCTACGATCTACGCATTCTATACGGATCACTGCTTTCTATTACATTATCTATTCTTTGTTACCATTGCAAAGTATACACTACTTTGTCGTTATGAAATCATATCTCTTCCTATATTTTGCATTTATACTTTATGACTTGTACTTCTTTCAAATTGTCAATATGAATTGACAAATTACATGCTATTCACTTTTCGTTTGGTTTGATAGATTGAATTGAGTTGCATAAGTATGTACTAGGCTAATACAATTGTAATGGCACTGCGCGTCGCAGTACGTTGTGAGTTTTTCTGACGATATCTATTTGAGCATTCTCTTTGTTGTTGTTGTTCCTGTTTTTTGTTCACTGTTCGCGGTGCACAGACGTTATCTAAGAAACAAACATCGTGAATGCAAAATATCTTATACACGAATAACAGCTTTTTCTTTCAAGAGGAATCATAAATTGATTGGAAATAACAGCTCTTTTCTGTTAATCGATGATTTGCTTGGACAACTCCTTAGTATGAATCAATACACACCATGTACACATTGTGCTTGGAGGACTTGATAGACGAGTCATCTCTAGGAATAGCAAGGTGAATTCATGAATTTCCTTTCTTTCCTTTTCTGTCAATCTCTAGAGTTTTTGAAAATTTCATTTCACTTTTACTTCAGACAATGTCTTGTGTACAACACAGGCAATCCATAGCTTAAGTTATATTTGTCACTTACGACAGCGATATGAATATGAAAATAATAAGTTGAAGTGCTGATACGCGGGCTCTAATAAGATTTTTGCAACTTCTTTCATTCACTTTGGATATACATATGACTTAATGGCTGTTCGCTTGGAGACTTAGGCGATAAACGGCACTTTCGCCGGGAGAGCCATTTGCATTATAGGTGATTTGTCAGAGATGATTTCTGCAGCTCCTGAGACGGGCACACGACGACGCAGTAACCATGGAAACCCATTATACAATTCCACTTCGATAATGGCTCGGAAAATGTATTATTACAGCATCTATACACAGTAGGTTGGCGTTTTGTTTACCTATTGCGTGAGGGGGGAAAATAGAATATGATTCTTCAGGACCATTGGGAATGAGAGACAGCCATTCAAGACCGTGTGCCCGTACTGACAGATCACGCACTTGTGTTAGACGAATGCTAATGGCTATTTTGTCCACAGGAATCATATTTCTGTCACGTGTCCTAAAGCGAGACCGCTATCTCATCATGTTCGCGCAGCTGTATGACAGCGTATCTCCGATAGCGTGAATTTCACTAATGCTTTCAGTCTGTTTTTTTTTAATGAAGGGTATTCTGCAATATATATGTATATATATATATATATATATATATATATATATATATATATATATATATATGTATTAATACAAATATTATATAGTATTTCCCATCGTTTCTAGATATTTTTTTCCTAATGGCTGCATCGCTAACACAGAGAGGATGTTTAGTGGGCAGGGCTATTCACATACGAGTCAGCATTTAATGTCAAGTCTCCATCTAAAATCCTTCTTTACCTCTACAAAATATTAATTGCCGAGAGTATACCCGAAAAGAGATTAAATTGAAAATGAGCGGATTTTGCTTAATAAATATGATCCCCTTGTCGGCTTGTCTCAGGTCATGGTCCTTCTTCTCCTTGCACTCCACCACAATGTGTATCAACATTATACGGATGAAAATCACTGAAAATGAATCAGTTGTCAACGTTTTGGCTCACAGCACGTAATCTAACTCTTTTCTTCAGACAGCAATATGGATGAAAGGCTGTGGAATTTTATCGAGTTTTTATCGTAAGATCTCCACTGATCAATTCTCAGTGATTCATCGATCACATCGATCAACTGGCTGTCACTTAAATCTGATTTGCTCCATTACTCACAATAAACCACGTAGTCATTCTCTTTTTTGTTCACTTCACCGTTATATCCATAACAATAATGCGTTCTGCTCTGCCCACCGTGATCGCTGATATTTGGAATTATTCAGGGCTCCGATATGAATGAAAATTATAAAGATATCTTGAGTTTTGCCTAGATTAACAATAATGAGATTGTGGCGTCTCTTTGATGAGGAGCGGAGGAGAGTAGCGACTCTCAATTGCACTGCAATGAAATGTGAATGCCCTCGACATCAGCACGTGAAGGATCAGTATACTATGATACGACGTTGCCTGTGGTCGGTTGAAGGCGGTATTACGTGATTACAGACGCTTACATGTTATATACCGCGGAAATAATTCGCTGTAGTAAGTTAACAGCTAGAGCTGGGGATATATTACACACCACTTTCTATATTTTGTATATACTCACTCCAATAGGTCAGCACCGAAAAGATGATAAAAGAGAAAGATAGTATTTGCAGAAGTTTTTTTTTTTCTTCAGAACACATTTCTTGTCTTCAAAGATATAAGGAAAAGTAGAAATTGAGACTATATAACACATTATAGCTAGACTCTCGAATGACGCCATGAAAGCCGAGAAAATGACGAAAGCGAGCAGACGACTATAGAAGATGATAAACACTGAATCACGTCATATATCATTTACTGTAGTAGCTGTATTAATGGTGATACTCTTAAAGTACGTTATACTCGGGGAAAGTTATCTTCATAAACGCTGTATTTTTAAATTGTTATGAATTTGAGTGACGTAGCAACATCGCCTGGAGTTCGCAGTTCCTGACTCGCAATCTTTGTTGAGTATCACACCTGTTTTGAAGGTGTTGAAGCTTCCATGTTTGTTTGCCACCATCCTGCCTACGTAATGTCACTTGTCCTCGAACAGTGTCCACGCACCTCACAAACACCGTTACGATCCCGTAGAGAACAATCGCAAACAGGCAGATGGACAGAAGGAAAAACATGAAGAGAAGAAACCAATAGTTTATACTTGAACTGTATGTTCCCTTATCTTCTCAGTTATTACAACTATCCATTAAAAAAACAGTAACAATGGATCAAAAAATCACAAAGCGTGGACTTGGCGAATATTTGGTTTCTTTGTCTCATGTTTATGCTTACCATCGGAAACAAAACAAAAAATGGATATTGCGTTTTTGGTCGAGTACGTGCCTCAGCAGGACATGCTTCTCATGATAAAAAAAGAAAGAAGGCATTTACAAAGGGAGAGGATATACAACGTTTTTTTAAAACTACCAGGAGAGTTGCCACGGGCAACACGGACTTAAACCTCCGCAATAGCATTAGTCCCCCTCGGTCCCAGCAGGCTCCCGTGCACTTACAGAGATGATGCGCGTCACAACCGCTGGTGGCATGGTAAGATACGTGCACGACTGGCAGCTGAAATTACCCGCGTGTCGGACGGCGTGGGCCTTTCTCTGCGGTACAAAAGACCGAATATTTCATGCTATGCAGAGCTCAACAAGATTAAGGAGGGATTCCTGATCACTTTGTGTAAGCAAAGAAGATAACATCGCAGACAAAATGCAAAGAAAAAGGGGGTAAAGAGAGACGATAGTAACAGCGAATTCTTACCCTTTATTTTCCTGTGCAATTATTCGATTTACAATGATCATGATATTATTGTCAATGTTGATAAAAGAACATAAGAAATACATCGTCTAACATAAAAGTTTGCATTGTTACCCTTTCTCATGGAAAAGCATAGGGCCTAACCAAGTGACCAAGGAAGTGTTATACAATTTGGTTTACCACAACGCATAATATTTCCTTGCGGCCATGTTTACTGTTATTGTTTTTACAGTCATTACCATACATTACCATAACATAGAACTTGATTTGAGTTAGACGGGCCAATTGAATAATAAAGTCTTTATATGCATGTGAGTGGTCATGTCGATTGAGGCTTGGATTTGTAAAAATTTCATTCAGAACTCAGTGCCTGTTCGTAATACAATACGAACCGTCTTTCATCTTTATTGAACGGGTAAAAGTTCTTTCACCTTGTCACAAGCAAGCCAGCAAAATAAGACGCAAGCATGCATTGTTATCCAGCGCACTATTAAATCTCATGTCCATAATAAGACAACCGGTTGCAATCGGCAGTCTAACAGGGTGTATTGCCTTGAATAAAGAGATGTAGAGATGCTAACCCGAACAAGCGCCTAACAAAAAATTGAGCAAACAGAATGATCGTCCCTTCGTATGTTTCAGCGCTATTAGTCAACCGAACATGTTGAATTGAGTTAGTTCTCACCATCTCATATATGATATTCGTTCTTGAAAAAAAAAGAAGAAAATGTATGTAAGATCCAAACGTTACGAATATTAGCTGTGTAAATGACTGTATAAGTATTTTGTTGATTTGTTGATTTGTATTGATTTTGAAATGCAGAAATAAAAACTGAACTGAACTGAAAATACTCCAAAGTGAAAAGAACAATCAATGAAATAGAGACAAGTCTGAAATACTATGTAACAAAACAAAATTGCAAGTCTCGTGAATATGAATACTGTAATTAGAAAACGATTTTACAACAATGATAACAGTTTCAAGACTAATAGTCCTGTTTTGAAATATATTCTTCCTCCTTTCTTCACTGAGAAACATTAAGAGACATCAGAGAAATAGGAATAACTTTAAAATGTTTTAATTAACAACTTCATCCTTTCACTAGCATGAGACCAAAAATAAAGAATTATCTCTGATATCAATTAGAGGCATCTTTTTTCCCTACTGTTGTATAATATGTTGTCATCTTTTCGTCTTCTCAATTTCAAACAGAAATAAACAGCCGTAATACATACGATAAGTTAACAGAAGACGCAGTAGAAATTATTGCTGTATCATCTCTTTGTGTACCGGCCTTCATTCTTACAGGGTAAGCAATAACCTTATCAGAAAATAGGCTTCTGATAAATCGAGAGTGTCGTTCGGACGGTCGATTGTTCAAACAAAAGAAATCGATGCAGAGGATCGCGATCATTAGCTTTATTTTACGAGTTTACATCGTTAGCGACTGCCTGTGCGCTCGATTGCCTGACTGCGGCCGATCGAACCCTAAGCCTCCGAGGAGATTTCGTCAAGCGGTATCGTCACGGGGGAGAAGTTTCCATTGTTCAAATGCCACACTGAATCCACGTAGTGGGATAACTGTCGTAGTATTTTGGTAACTGACAACCACTAATTGAATGATGAGGGAGGATTAGAATGAAAGCGGGATTAAAGCGGAACAAGGCACCGAGTCAATATCATCAACACGAGTTACTAAACTTTGGAAGTCGTCGCTAGCTTGGTTGTCTCACAGAAGCTATAGAGGTCGCACCGTGCCTTGTTTCATGGCTGCATTATTCAAGGGCCTCATGGTAGTAAATAGGTATACATAACTATTTATATATCAGTCAATTCCACAACGTTCAGAATGGCTGTTTCTGTTTGTCATGGTGAATCAAAGGGCTTGAAAATTCACTGAAAATATGCTTTTCTATCTTAGATAAAAAGTCGTGATTATACATCAAAATTAAAAAGATTTCCTCAAAGTGGACGTGAGTGTGAGTATGAAGCAGCGCTATAAATTTAATGTGATACGCGTGTCTCTTTAAAGCTCTATGACATCAAGATTTTCCATGTAAGCCTACATGGCAACTTAATCGATGCTCGTCACCTAAACTCTCTCACGCTTTGCTTCTCGGCTGACGGTTAAATCTGCATCGATTGGGTTCGATACCAAGCTCTACGATACCAGTTTTAAAATGTTTTACTTTCATCGATACAGTGGAGTCTATGACGTATGCGCGTATATCATAAAAATGCACAAACAGAAACAACGTCGCTCACGGAAATTATAAGCTCTATAAATTCCGTGAATACCATTCATCTTGATTTTCTCTTTACAAAAATCATAAGCATACTAGAGATATCTAATTAGCACGTGCGTTTAAAGGAAAACAGATAAACAAAAGTTTTCCTTAGCCAGGCGATTCCCTTTAAATTTGACCAATATTCTCAACGCTCCATTTCATCACACTCCATGAAAAGTTAAAAGAACAAACAATCGCATTTCATTCACCACGGAACTTTCCCTTACACATATCCCTGATGTCTACTAATTGAATCAGGAAAGTGGAAAGCGAACTCACTTTGTAACTCTGCAAGCCATGCACACGACCTATTCTTCAGCGTCCAGGGTGTGGTCGCGGTGAGGAAGACACGTTAACGGCTCCCCAAGCTGAGTCATAGTAATTGGTCCCATTGAGACCATTTGGGCGTGAGGTCCAATTTGTCAATGGAAGTGGGTACAGGAAGATTTAAAAAAATACGGGCAGAAACAACCTATCTCGTATGTGATGTATGGTGTGAATAATATTCATTTTTTTCATTCAATATCATACTCACCAGTTTTACGTCGATATTTAGAGGTCATTGACAGAAGGGAAACGATTTTGAGGTTCGACAGTGGTGCGACGGAAGTGCACGGTATATTGTAAACAGGAATATGCATTCAAGAGGAAAGAGTGATAGGGAGAAGAAGAAGAAGCGTATGTACAACTGAAGAATATACATTAAGCATCGCAGGTGAAAAGCTGCCGATGTTCCATCAGTAAATAAGCATCACTGATAAGATGTTTTTGTAGAACAACTTGAGAGAAAAGTTTTTTTTCGCAAACACAAATGTTTGTGTAAATCATGTTTCGGTTAGCTTCTGTTGATTTTAATATATTTTCATTTTAAGAAGAAAAAAACAGTATTGTGGTTGCCGTCGGTTCACGTATATAGTATCTTCATGCTTCGTTTAGAACAAATTTCATTTTTTTTAACCAATTAAACGAAAGTTTTGTTTTCTTTTTTTTTTATTGTTTTAAATGCAACCAAACAACAAAGAAACAAAACAAACAATATAAACAATGTACGAATGACCAGCCTATGGCAATAAAAAGTGTTCAGTAAACAAGTCACCTTAAACTATCTGCCATAATGGAATAACAAACGAAGATGGATATCTATGAGATATATAAAAGTAGAGGATCAACCATTACAAAAGCAGGACCACTTCCTCAAATGGCATTGTATTTTACCTTTCTTTTGTGCTATAGCATATTCAATTTTCTGTTTATACTTTACTAAAGCCATGAATGCATCAAAATTCAGAGTTGAACCTTGAAATCTACATCTATGAATATAAAACTTAAGACAAAGAAATAAGAAATTTATACATGTACAAAATTCTATGTCATTATTTACACCAAACATCATTTAATTATTAAAGAGCGAAAAGGTGTATACCTTTTTTGGTCTTTTCCGCTATGAAATTAAATAATTTTTTGCCATAAAGGTAGTGTTTTAGGACATTGTACAAATAAATGAAAAGCAGTTTCCTGTTCTTGACTTCAAAACATACACTCTGGGTGTTCTATTTTTTTAAATCTTAAATAAGAATGCATTTAAACCAATAACATCATGAAAAACCTTGAAATAAAATGAACGAAGTTGCGTTTCAATAGTACATTTATAGTTATCCATATGAATAGCATCCCACTGAACTGTTTCATCATTAATGGAGAGAAGGTCTTTATATTTACCTGTTCTTTTCTCACATGATGAGTCACAGTGTACATTCCTTATTACCAGATAAGCATGTTTTGAAATTTTCTTTTATTTTTTCACAAGCTCTGTCACTATTTCATCAAATAAATCTTCATTGGTATCCAAGGAAAAATCAAACCATGAAAGATAAATACCATTCATTAAAGAATTATATTTCTCCTATCCTTTATTGCAATATCAAATTCCAGAACTAGCTCTTCAAAGGTTTTGACACGACCCCCTATGTGCAAATCATTAATGAAATGAATTCCTTTCTCAAACTAGTCAGAGTAATAACAAAAAGGTCTATGTTTCAAACTAACTTCTTATTCCACCATATATAGTCCTGTAAATGAAAATTTGAAAGACCAAGGTCTTTCAAAATACCTTCTCTATAAATGTACCATACTTTTTAGGTTTCAACCAACTGAGAATTCTTAAGCTTGTTCAAAACACAACCTGGGGGGTTGCTCTCCACAAAACTAAGCTATGTTCATAAAAATTCAATAGCATTATCTGTTCAATGTGTTTCAATGTATTTGACTAATTAGGATCTAAGAATTTTGCAACTCATGTCATCTTCTGAGCCTGTGCATAAACAGCACGATCAATTATACGCAAACCGCCTGAATCATAATCATTACACATTAACTCTCTCTTCATTCTATCTCTACCCCCTTTCCATATAAAATTAAAAAGCATACTATTCAGTCTTTTAAAGAACAAACAAAGTACAGTGAACATAAAAGTCAGCTGAGGTAAGAGCAGTGCTTTGACCACAGCTATCTTTCCTAAAAGTGACTAATTTCTTTGTTTCCAACTCCAACAATTAAGTGTATGCTCTATTTGTACTAATTTGGGTACATAATTTTAATTCATACAGAGATTTCGTATTCAGCGAAAAGAGATCACCCAATGCTTTCAATGAATTCTCCTTCCATTGTAAACCTTCCAACTGAAGAGGATGAGAGGTAGACCCTTTTAAGGATCCAATGTGTATAGCTTCAGATTTTGATAAATTTATTTTACATCCTGAGAATATTGCAAATTTGTGTAACAACTCAAATAAATTTTGGAAAGACTCTGCATCACCATTCAAAAATACTGTTGTATCATCTGCATACATACTCAACTTTTTTTTTTCATAATTCCCAATGGGTATACCTTTAATATGTCTACTGCTACGAATAGCAATACCTAGAACTTCTATGTCTAAAAATGAAAAGTAGTGGGGATATTGGGCAACCTTGGAAAATACCTTTAGACATGGAAATTTCATCAGTGAAAAAAAAAACCAACATTATTCATCACAACGAATTCCATTCTTCATGCACACGTATTCCTCGTGGAAAAACAGTAGAATGTATAGATTTCGACCATTTCTTTCTGAAGTGTTGACTAATCAAATGACGTGTATTATGTGTGTGCTGACTCCAAGAACCAGTCTGAACCATTCTAAAGGCATGAGGAGGTATGTGACAGCCGCGCCGACACGAAGACAGAACAAATGAACTGAATTTGAGGAAACAGTTCCCCCAGTTTTTGCTGGCAATTCGATACAGCTGCAATTACAGCTACCGCTGGTTTTCATTTGTGTTCAGATCCAGAACCCGGCGAGGAAAGTGGAAAGGGTTGAGTCCTGGGGCCAGAAAGCAGAGAAATTGAGGATTTGTTGAATGCATCCGACTTGACCTTATTTTGTAATCCTATATCATATACCAGACACATGTGGGAAACGCATTTCTGGAATGAACGAAGAAAATGATTATAGGGGAGATCTTATTTTCCGTGCACTCTTGCACGTGTGTGTTTCGTTCCTCTCGAGATGGGGGGGGGGGGGGTACCATGAGGGGTAGTCTAGCCACAAGACCCGAGATTTCGGAAGTTTTGATTGCCCCATTGCACCAATTCAGCAAACACATGACGGCAGAAACATATCCGCGAAAAATGTTAGCGTTCATCCGTGTCAAATGATGGACAAGTTATTATCAGGACATACTAGTAGATTCCCGTCGTTTATCCGTAAAATCAAGAAATCGATGTAAAAATAAAAATAATTTCTTACCTTGCTAAAGCCGTACAAATATAAAGACATTGATTCAAATGTGAAAGAGAGTGTAAAGACGGGTGAAGACAAAATAATGCTGCGAATTCAATGACATGAAAGCCATGTGATGCAAGCTACTGCTGATATTAGAAAGACTAGTCATCTTTCACACGATGTTGACAAAAAAAAAAAGAAAAGAAGAAATCAGAAGAGTGTGAATTCCTGGTTGCTGACGTGAGACACAAGAATGAATGGAGTGAGTTTGAAGTAGGGTAACTGTTATCGGCTAGAATTGGGCTAATGCGTGCATTAGCAGATTTGCAGCACGTGCGATAATATTATGTTTGAATCCAACAGCAAAATCCACTTAAAAAAAGAAAAACAAATCCTCAGAAACGTATATGTTTTTTCAGGTCAGTGCGTGACGCGACGTTTGCGTTACAATGTTGATTTATGTAATTGCCAGTATGTGATAAGGATTGAATATATTATCATTATTATTTGTTTAACGCTTATTAAATTCATTTCGGTTTTGCAAGATTTATTGTTTTCAAAGTTTGTGTGGTCATTTTTTTTTTATTAGTGCATGTTCGTTTCATTAGGAGACATGGATATTGTCCTAGTAAAATTCACTGAATCGCAGATTATACCATATCTTTTTCACTATGCAAGGTGTTTACAGTTTGGTTGACACACTCAGGCACGATAATAATATAATTTTCCCTATAAAGCTCTGCGAATAGTTTAGGATTTATGTAAACTGTAGTGTGATAGGACCCAACATTAATTGTAACATTGTAGTAGAGGCTACTGTGTAATCCCGTGAGATTTTTGTGCCAAAATTGACTTTTTTTTTGCTAACTTTATCAATTTGGGGGTGCTGAATCCAAAAAACTTTGGTTCCATTTTTTCCAACCACGTCTTCAGCCAAATCCAAAATGGCCGCCATAGCAAACTGATTGACCACAGAACGAGTTCTGTGATTTTGACCCATATCTCATGGAGTGAGCATTGCAGAAGCTTCAAATTTGGTGCAGAATGCATGGTTGTGATGTCAGACACTCTGATATATCTTTTTCTGATATTGTGGATTGTTTTGATACAATTTGTAGGCTGCTATCTCGAATTTCAAAATGGCCGCCATAGCAAACTGTATTTTGACCCATATGTCATAAAGTGAGCATTAAAGAAACTTCAAATTTGGTGCAAAATGCATAGTTGTGACGTCGGACAGTCTGATATATCGTTTTTCTGATATTGTGGATTGTTTTGATTCAGTTTGTAGGCTGCCATCTTGAAATTCAAAATGGCCGCCATAGCGTTTTTACCCATATCTCAAGTCGCAATTATTGTAGAAGCATCAAACTTTCAAGAATGCACATGCTTGTGGTATCCAACGTTCCAGCGTGATTTCCTAATTGTGGATCATTAGGCCACCATGTTGAAATTCAAGATGGCCGCCATAGAAAACATATGTGATAAGCGCCTTAGGTGAATTTGACAAAGTTGTCCTACTTAGACCGAATTCATTTCCAGGTCACGCAGAATGACAGCCATCTCTCCATTCAAAATGGCCGCCACAAATTCAAAATGTAAGGACGAGGTTCCAATGACGTCATGAAGCCATGTCGAAGGGCAAAAATTGCGTATGGGGCGGGGGTCCCATACCAGAGATATTGATAATTATTACGTAGACGCTGACATTTCAATTCTCCTGATGGATCTTGTAAGTTTGCTTTAATCAGTGCATCGCATGTTGTCTGCTCCATCACTGGAAAAGGAAATGATAATAGTACAATTGACATTATTGAGAGATTATGTTCTGCAGTTTGTTGCGGAAAAAAAAAAACAATTATAGGTCTGCTTTTTCATGCCTTTCATGGTGCCGGCTGAAGTTGAAAATTTGAGGATGTCTCAAAGAGCAGATGGACCAAGAAGTATCTAAACCTTGAATCATGCAGAATGTGCAGTGACACAGTCCATGCCTTCCAGAAGTTGGGCGTGGATGACTTCAACCAGGGCAATCTCCCGCTTTACCTTCGTAGAGTCTTGATACAACACAATATTACGAGAGCACCCCTCGTAAACTCTCACAACCTAATTTGTGGCTCTACACGTTACAGGGGAATATGATATATTACATTGTCGTTATTTCCAGAGGGTATGCATTAACTGTTCAATTAAATGCTTTGAACTTCCTACACCAACGGTAGCCACAGAATTCATTTTCATGCCCATTTAGCAAGAAATGCAAAAGTCATTATTTCCGGAAGAATTTAGAACCAATTGTCCTCTGTGTACAGCCTTAAAGTGCTATGACTTTAAAACACATACAGGGAATGTGCCTATTGAAGACATTATCTAAGTGACTATCCCATGAATTTTTAGAGTATGGGGCTAATATTGTAAACTCTACAACCAATTAAAATCGTCTAAATGGGGCATTTAGTCACCCATCGCAGACACAGTTATTAGGAGGTACTTTTGAAAGTCATTTGTTTTGACACCAGAATCACGTGATTTCCCATTCACAAATGTTTACCCAAATGCAATGCTTTGAAAGGAATGTTTACCATGGCAGCCATTTTGCATTTCAACATGGCAGTGTACCTACAGGAGAGGAAGCACTCCTGCCTACGCAATTCACTGGAGTGATTGACTTACACCATGAGTGCTCCAGCATGCTTGAGTTTGTAGTTTAAAGATCTTACAGCACCAAATATGGTCGAAATTCATCTTGAATTTCAAGAGTGACGGCCAATATGCCAAATAATCCATTATTACAGAATATATAGGCCCTATGTGTGTGTGTGTTTGTGTTTTAAAGAATGAACACTGTTCGTCACCGTAAACATTGATATGTCTCAAAGTTGCTTGTAACCAGAAATACAGTATTAGCTTGAAAGCAGCCATTTTGAATGTTCAGATGGCAGCCTCGAACGTGATCTGCAATTTCAGGGAGGGGAGAAGTGCATCTGAATGTTCAACATCATGAGCCCGGTTTATGCTCGAAATGTCAACTCTTTGTATTACTTAAAACATGAGATATGGGTCAAAATATACATTCTGGAATGGCGGCCATTTTGAATTTCAAGATGGCCTCCTATGATATCAAAATGAACCATCGTTTCAGAAAAAGATGTTTTAGAACGTCTGATAGCATACACATGCTCTTTGCCCAAAATTAGAACTACAATGCATACGATATGAGATACAGGGCCAATTACATTTGTTATGGTGGCCATTTTGAATTTCAAGATGGCTGCCAATGAAAATGATCAATCATTTTAAAAAAGAAATGTTTATATTAGCATGTCTGATATCATAAGCATACTTTTTGCCCCAACTTTATACTTTCCATAATGCTTACGACCAGAGATATTTAGCTATGGCGGCCATTTTGTATTTCAAGATGGCTGCCTACAAATTGTATCAAAACAATCTACAATACGAGAAAATGGTGTATCAGAATGTCTAACATCATAAACATGCTTTTTGCATCAACTTTGAACCTTTTATGATGCTTACATTATGAGAATTGGGTCAAAATACAGTTTGCTATGGCGGCCATTTTGAAATTCGAAATGGCGGCTTAAGACGTGGTCAGAAAAAATGGAACTAAAGTTTTTTTTTGATTCAGCACTGTCAAATTGACCAAGTTAGCTAAATAAATCAATTTTGGCACGAAAATTTCACGGGACGCAATATTTCGACATAGCAGACTGTACTATTGGGAACGATAGAGATCGACAGTATAAATTTAATCAACAACGGTGAAGTTAGTAGACTATGGATTAACTCGTAAATACGTGATAAAACTGTTTATTTTTATCAAGCACACGTTCAGTGTTCTAACCTATATTGCCAACGTCATAACAATTCCCATACACGCAGCATCTTGTACACGAATGTTGAAATCTAGATAGATTAGATAGATAGAGAGAGATTAATGTGGAGACATTGTTGTGACCATAAAATATTACCACGATGGGAAAAGGAGTATGATAATGAAAAGGTATATAGTGTACGCATTTACGTAATGGGTATTTGAATTAATGAATTCAATTCATATCCTCTTTTCATAACATACACTTCAATCTTTTTCGAAACAAAGGAATAATGCAGACGATACACTGTGCAGTGAAGAGAGTATACAAAAAATAGCGAAACATTTATGATTATCATAAATAACTTTAATAAAACATCAAAGCGAACAGTACGTAACGTACAAAAAAAAATAAGGGTAAAGCGGGAATTAAGTCCAATAAAGGAATTTATTGAATTATCGCTGCGATATCAAACTGCCTTGTCTGCACACTCGTGTACTTTCCTCGCAAATGATGCGATAATTGTCATGTCATTGGTGACATCACAATATTATCGATAATGCACTTTTGGTGTATATTATGCTGTTACAGATTGTTATTAAATGTTACCCTCTGTATTCTTTTTTTAAAGATCCCAACTGCGATCTTCAACTGTAACAATTGTGTCGGTAAACTGAAATCAGAGGGACACGAACCTGTGATTTTAAGGTGCCTAAAGTTAAATGAAAGAAATATTTATTAATGCAGAATTGGAACAATACAGAGGGTGACATTCGATAACAATCTCTTACAGCACATCCTTCCATCTCTGCAACCTTTCATTTCAGTCGCCTTGTTCACATTGGGCTATCTAAAAATGCAATGCCGAATTTCAGAAACTGCTATTTGTTTCAATTCAAGTTCATCGTGTCACTGCCGGCAACCAGGTATAGCCTTGTGGTTGTGTAGCTGCATAGAAACAGTAGATGATAGGTTCGAGTCCCATTGGTGTCGCTTTTTTTTCAGTTGCGACTTAAAAAAAAAATACAGCGGGTGACGTTTGATAACAATCTGTTAGAGCACATCTCCCCTCAGCATTAATAATCTCTTTCTTTCGTTTAACGCACCTATAATCACCAACCAGAAGCAGCGTGTCGAATAAAACATATTCAATTTCAATTTAATTTCCTCTCACTTTGTTGCAAGCTCATTTGCAATAAAACATGTGGTATGTTTATGATATATACTTCGCATTTTGCTGAAATATCTTTGGTATTGCATCATTCAGCGTTTCCTGTCGTGACGTCACATTTTAAGATGATATCAACACAAAATTGATACTGGCTCGTGACAATACTTTATATGGTAACAGTATAGCGGTGTATTAACCTCAACTGAGTTTGAACCCGAACTCTTTATTCATCCAAAACATCATGACATAATACTAATGACATAATTATATCATTACACATTATCATCATGATGTGTTTATAATTTATATTCGATGCTAATCATGCTAATTGATTGAAGGAACCAGAAAATAACGCAAATGCTGATCGAGTTAGCCACCTTTATGAAACTATCGTTTCATTCGTGTATACTCCGTGCAACCTATTATTTTTTGTTTATCACACTTGTACCTGTATGAAATGCTTACATGGGCAGTCTGCATAGAGTGAATGATTCAAACAACTTGTGTAGTACTATACATGCATAAAGAACAGAGAGAGTGATGTGTTGACAAAATAACACAAACATGACAAACTAGCGTTATAAAATGTCACCATATTGTATTCCTTGAGAGAGGCCCAATGTAGCCTACAGGTTCTGTAGAGAATTAAGGGTCACAAGGGTGCAAATGCTAGTTTCCTAGTTATAATAACTATGAGACAGCTATGATAATGGTGCGACACTTGTAACACTCATACAACATCAAAGATGATGACAATGGTATTATCAATGATTACATGCTGACTCTGCAAATATATCGTAACCGTGGCTATTTCCGCAAATCTCTATATCCTCTTTATCTTTCCAAGGGTGAGGGGACTACAGACCTATCTTGCAAACTTTGCATTATGCATATGGGCCCATTTTCCTTCAAACACAAACAGCGAGTGTCGTCACTGATATCATCACTAAACACCTACAGGCAATAAATAAGAGGAAAAAATATGTCCTGTTTTATCCATTCCTCTACGCGGGGTGCGAGGTCATTGCAGAATACGAAGACAAAGCCAAGAATGATGATAGTGATGATGACGACGATGATGATAATGACATAAAGAAAACTTGACCTCACTGTCCAGTAAGATGTCGTGTCGAACAGTTGCTATAAGGAATGACTCAGGTCATTTACCATGATGGATGTCGTCCATCCTCCCTAATCTTGACCTCGATTGAAGGTTCAAACTGACCACCAACAGCATAGAATTACCAGTTGACTTCTTCCCGGCCTATACTACAAATGAAGGTCAAACATTACACAGGGTCCTTCCCTAAAAGCTTCACCAAGAGGGTTGGTTACAGTATATCAGCACCGTAGTGCTTCTTATCAGTGCTGTAAGAATTATGTTGAGGTGATCATTTTATTAGGTTGATTACTAATTTGATAAGATGATGACCTTAAGTCTCTCATATGAATACTTCTTTTGAATGTTGAATATCGCTAAGTGGTGTAATCTTCTTTTATCTTCCGTTCCATCTATTTTTGAACATAGATTTAACTGCAAAGTAAAGAATCTGGAGCAGACATGCAGGCATACCTCTCTATTGTCTTCTGTAATGAGGTGGTGACGGGAAATGGGTATGCGTCATGAACTCGACACCCACGAGTCATACCATACAGTAAACAGGTAACACAGTCCGCGAGTCATACTGCCCACGAGTCATACGGCCCACCTGTCATACAGCCCACGAGTAATACAGCTCACTAGTCATACTGCCCACGAGCTATAGACACTATGTGACAAGGTCCAAGAGCTATATACGGTCTATGAGATAGACACTAGGCAGATAAGGCACACTAACTCGACACTAGGCAAATAATTGGGCTCACGAGCTCTACATTACGTCACGTAGTGAAGAGCTCGTGCAAGGACCTTTCTCTTTGCCTGAAGTGTCGGACTCATTTGCCTATTGTCAACCTCATGGATCCGGTTTACTAAGTGTCTAGCTAGTGCGCCTGTTTCTCTTGGTGTCTAGTTCGTGGGCTGTATGGCTCGTGGGATGTATGACTCGTGGTCCGTATGACTCGTGGGTGTCTAGCTCGTGGGATATGACCCCCTCGAAACTCCGTTGACTGTTAATCTATAGATCACCGAAAAAAAAAAAAAAAACACTGCTTGAGCCACTGCTAGATACGAGTAATGGTCTTTATGGTCTTTACTAAAATCATATCTGTCTCATTACTGCGGCTGTGCTTTGCCTGTGTTTGTTTTGATGGTCTGCAAATTTGCAATTTTAGTGGGAAAGATATGAACGGATTTTCTACATTTTCTAAGGTGAAATGAACAGGCGATAAATTTTTGTTATGATCTTGATCTAGTGTTGTTGTTGTTTTTTTCTTGAAGGATAAAACGGCGTTTATTTCTCATAAGGTTCCCAGAGGTTTGGGTCCTGTATGAGTGTTTCTTGTCTTTTAAATCTTAAACAGCAAATAACAGCCTTTCCTTGTTTTGCTGAAGGTAGCAAATAATTTTGACTTGGTCTTCGTTAGACAAACAAACAAACAAACAAACATCAATTTTACGTTGTTTGTTTCATTTTGTCGCCCTCGAGGCACTCTAATAAGTCGCCATGTGGCAGGTTAAACAAACATGCAAACAAACAAAAACAAAACAAAAAGCAAGCAAACAAATAAACAAACAAAAAATGCCAGACCAAAAACAAGCCTACATCAGTCCCGCCGACATACCTATAGTAGTCGAAACGAAAACGTAATAAAATAATGGGTTTTTGTAGAGCGATTACTCACTGAAAGACTCGTTACTAATACTTCAGAGCGGTTGGCAAACCAAGACAACTGTCACAAATAAGGTCTTCAATAAATATGGAGATAACTATCAAACATAATGCGCGTACATTTTAAGTACAGATGGTAATTTTTAGTACAAAATGTGATGTAATTTTTGCTTTACAATTACTGTCTAAATATATGTGTATTTTTGTTTAAGAAAGGGAGATACGAAATTTCTAAGATCTTACATCACTATTCATATAATTGTGCGTATTTGTGATCTGACTTTTCTGGCTTTCAAATTAATCAAGAAGCCTTACGTGAATGTACGAATGCGTAACCATGGAGCTACAACTCCATGGCGTAACCCCGTTGTTTGTTTCCACGCGCTTTACACGGGGTGACAGAGTAATAATATTCTTTAATAATATATATCTTGTGGCCCGATTATTCAACTACTGAATCTCGCTCAACAGCACTAACGTGAAAACCACTTTAAGGAGTAACCTGCAATTTCGATGCTGAAGTTGTTATTTCGTGTACCGCTCCACTTGCCTGCACACAATAGTGGTCCAACAACAACCGTCGTAAAGCTAATGCGATATTGAGGTCAAAATCGATTCGTTAGCGTTACGTATCTCTACGTTGGTAGCTGCATATATTTGGACTGTTTCTATTAATTCGACCAGCGTATGTTTTTGATCAATACTCTTCGCGTTTGATTCCACATGCCCGAAGGCAGCAGCATAGATTTCGATCACATTGGCATGTCGTCTTTAAGAAAACATGATAATAACCAAGGAAAACGGCCAAATTAATTGAGACCGGTGATTTATGACCGATTATCGTATTTCCCAAGTCTTCTAATATTTATATTTAGAAGGGCTAGAAGAAGAGTTGTGCCATATCAATATGTAGAACAAGAATGTATGAAGGCTATATTCAGCCTGGCGGCTCAAATTACTATTCGATTGATTCTGATTATATTCACAATACTTAGACCCAGTATGAAATGTAGGAGAGGATGCAACATACAGCATGGGCATGAAGCACGTATCGAATCACCTTTGCATAACTGAAATGATCCTCTAGAGTGGAGGGATGGGTATACAGGGCCCCCTATAAGTCATCAGGTGAACAAGGACACGCACATTTTTCACAGTTATTAAGATTTACATAATATTTTCTTTCTTGTTTCACACAGGTTTGTTATGAAAATTAGTAAAACGTCCTTAAATGAAATAGTTCTGTGCAGGTAGTGTCCATTCAATGAATAAGCTTCATCTGTAGAAAGTTAAACAAAAAAGACGGGCGGTGTATCACTGTAGGTCTACATGCATATTGTTTGTTTTTAGTAATTATTTCATCAGGGTATTTGTCATCATTATACAGCGCGTGAACTTACCAACGCCTACGTCAAAACACATCACCGTAAACATTTACTTCTCTCAATTACATCGATGTATTTGTCACAACACGTATCTCTCACCTTTTCCCTCCCAAACGGAAAAGGTTTCAAACCATTTCACATTCCAACTATACACAACGTGAAAAACATTCTGGTATTCGAATAGTCGTTCGTTGATAACAACGTGTGAACAGCTGACGTCATCAAAGTTCATGATTTTGTGCGTAAGGTGATTCCCATAATGAGACCTTTGGGATTATTGTCAGAGTTGGCACAAAACCTGAAGCTCATGTTACTTTGATTACAGAGCAGAGTGTGAGAGTAATACTATACCCACATAGAATTTGTACCTACCTTGCAAACAGGCTCATTTTGCTAGCATTCGTGTAACACTCACGTCAGACATGAAGCTACCTCAGATATCATATAGGCGTTTCCGAAGCCAACCGTATGCTGAGAAAGCTCTGTGAAATCGAAAGTGGAAATGGTCAAAAGGAAGGATGACCAGCTAGCCATGTCTGAGAGTCCTTTCCTTCAGAATATCTACCACACCTGAAGGCTGGAATTACTTTCTCATTTGAATGGCGCTATTTTCTTATCGGTTTGTTTCATCACAAATAATCTGGATAGATTCAATGATTTCCGTGGTGTCAAAAATGTAGGCCCTCTTAACTTACAAGATTACTGATGTTGATTTACCCTAAATGAATCCTTGGAAGAAAAAGAAGAAGAAGAAGAAGAAGAAGAAGAAGAAGGAGGAGGAGGAGGAGGAGGAGGAGGAGGAGGAGGAGGACGAGGAGGACGAGGACGAGGAGGAGGAGGAGAAGGAGTAGAAGAGACCAGGAGCTAGTTTGGAGGCCGTTTAAGACGGATTACTGTGTAAATGCGATAAGATTAACGCAAACCTGCGATTGTGACAATCTCAATATTGTTGTCAACAATTCTTTTGGTTGCTGACAGGAGAGGAAATTTGGATTATTGTAGTTCAACGACTTAATCGGATTTTTTCAATGCCACCCTTTGGTTACTTGCCAGTGATAGAAGGACATAATTATTATCCTAAATGCATTGTTGAATACAGATTAAACTTACCTGGTTATTTATGATGCATCCATTGCCGTTTCATCAGATCCACTATGACAATATCATACAACCCTCTATGCCGGACGGTACATTCGGTAGCGATAACTGATCAACAAGGTTGCATTGCATGGCATGTTTGCACATTGTGGCTGTGGTGCTCTGCGATTTTAGTTTGATTCAAATTATTTTCATTCAAATTAAAACATTATCAGGGAAATCGCCGAGTTACCCGACATGATCAGACAGATGATGGCTCGAAAATATATTTCTGATAGACCTAGAGGCAAAAATAAACAAAAATGATAAAACAAATAAAATGATAAACAAATCCTTGTAACAAATTGACGAGTTCCCATATCTGTGTATGGCTGTGTGTATGTGTATGCGGCTTAATCCTCATTGTCATCCATATTTTACAATCAGGTTGTAGCCTTGGTTTACCCTCAAGTGATGTATATCCAGGAAAGTATCATCATTGCCAATACATTCACCCTTGGCCACATGGAGGATGCGGATGACAATGTCTTTGATCCTTCCGTTAAGTTACTCCCCCCACCCCCACCGCACTGATAGGCTTATAAATGCCACCGAGAAGATGAAATATCTTCCCTTCTTTCTTTTTTAGGCCTTCTCGACCTTTTCGGATGCGAATATGAGAGAAAGCGAGAAATGAGATACCGTCTGCTCGCCTTCTTGGACCTGAAAATATATAGAAGGCGAGATATTATCTTGACTTCTCTGAGGCACTTAAAAGCTTCCCTATACCAAAAACAACACCAGCAATATCCAAAGAAGTCCTTGGGTATAGGTTTATGTGAGCAACACATGAGTGAGAGTTTTATTACAAGAGGACTCGGACAGGGTGATCGTGTTGAAATGAAAGACAGTGTAACCTGAAACTAAAGAGTTCAAACTAAGACAGATAACATAAGAAGAATGAATCAAATCTAACCCACTCTGCCTTTGTCGTTTGAGACACAAATTGTATTTCATACTCTTTTATGATAAAGGGATATTTTCTCCTTCATGAAATCATTCCAAGTATGTGACATTTCATTGTAAGCACATGCCTCACCTTCACAGTGACACTGGCACAGTAGCACGAGCACAACAAACACTTATTGTCACAATCCTGTGCATTCACATTATTTCTTTGTGTCGTTTTCCATACGTCTACTATAAGTGCTTTAGCCTTCTCATCCAACCATGGCTGCACCAAAACTTTAAAAGTCATAACTTTTTAACGAATTGTCAGATTTTACCCAAACTTTGCTGATGTGAAAGCTCGCAGATAAATCTGCTTGACTGGACCTACTTGTGAAAATCATTGAGAGAACAGTTTCGTGACTTGCCCGAGTCACTTCTTCAGCTCTGACTGGCTGGCGAGCATCCACACGTGATGGGTAAATAGGCGATGTTACTGCCTTTATTGTTTGGACGTCGTTTAGACGTTACTTACGTGCCTTTGTCATGCTACATGTAAGATGGATGAAGCTAAAACTAATTTGCTGATGTGCTCTACTAATATTGCTGCATTTCCTCTGTTCACATACATATTTGTGATTTATTTTCTTCAACACACTTTCCAGGATCAATCTTAATTGATTCTATTCAGTATTAACACAAATTTTATTTGTGTATTTCTAAAAAACATATAGCTGAAACATGTAAACGTGACACACTTAAACATTATAATCGCACTTTAATTTGTGCTCATAAACAACAATTTTCCTCGTAACTTTTCAAAATCATTGTGATGGCGATTAACAGGATAAGGCAGATATCACTTCTATACCTCGAGTTCCAGTTGAAAAGAAAGAAAAATATCACATGCGACAACACACACATACGAACACAGTCATGCACCTACATGCAGACACACAGAAAGTATTCAACGCCATAACACAATCGTATAAAGAGACCAGCGACTGTAATTACTGTAGAAAATCAGAAGTGAAACGATGTCACCATGGCAACTTTACAAGCTTCAAAGAGAGAAGGGGGAGGTGGGGGAACTCCCCTGTGGCAACAAGAACACTACAGATACCTAATAATGTGTTGGTGAAAAGACACGTTTTCATCTGAAAACAGAGTCGTAAGAAGATTGTTCCCGTGTTGTCAATTTCACTAATTATCTTTTTGCATCTCAGTTGTACAACGACAGACACGCATGATAAGAACAAAGCAGAGATTTTAACCCTCGACTGCTCCGACTATCGAATTCTTTCATTTTGCACGGTAATTCTACTTAGCTACAGTGGCGTAATTCCCAAAGCTTTCAGGCGTGTGTGTTACACTATGCGCAGGTGCGGCTTGTAAGACAAGGTAAAAGTATCTTACAATAAACGATTAGAGTAGAAAGAATTTGCTAATGTCAGCAGTGTTTCGAACAGATTCTGTGGAGGTAGTGATTGTAAATTGATAACTGAAGGCATTTAATGAGCACAAGAAACAGACAAAGAAAGGACATCGCGCTCATAAATTGTACAACCTGCTGAGTGAATAATGAGAGACACTGCCAATCTTATGTTTGCATGCTCAATTCGTGTCTGTGTTGCATTTTCTGCATGAAGTAATCGTGTCAAAGACCTAAGAAACTATACAGTATCTGATAACATCATATCACTTTGTCTAATGCCTCTCTGTTATTCAACTGTTTTTTTATTTTGTAGTTGACATTGTACAACAAAATTGAAAATATAAATCCCAGGTATTTTCACCTCTGACCCCTATGCTTCTGACATTTTACTCTTGAAAGTATAGGTCTCTATAGAGTTTAGTTGGCTCACCCCCTTTTAACATAATGTAAGCCTGTCCTAGTCTGTGATGTGCAATTTCATCTACATGATATACCACGTGGCTACTTTTCTGAACGTATATTTTTCTACCTGTACGTTAAACAACAATGTCCGTTTGCAGCATGCGGGTGTGTGTTGAAACTGTGATTGAAACAGTCATGAATAAAAGTTACTGGTTGCCAATCCTGGTGATGCTAATTACGTTGTGATATCATCCTTAAAGGGGAAGTCCAGGCGATTTTCATAATTTCACATCATGCAGTACATAAATCGACAGCTTCATATTTAGATTTGTGGAATTAATTGTAGTTCTAATTTAGCAGAGAAACCAATACTATGAACATCCAAAACAGTAAATTACACTGAAAAAGGTAGCAGCTTTACCATAAGAATGCATGAGTTCACTGGGGGCTACCTTAAGAATGATTGCAGGAGTATGAGGCTCACATATTTCAGAAATGCAGCGGTGCAATTCCATTACAGTAACACTTGTAAACCATAACTGTCCATAGACGGTTTAGTCCGTTTTGTTTTAGTATAACTATTATTCACATTTTGTATATTTTGTATATATAACAATACTTAACATCGATGATACTGGTTCGAATTTTTAGATTGGTTGTTTCTATTCCTAACTCACATTTTAGAACTATTTTAAAGCACTAATGCTGGGTTTTTGTTTCATCTGCAAATGGTAATTTATGCCTTTAACAAGGTCACTGTGTAGATTTTATGCACGCTTTCTACTTTTGTTCTGCTTCCTTGAGCCCCCACTCATTCATTTTAATGGTGACGCTGCCATGTCATCATCTTGTTCATTGTGATTTGTTATAGATTTTGAAAACATTCTCATTCCCTATCCCAATCACTGTTAAGTCTGAAACTATGTTCCCAGTATAACCAATTTATAGTTATTCAAACACTGTCAAATGTAAAAGTATGAAAGTTAGCCGGAATGTCCTTTTACCGAGAGAACATTCCTTATCCTCTCCCTCGCCCCCTCCCCCTCTCTTCACTTCTTTCGCTTCCTTCTCTCTCTCTCTCTCTCTCTCTCTTCCTCTCCTTCTCGTTGTCTTACGTTTAAGACCGATAAGCTGCCAGTACAAAAAACTAAATAAAGATATCCCAGACCATTACCTTTCCATGTCAATAACTATATTTTTTTTTTTTGCTTTGTCACTGTCCGTTCGGTTTTTGTTGCTGTAGAACACCTCAGTGCTCAGTCAAATGGGTGAAAGTTTATAACTTGCAGTGTTTTCCCCTTTCCAGCCTCTGAGCATCACTACGACAAATGGACGAGAAGTGAATGATTAAATACCACCATTCTAATTCGCGTTTGTCTGTCGCACGCCTAAGTGTTTGCAAATACCGCCCCTCTGTAACTTTGTGTCAGAAATCAGTCAGATGAGAAATTGCATGTTTCCACTGCGATCAAAATTGTCGCAACGTTTCCCATCACGTTCATTCTGTTTATTGACTTGCTGTAGAAGAGTGAAGTGTCGCCTGACGTAAGTTTTTATTGTATTAGTTTCTTTGTGGAGGAAGCTACGAGGAGGGGTCGTGGCTATGTAAAGTATTCAAGAAGGTAAAGGTGCTGGTGAAAACGAATAGCGTACGACAGTAGTCAAGTATCCCATTAGGTTACCGCTAAATGGTGATATCTGCCTGGAGTATTTGCATAAGATTCAATCTCTGAACATGCATGCGTCATTAGGACTCAAATACTGAACGCGGAGCAATTCAACTACTTAGTATGTTGTAAGACTGGTAATTCCAAGAAATGTTAATCTCTGAAATGGCATTCGATTTTGTAAACAAGACGTGGTTAATTTTCTTATTTGAGAGCACTGCGCAGTTTGTTTTAATGTAAAGATGAATAAGCTCTTGGAGAAGCGAATCGCAAACATCATACATATCATACTTTCACTTCCACAAAATAGCAATGTAACGACTGACACTACAGTATTACTTCTGCTACATTAGCAAATACAGGTGCGCTGCGGTTACATTAATTACTGCTCTATAGTTTAGAAATCATGTGCCATCAGGCCTTCGACGACTATTGCTGGTACTACAGTTATCACCTCTGCTTTTTACTACTCTACTGCTCTTTCTCGAATAATGATGTAATAAAGATGATTAATGCCTTTTGGTTCATGCAACGTTGTCTCTTTCTTTTATTTCCCCATTTGTTCCTCTGCTTCCATTCCTTTTCCCCTCCGCCTCCTTCTCAGTCCTCTTCTTCTTCATCCTACATGCTTTTTTTTTTTCGTTTTGATTTGATTCCGTGTCTTTTTTCTCTCTTCCCCCTCATCCTCACAATATGCTTGGCTGATATGTCACATTACATCTTGTCTCGTATACCACGTGAGAGGCGGCAGTCGCCCAAATGTGACTGACCTGAGTGACTGCCTCTAGCTCCCCTTCAAATAGAGACGATTCATTTTCCCCATCGAATTTGCAGGCTGGAACAGAACAACCGGCCTAACAACAGTTCGCCATAATTCACCGTGTGTATTTGAAAGTATCAAATCGTGGCTCGCCCCCGATGACACCAAGTCACTTGAATGTGACACGAGTTCCTGATACGTTATGGAAGGCGTCATAAATCACACAACAAATGTGGATTAGACAACCTTGCAATGCAACACTTTGCTCTTGGCTGTTTTATGTATGGCATCTTCACTGATCCGAAAAAAGAGTCAAATTATACATTAAGTGACAAACAAAAAACCTCTGTTTTGCGCTGGTGTAGGGATCAATTGGAACTAGTTCTTTTAACTAGAATCTGTGATAGAATAATTCAAAAGCTTAAAAAGGGGTGGTGATTTAAGACCTCAACAAGTGATGTTGTGCTGCTGTATATTGGGCAAGAAGAAGCGCTGAGATGACATAGCTGTTACAACGTACAAGCAGCCGAAAAGGAGAGCATACTTGACGTCAGGCCAAATAGAAAGCACACGCTGGCGTTTTATTCAACATCGGTAGGATGCAATTTCTACTTTGGAGATAAAAACAGGAGATTGTCTATTACTTCCATATTCAAATGTGATGCAGAAACCCATATACTGATGTAGGAGGCACAACAGACGCAAAGACATGTAGTGGTGAACCCATTGCGCTGTTTCAGGCCTGATGTTGAGAATGGAATTTGTCTCTCTATGAAAAATGGATGCGTCATCAGTAAATTCCACATTGTGATTAATTTCACGTCTCTTGCGGACTGACCCTTCCCCCGACATTAACACTGGTAGATGAATTGACTGATCAGCCCAGTAACTCGTGCGCAATGGGCAGATGGAGGCGAATGTCGAGATTTATCTTTGATTTAATGTGAGCAAATGTCTACTCTGTATTGAGTCGAGGCACCGTGGCCAAGGGAGGAGGCGGCCTAGGGTTTGAGACCCGCCACGGATATTGTATCCTTGTGAAAGTCACGTTGTCCACAACTCTCCATTCAACGGCGTAGCCAGGATTTCATCTTAGGGGGGGCGGTTAGTCTGCGAGGGAGCGAAGCGACCGAGCCCGAGCGAGCGGAGCGAGCGAGGGGGGGAGGGTGTGGGAGGGGGGTGTCCCCCCTCCCAGGGTAAGAACTTTTTTGCATTTGGATGTTGTAAATGGTGCAATTTGATGCATGTTTTTGCGCGTTTTATCGACGTGAAACAGTCCCACTTGTTTATGGTAGCAGTTTATTTTGATGTAGATTATTATTGAACAATTTGCCTATAAAAGGGTATAATTTAGATACACTTCTTGTATTAATTCTTTTCACTGAATATCATGAACGCGACTGAACCCGAGCGAGCGGAGCGAGCGAGGGGGAAGGGGAGGGTGTGGGAGGGGGGTGTCCCCCCTCCCACGATAAGAACTTTTTGCATTTTGATGTTGCAAATGGTGCAATTTGATGCATGTTTTTGCGCGTTTTATCGACGTGAAACAGTCCCACTTGTTTAAGATAGCAGTATATTTTAGTGTAGATTATTATTGAACAATTTGCCTATAAAATGGTATAATTCAAATATTCTTTTCACTGAATATCATGAACGCGACTGAACCCGAGCGAGCGGAGCGAGCGAGGGGGTAGGGGAGGGTGTGGGAGGGGGGTTTCCCCCCCCCCCCCCTCCCACGGTGAGAACTTTTTACATTTTGATTTTGCAAATGGTGCAATTTGATGCATGTATTTGCGTGTTTTAACGACGTGAAACAGTCCCACTTGTTTAAGATTGCAGTATATTTTAGAGTAGATTATCATTGAACAATTTGCCTATAAAATGGTATAATTCCAATACACTTCTTGGATTAATTCTTTTCACTGAACATCATGAACGCGACTGAACCCGAGCGAGCGGAGCGAGCGAGGGGGTAGGGGAGGGTGTGGGAGGGGGGTTTCCCCCTCCCACAGTGAGAACTTTTTACATTTTGATTTTGCAAATGGTGCAATTTGATGCATGTATTTGCGTGTTTTAACGACGTGAAACAGTCCCACTTGTTTAAGATTGCAGTATATTTTAGAGTTGATTATCATTGAACAATTTGCCTATAAAATGGTACAATTCCAATACACTTCTTGTATTAATTCTTTTCACTGAATATCATGAACGCGACTGAACCCGAGCGAGCGGAGCGAGCGAGGGGGTAGGGGAGGGTGTGGGAGGGGGGTTTCCCCCCTCCCACGGTGAGAACTTTTTACATTTTGATTTTGCAAATGGTGCAATTTGATGCATGTTTTAACGACGTGAAACAGTCCCACTTGTTTAAGATTGCAGTATATTTTATATCATGAACGCGACTGAACCCGAGCGAGCGGAGCGAGCGAGGGGGAGGGGAAGGTGTGGGAGGGGGGTGTCCCCCTTCCCACGATAAGAACTTTTTGCATTTTGATGTTGCAAATGGTGCAATTTGATGCATGTTTTTGCGCGTTTTATTGACGTGAAACAGTCCCTCTTGTTTAAGGTAGCAGTATATTTTAGTGTAGATTATTATTGAACAATTTGCCTATAAAACGGTATAATTCAAATACACTTCTTGTATTAATTCTTTTCACTGAATATCATGAACGCGACTGAACCCGAGCGAGCGAGGGGGTAGGGGAGGGTGAGGGGGAAACCCCCCTCCCACGGTGAGAACTTTTTACATTTTGATTTTGCAAATGGTGCAATTTGATGCATGTATTTGCGTGTTTTAACGACGTGAAACAGTCCCACTTGTTTAAGATTGCAGTATATTTTAGAGTAGATTATCATTGAACAATTTGCCTATAAAATGGTATAATTCCAATACACTTCTTGGATTAATTCTTTTCACTGAACATCATGAACGCGACTGAACCCGAGCGAGCGGAGCGAGCGAGGGGGTAGGGGAGGGTGTGGGAGGGGGGTTTCCCCCCTCCCACAGTGAGAACTTTTTACATTTTGATTTTGCAAATGGTGCAATTTGATGCATGTATTTGCGTGTTTTAACGACGTGAAATAGTCCCACTTGTTTAAGATTGCAGTATATTTTAGTGTAGATTATTATTGAACAATTTGCCTATAAAATGGTATAATTCCAATACACTTCTTGTATTAATTCTTTTCACTGAATATCATGAACGCGACTGAACCCGAGCGAGCGGAGCGAGCGAGGGGGTAGGGGAGGGTGTCCCCCCTCTCACGGTAAGAACTTTTTGCATTTTGATTTTGCAAATGGTGCAATTTGATGCATGTTTTTTGCGCGTTTTATCGACGTGAAACAGTCCCACTTGTTTAAGGTAGCAGTATATTTTAGTGTAGATTATTATTGAACAATTTGCCTATAAAATGGTATAATTTAGATACACTTCTTGTATCAATTCTTTTCACTGTATATCACGAACTCGACTGAACCCGAGCGAGCGGAGCGAGCGAGGGGGTAGGGGAGGGTGTGGGAGTGGGTGTCCCCCCTCCTACGGTGAGAACTTTTTGCATTTTGATGTTGCAAATGGTGCAATTTGATGCATGTTTTTGCGTGTTTTAACGAGTTGATACAGTCCCACTTGTTTAAGGTTGCCGTATATTTGATTGTAGATTATTATTGAACAATTTGCCTATAAAACAGTATAATTCAAACACACTAGTCTTCTTGTATTAATTCTTACACTGAATAATTATCATAAACGCTGTCTGTTCAGCAATCAAACAGAAAAAGCATGCACACGAGGGTGTAGATAAGGGGCATATCCCCTCCCACACGAAGGTGATTTTGCGTTTTCAGACCTGAAATTCAGCGATCTGGTGCAAATTTTTGGTGCAACACTTTTTCATCGAAGTGTTAAAATCACGGAATTTAGCTCTTATTCCGAATGTGCACCATCTGTGCGTATGTATAAAGTCTAGTGAGGTAGAACTTAGGGGAAGGGGGATTCCCCCTCCCGCTCGCGGAGATTTTGCGTTTTTAGAATTGAAATAAAGCGATCTTGGTATAGCCACAGTCTACTTCTTTGCATGGCGGGGGGGGGGGGGGGGGGGAACAGGAAGAAGGCGTTGGCGAGTGTTATCTCCACTCTTCCCTTCCGATGGAGCTTGTATCTTTTTAAGGCTGAAATTGAGATATCTCGTATACGCATAATAAGCATATTTGATGGAATCAACATTTGGGAAATCAAAAAAAAAAAAATGATGGGGGGGGGGGCTGAGGGAGGAAAGGGTCGATTAAAAGGGGAAATTCCCCTTATACATGAGGGAACCTTCAGTTTTCGGAATATTAGTGAAAAGTCTTGTGCACTCAGAATTATTCAGAATTTTTTTTTAATCTAAAAAGTGTACTTAGCTAGGGAAAGCGGCAAAGAGGGGGAGGGTTTGGGAGGGGGTATCCCCCTCCCAAGCACGAGAGATTTTGCATATTTTGAATTGAAATTCAACGATCTGGTGCACACTTTGAGTGAAATATTCAAAAAAATATATCTTATTTGATGAAAGGTTGCAAAGGAGACCCGCTTCATGTGCATGCATACAGTATACACGCATTTTTTTTTCCGCCTCCCAACTCCTCGGTCCAAATCTTAGGGGGGGCGACCGCCCCCATCGCCCCCCCCCCCCCTGGCTACGCCAGTGTCTCCATTCAACCTGGTTATATACGACGCATGAATAACAACCTGGAAGATGATCTGCATAAGATCTCAAGCATTATTCTGAAGTGATTTACCATACTGTAAGTAAGTCAGAAAGTACATGTGAATGAGGAATGAAAAGAAGGCACTGGAGATGCATGTTTAGTCTGTCCAGGGAGGTGTTCATCTCCCTGGTCTGTCTTAGTTCATGAGTCTGGTATGGTGACAAGCAGAATCAACGTGACAAATAGCTGTGAGCACATCGACGTAGTGAGAAAGCGATTTAAGTATAATGTTGATGTAAACGGTGCTTATTATGCGGCTGGATGGTTACCTCCCGGTGTTTGAAAAGGCCATCA
Source organism: Diadema setosum (assembly GCF_964275005.1). Classification (NCBI taxonomy): domain Eukaryota; kingdom Metazoa; phylum Echinodermata; class Echinoidea; order Diadematoida; family Diadematidae; genus Diadema; species Diadema setosum. The sequence goes on from NC_092689.1 coordinate 20,081,175, forward strand.
GCAATGCATAAAGACACAAAAGCTCCCAGTGTTTAGACTTGGAATTACGGAGTGCATCATGAATACACTCGACATCTGGAACGGCATGGTTTGTACCGACAACTGACCTTCTTTCGAAGAGTACGTATCTCGAGATTGCACCTGGTGAGGATGGAGCACAATTTCTCATGCCCAACAAGAATGTAATAAATCACTAGTCAATATTGCGTCTCATCTTTTCCCCCCAGCCCATCAGCTGCTGACACCACAACAGACCTATTGGAAAAGAATGGTCCAAGACTGACGACTGGACCACCACCTTAACTTGCCATAGACTCTGTAGGCCTACACAAATATCTTGCAGACTGGAATGAGATACTAAAAGTGGTAGAAGTTGTAGAATGAGTCTGCCGTCGAGGAACATTTTTTTTTTTTTGCTTTCATGAATACAAGTGAAACATTCCCAGATGTTGTACCCACCCCCTTTTGGGGGGAGGAGGTGTTGAACTGCCAGTCAGTAACACTTCTTTTGTTGTTAAATTCATCGTTATTGTTGTAGTTGTTGTTTTTTGTTCTAAGGTTACAGATTATCATCATCTCAGGTTTCAATGATATTTCACCGATAGCCGATTTCGAAGGTCGCTTTTGAACGAGAGGTAATATCTTATGCTGATGTAAACACAGCACAGACATGAGATACAACAAGACAGGGAATCAGCTAAATCTATTGATCCAAACGCATGGTTATATCGTGCTTGGTCTCCACTTGCGCTAGTCTTAAAAAACGCGAGCTCTCCTCTTCACAAGAACCACCAGATGCTGTTGTTTCTGTTGTTGTTCACGGCCTCTCTGAAAAACAGCTATACCTGGCTGATTGAGGGCATTTTATCTCGTGATTGAATAATATGAAACAAACAAATAAACATGCTTGCTGACAGGTCAACAGCCACTGAGATGGACGATTTGCTTGCTTGTCCCTATACCTGCTGACCTGTGTGCTCGACACTTACTTGGTTAGTAGCAAGGAGGTATAGCCACCTCATCCTTGGTAGAAGAATAATGGTAGAAGTATACATGGAGCGTATTGGTGGAAATAAATAACAGCCACGTGCAAGAGGAAGAGGAGGAGGAGGAAGAAGAAGAAGAAGAAGAAGAAGAAGAAGAAGAAGAAGAAGAAGAAAAGAAGAAGAAGATGATGATGATGACGGTGATGAGGATAAACAGCGTTGTTATATAATCCCATTTATCTAGAGAACATTCAAAGGCGCCCAGCTCCCACACTGTGTCGCACATCATTCACTAGAAAGTTGCTGGTAAAAAAAAAAAAAATATTCAGTTCAGATTTGACGGTATGGCGGTTGTTTCGATTCGGAAGGGGGATTGGTAGAGAGTTTCACAGACATGGCGCAAGAGAAGAGAAGGCTCGGTCCACACCATGTTTTAGGCGGGTATTGAGCACAAAGAAGAGCTTCTTTGGTCTAACCCTGTTATCTTCAGTTATCCAGAGAATCACATCCCCGAAACTCGTTAGAGGTGCTCTACAAGTGTTTCTTATCTAGTCCCTTATTAAGTAGTCATGAAGATGGCTTCGTGCATAGGGATAAGATGACGAATCATATGTTTATATCTTTATGAACATCAAAGTCACAGGATTTTTGAACATCAATTTATTGCGTTCATAACGTGATCGCCGTTAAAAACAGACTGTACCCCCGAAAACTGGGCTAACATACCAATAAGAACAGCGCGCTTTAACCATTAGCAACTGAACCGTCCGAAATCACACGCTTATTACTCCCTATTAAATGCCCGAAACCGCCTGTCCGCTTTTTAAAAGCTTTAATGTGCTTTATCATTGTACTGTTTTCAGATAGCATATATAATTACGTAATTTGAAAGAGGTCGAAGGTCGACAAAAGTATGTCAGAATCACTTCTGTGACACACCAGTCTCTTGACAAAGTCTTAATAGGTTTTCAAATAAACATAACTTATGTTAGACAAAAATTAACATGTATTATAATGAGCTATTTTACATAAGTTAGAAAGTTGTCGATATGAGAGTAATACTGACGTACCTTCCGGTGAACAATAGGCCGTTGTGTACGGAATCTACAGGTGCTAAAGGGTTAAAAAGATGTGATGAAAATTTGGTGCATTCATAATTATTGTGGCAAGAGGGCGTTCGGCCACCGTATTTACGTTTCCCCCTCTTTTCTTTCATTTCAGTGGGAAAATTAAGTTGACAAAAGGTATCCTTTATACGGACGTTTACATTCACTTGTAAAGCCGGTACTGCTGTGCCGTCCAAATATTTACTTATCACTTTTTTCAAGAGTTTACTTCTGCGAAAAAAAAAAAATGTTACAAACCTGTACTCGCAAGATGAGAGCCGCCTTCTTTCAATCTCTGACGTCACCAGACAAAATAGATAAGCAACTATCATTCTTTTGCGGATAACTGAAGTGAAAAATGTATACCGGTAGTGTGATACTCTTTCACCAACAATCTCTTATTTGCTTAATTTGTTCGTTTATAGCTTATAATTTTTCTCCCTACCGAAGGGAGGAACGTTAATATTGTCTGCTCGGGGAAAAAAAAACCTCCATGAAAATGTATTTCATTTTTGTTTCCCTTTGCAATCACCCTTGGGAGAAAGCAAGTTTTTTTCGTTGGCTTTTTAACGATGCACAGACTTGACGTGAATAAAAATTAATCATAAAGACCACAAAACACACTATACATCTTCGTTTCCATTTCTTCCTCTTTTCTTCTTTCTCTCCCTCTCTCCCCCTATTTATCTCCTTTCTTCTCCCTCCTTCTATCTACTTATATCTACTTGTCTCTCCCCCTCTCCCTCCCTCCCTCCTCTGTATCTATCTCTATGTTTATCTTTCTTTCTGTCTCCCTGTATGTGCATGTATCTATTACTCTGTCTTTCTTGTTATACTTATATATCTCTCTCCCTCTGTATCTATCTCCATGTTTCTCCTTCTTTCTGTCTCTCTGTATGTACATGAAGTATCTATTACCCTGTCTTTCTATTATATATCTCTCTCCCTCTGTATCTATCTCCATGTTTCTCCTTCTTTCTGTCTCTCATAACTATGAAGTATCTATTACCCTGTCTTTCTATTATATATCTCTCTCCCTCTGTATCTATCTCCATGTTTCTCCTTCTTTCTGTCTCTCTGTATGTACATGGAGTATCTATTACCCTGTCTTTCTGTTATATATCTCTCTCCCTCTGTATCTATCTCCATGTTTCTCCTTCTTTCTGTCTCTCATAACTATGAAGTATCTATTACCCTGTCTTTCTATTATATATCTCTCTCCCTCTGTATCTATCTCCATGTTCCTCCTTCTTTCTGTCTCTCTGTATGTACATGCATCTTTCTCCCTCTCTTTCTTTTTATATCTCTATCTCTCCCTTTCTCTATATCTGTATCTGCATATCTCCCTGTCTCTCATTTTATCTCTCCCTCTCTCTCTCTCTCTTGATAGCGGTCTTTGACTCGAGTGTTAAGATTCCTTCTCTCAAATTTAAGGCTCATTTTCCTTGCAAATGAGTAAACACATATAGTGGTTTCTGTCATTTCGATTCTATGGTTCGCTTTATCTTGGTCTCTGCGTTGTCCTCCTTTGTTTTTAATCTCCAAAGTCTTTGGGGCATGAAAGCAAACGAGATTCTCTTTTTCTCATTCATGAATTATATATTAGAAAAAGTTCAAACACCTTACAAGGTACGTGCAGACATCTGAACGGCTTCAACACGAGAATTTGAATTTCCATAGCATTCATGTGAAGAAAAACAACAACAACAACAACAACAACAACATGCATTTGAAAATGTAGGCATGTGTTTTCCGCAGTACAGGGAACTGAGTCAAACTTCAGTTTTCACATGACTGTAATGGTTGCTGTTCATTAATTACCCAATAACGCAATTCTCAGAATGGAAACTTGCACATCATACTTCTACTGTCCTAGCCATGGCTATCGTGTGACAAGAGATTTTTGGGGTATGAGATGAGTTTATGTTCATGACTTGATCTACAGGTCACTGCAGCGACTTTTAGTTGTTTTATTTTTATTTTTTATTTTTTTTTTACGTCTTGTGCCTGTGTTTCTGGGTAACGTGGTTGCATGGGGACGTAGTTGCAAGCTCTCAAGGTAGCCCTCCTCAACTTCCTTCCACATCTGTCATGTAATGTTTCTGTGTGAATTGTTCAACGTCGTAGTGTCATTTTACAGAAAAAAAAATAACAAAACTATAACACTAATGATTGTATCGAGCATTGCGATACTTCCATTAACGCCGAGGACGGCCTACACCTTAGCGGCAAAAATTAGGCAAACAATGCTTTCATTTGAGATAGGAATGTGAACAAAATCACTCTCGCGAGGTTGCAAGGGCGGTTGTACTGAATCGAGTATGTTAATCGTGTGGTTGGCTTTACTTGGTTGGCTTGTCAATGGTGTTCGATTTTTTTTTCCCCAGTAAAATTCGTTTGTCACATGTCAACAACGAGTGTTTGTGAAGACCTTCTTTCAATGTTATCTTGTTATTGTTTGCAAGCATGAAGGAGGATTTGACAAAACCATGTTACAGTAGGTTACGAGCCCTTGATGCTTTATCTTTTCACGTTCTCCTTTCTCTTTCTATAAGAGGGCGATTAGAGGAAAATTGGCGAGGAGAATGCGATGGATAAGGACGGGTCTCGCGTGTACCACCAAATGGGCGTGGTCCTTCAGGAATCACTCCGATCAGAGACAACCCGCCAAACCGCCAATCATTGTACACACTGCTGGGCACCAGCGTGCTAACACACGTGCATATGCTTACAGGTGTATGCTGATGCTTCTGGCAGTCCCATGTGCCCTCGCCAGTGTCTGAATAAGATGGATGTGAGGTAGAATCCTTTTTCTTTATGCATGAATTCATGTTAGACTTTGTCGCCACTTGTTTTTGTTTTGTTTTGGTTTTTTTTTTTCTTTTTTTTTTAACCAAAGCATATAAGTACCAATGTGTTACGGAATGAAAAACTCGAGAGGCGTTAAAATGCGTGACATCAGTATTGAACATTTTCAAATGAGTGATTTGAAAAGTGTAAGAATGATTGGTGTCAGATTTATATAAATCTATTTTAAGTTCTATTGACAAATAGAATTACTTTATTTCTTGCATTGCTCAATCTAGTATACTGAACACAAACTAGGAAGTGTACTGAAATTAAACTACTGTTTACCATTGGGAGCAATGATTTAAAAAATGTTAGAGATATCACATAGATACTCATTAACTGTGTAGGTCAGTTTATCACAAATATAAGGATATATCACTCTTTTTCTCAATAAACCATAACTGTATACGGTTTAGTCCATAAACATTTTTATTATAACTATTGTTCACATTTTGTATATTTAACAATACTTAACACTGACTACACTGATTCAAAATTTTACAGTGGTTGTTTCTATGCCTTTAATAGTCATGACAGCAAACTTCCCTATATAAACATTCATACGTAGACATTTAGCGCTATTAAACCCTCGGGTCACACAGTCATGACAGTGTCTTCATATGACATAACTAGATCAGGGAGGTGAGTTTCGTCTCATCTCCCTCACTAGATCAAAGGCGTGATCAGAGTGTTCGAAAACGGCGCCACAATCACGAAACCCAAAACACCTCCTCTGGGATGAACGTGAGGTGCTATGACGGGCAACAATATTCTCAGACGTATACACAATAATCGCCCAATCACAATGCTTTATTCTCCTCACAACACAGTCTGAAAGTCTGATAACGATGGTAGCGACTGGGGGGGGGGGGGAGACTAGTGATTGCGAAATTAGAACAATCACTATACGTCTGCCATCAGTATTCCTCTACATGAGATATCATACAGTCATTATATGATACATGAAATATGTATATCTGTTGGTCGTTTCACATCGCCAAATGAAGTTAAGATCAAGTGCCGCACATAATGACTGTAAGTAAGCCCATCGGCGTTGGCTAATAGGTGGGCTTACAGCATTTTGATATACGGCAACAATTATTTAGGAATCTGGTCATGCATGATTTTCACATACACGATGTAACTATCGCACCTTGTATTACCTTACATGTGATGTGTACTTTAGCATAAAAGCAAACAGAATCAATAACAGGAGATACAAACTTATCGTTGGTCTAGGCAATTTTTCTTTATGATTTGGCATTACCTATACGGAAGACCGTCACTTAGAGTCCATTAATGACATGTTGTATAACAAAGGAGCACTTTGTGCCAAGATAAAATAATCTCCAAGAGAAAGGGGGAGGGAGAGGGGAGAGAGGGAGGAAGAAAGAGAAAGGAGTAAAGGGAAGGGAGTGGATATGTGTGTGCGTATGGGTGTTTGTGTGTATGTTAAATAAAGAGATGTGATCATGAAGAGGAAAGAATCCAGAGTCGGGGAGGCAAACTATGATGATGGAAGACTACATTAAATTTGGTCGCAAAACCTTGCGTACCATACAACATAATGTTGTTGCTCTGTCAAGTTAGTTCCCTCAAGACTGTCACCATCATAGTCACCTCAAGATGTCAATGACATAGCGCGCAAACAGCTTACCATGTCAATGACATGACAATGACATAGTTATTTCTCAATAAGCGACACCCAATAATGGGCAACTTGCACCTACTGTAATACATTTTATCAGATTTCTTTTTTCCAAGCATGATCTCTTAAACTCGAATTCGGATCGGGGCATTATGTGACAGTTGCATCAACAATCAGTTCGTGAGAGTCACTGACACAAGCGCATGCTCCGAGGGGGCCGCTATATTATCCATAAACGACCTGTTGACAATGTCGACGGTCGCTTCAAACTTCAAGCCCCCTACCAAGGGAAGTGAGGTCGGGATGGGAGTATTTCCTTATTTATCAAGTCATCTATTTTTATTTAATATTTTTTTTTTGGGTGGGCGAATGAAAGACGTAACTGACAATCTCCTGAAGAATGCAGAGAGGAGAAAGGGGAGAGCGAGATGGGACGACAGGAGAATAAAAGGGATATAAGCCGCCCTGTTATGGACAACAGATGAAAAACGCGTAGATGGAGTGGAAACTTCAAAAAACCGCAAGAACAAAAACATATACAAAGTACTAATCAGCAGGAATGATAGGTGGACTGGACGCGGAAATAAAATGATGTTTCTACCAAGGATCTCTTTTAGATATCAGGACTTCTATCTGCCAAATGTGTAGCGCCATGAATACATAGTGTTATCACAAGGTATAGTTTAGAAACATCATGTTTGTGATATCTTTTTGTCATTATAGATTACATTTCATTACAACTGAAACTACATTGTACCAAAAGAGAACAGTTAGAGAAAAAGTTGAGTTTTGAAAACTTACGATTTAATCTAAAAATCACAAACAATGGAATTGCAAAGGAGATACGTATGGGTTTTCTACACATTTCTATGTAACATATAGACATGACTCGAAGCCAGTTGTTATACAGAATGAAACCAAGAATGCAAGATTTATATACTTGCAATCAATAAACTTTATTCAATCCTCCTTTGAAAGTGTACTGGAATTTGATTAGCATTAAGTCTGCTCATGAAAAGAAAAAATCGTATACTATTCATCTTTATATTGGATTACGCATTTACTCCGTGCAGTTGAGAAACAACGTAATGCCTTCTTTCAAAAGAGCTTTTAAACGGATTTATAGAAAGTTCGTGCAAAGTAATCGCTTAAGTCGTTATCGCCAGACTTTGTACTCTAAGGTGATTGCAAAGTTGTCAGTGTGTACCACCTCAGGGAATAAACAGACAAGGGTGCCTACCTTGCTCATCAGCGTCAGAAATGCCGGAATACCGGTAAACCAAGGAGGTGTGTCTCCATACCCCCTTACAGGTATGAAAACACTCTCAATCTCCGATATATCTAGCAAGTCGGCCTGTATTTTCTACAATTTTGTGTTTCATTTCATCATTGAGCCAAGGAGGTTCTAGAGAATGGAGTCACAACCGTCTTATTTCCTTTGATAGATGTTCGAAGCCACCACTCAAAAATATCTGCCGCGCAGATATGAAGACAATTGACTCGTGTCTCATTGTATAATCACCAGCCACTTTCAAAGGACGCTATGTCTTTATGATGGAAATTACTTTTCGCTATCCCTTCTTATAAAAGGTACAGTGGTACAGACACGAGGATGCGCGAATGGAAATTGAGCAAAAACTGCTGAAATACAGATAAAAATTACTCGACTGGGCATTCCCGGGCACTAATCTGATATATCTATCAATAAAGAATTATACTAGAAGATTATTCCATATTAGTTTTATTTGCGGAAATTAAGCGGAAAGTCATAAAACCAGCTTTCCAGGATGGTACAGTTTTAAACATTTTCACATGAAACAGATCTGATTTACACTTTTGCGAAAATTTCTGGACGGAATTGACTTTTATTTTACATGCTTTATCATTAAGTGAAATTTTATTTCATTTAATAAATAAATAAGCAAAATATGGCCAACATTATGATAACGTTCAAATGAATCTTCAGATTGCTCAGCAAGACGGCGGCCTCGAAAATCGATCATCAAAGGCACAAGTGCACCTCTGGAAATCTTTTGTACATCAATAGAAATCTGATAACTGTTTGAGTAATTACAGCCAGTTGGAACTCCATGTATAAAACTTCCTTGATTGAACAATGTAAATACAGAACATGTTACAGCTCAAAAGCTTTCTTTCAAATTTGTTTCTGTTGTGCGTTGAGGTGAAATTAGGGGCTGGGGTGGGTTGAGTTAGATAGACGTGTGCCTATAAAGTGTTGAACATTAATGACCGAACCCAAACAATAGCGAAAACGTTAAAATCGCTGGTGACAGAGGTCCAAACTTTTCGTGTTCACGGAATTTATACGTTGGTCACAGGTGGTGTTCAATCTTAAACGTGCAATTAGCAAACACAGAATGCCAAGCAGCTGTTCTCGGATTGTATTCCACACGAGTGAAATCTATTTGCATGTATAAAGTGCGACTATTGGTGTTCTCGCGTATTAGTGACAGCAGCAGTGTGACGCCATTCAAATGTACTTCTTCTTTGTTGATCTTTGTAGACGAAGGCGTTTAAGTTGTTACTTCGAGATTACAAGAAATGCACATGATTTGTTTTTATTTGCTCATTTGAAGCGAGCAAGCATACTCCGTAATGCTTTTTTCTTATAGTGGGCGATGATCAATTATCTTCTTTGTGTTCGCAATCAAACCAACCATGCACCCGAGTAAGTGTGTAGCTTCATTTCAAAGTGCAAATCCGCATCATGCCTGAGTTGACTTTGGCATCAAAGTAAGGTAGCATCATCAAAATGGTACAAGTTTCATCCACAGTTTCGATAATTCAGCCATTGGAACCTTCTTCCTTCAAAAAAGTCGTTGCTATATAGGTTACTATAAAACTTCATTGACTTGATGCGAAAGATTCACCCTTACATCTAATCAATTGCATGCAGAAATGTGTGGAGATGTATGCACAGGCCAATGAGAAACTTGGGAGAAATGAAGACACCAGTACCTCAAGCAATTTTCACCTGCCGTCGACACTAATAATAAAACATGGATTCGTTAAAACGTGTTAGACTTTCAACTTTCTGATGAAATTATTATGTTCTTTTATTCTGCTCGTCTGGTTTGACCCTTTTCATCGAACCCAACTCGAACACGGTGAGGACTTACACTTTAATAAATGTGGTAGATGTGAGACTCTGAACTCCCTTAAATTATCAATAGTCAAAGAAAATTCAAAAGAATTCACCTCCATGCAATGTAAAGCATAATCAGCTGTCGATATCAGTGATGCAAAATGTGAGGACTTCTATATCATCGTGCGGGTCTGTTAAAAGACTGCCGCTGTCAGTATCTTAGGGCAAGAAAAAAAAATGTTTGCGATAAAACAGTAATACATCATACAGACAAGGAGAGAACAATACAGGTGGAACGTTACCTCCTCTTACACACGGGAATAAAGGCTGGTATAATACACGTATACTTGTACCAAAATACATACTTAAATGTATTATCTATATCAACTCTCGAACACAGACAGGCGCCATGTGTAAAGTTAAGCAAGTGAAAATGGCTTCTGCCGTGAATCAATACAAAGAATCAGGAGTTACATATCAAACGGCATATCATTTCTAGATTATTGGTTCTATGGTGCATTTTAATCATGAGAACACGGGGGGGGGGGAGGGAAGGGAGGAGAGAGGGGTGCGCGCACCCTCTCCCCTCCCGAGGAGCATTGATTTTGTCTGTCATGTTTGTATTCGTTGTCTTTATTTTCTCGTTGGAGTCATGGATGAATAGTGTATCCTGGTATATCTATTTTGCACTGGTTATTCCAAGACTTCGTTTATCAACCTAGTTTTGAATGGTTAATTTTTAGAAGTGGCCCCGCATGGGAAATATCAACCTCGTGACAAAAAAACAAAAACAAAAACAAACAAACAAAAAAAAACAAAAAAAAACCCACACACAACAACAACAACAACAACAACAACAACATCAAAGTGAGCTCAGCAAAGTGCCGCGCGAAGGTCGCATAATGCACTGTACCTAATTTACTTTGATCATACCTTTCATACTTGTCATTTGTGATGAGGTTCACTTTTGGCTTTTGGCATTGTTTGTCACTGGCACGCATTATCTTCAACTCCCAAGCTGATATGGTTGCACGCGAAATGAAATCTTCATGGTACTAACGGAAGTTCAACTTTTTTTAGAATCTCATTAATAGTTGCATGCATGTTTAAGATGATGCCATATGTGACTTCCTTTCGCTGTTGGGAAATACTAATTAATCTGGCTCAAACACATGCGTATGATTTATTTCCTCTGCATACCTTGATGATAAAAGCCAATGGCGGTGATCTTACTACCAAAGACAGGTGAGGGACGTGATATTCAAGAACAATCTTCTTGATGTCAGGTTATGTCAGTTGTGAGTACAAGTAACAGTGCTACATCATCCAAAAAAAAAAGAAGGAAATACATGAAAATGAACACAAAGAAATGCATAACAAACTCAAAACAAGGAAAAAATTGAAATGAAGAAATACATAAGAACAAATTATGAAAATAATCAAACCGTGTTTTTTTTTCTCTTCCTAGCAGCATGACACATTAGATATATTAGTAATTTATTTTACGATTTCATAAGCAATATCAAACAAAGTCACAACATTACGATAAAACATGATTTCTATCAAAATTTGCATGTTTGCATAATTAATTACAAATGTATAAGAGATCATTAACTTGACGATGCAATCTTGTAGAGAAGTACTCATAAATGACGAACACAGACGACAAATTCAATTGTGATCGGATGATCAACAGTCGAGATCTTAGGAGGGGCCCTATAGGCCTCCACCTAGTTTTTTAGCCTCCAAAATAGCCCAGTCTTTTTAAGGTTAAGCAGGCGGGAAGTTTATGTCATGAGTTTCCTAAACATTATCACTAAAAGAGACGAAACGATACATATTACGACCTCTTACGAGAGATAAAACGAGGGAGCTTCCAGAATGCCTAGAACTCAAGTACATGTATTGGGGAGCGAGTGAAAACAAACAAACAAACAACCCAAACAAACCAATGAAGCAGTAAATCTCACCATACAGTTTCACTCAACAAACCCCATGCACCACTGGTCGGTGAGTGGCGAGTGGTTGTTAGACCTTTTGCAAGGATTCTGTCTCGAGTTTCATCTCATGGCACCATGATCTTTTGAAGAGGGTCTGTATTAAAGATACACCGCCTATCACAGGCTTGTAGCCAATCACATCTCCGAAAAACAGATTTAGATAAGATATGAACTGAGCACCAGGGGCGGATCCAGGAATTCCGTATTGGGGGGGGGGGGGGAGCACCTTTACAAAACTAAAGGGGGCGCACGCGCCCCCATTTTTTGTTTCTTTTGTTTTAACAAAATATAAAGGGGCGTCCCAGGCCGCCTGGATACGCCACTGTAGAGCACTGTACTGGAAGATCAAGCTGTAGTTTGTTGTTTTTCCCATAGCGCATTTCCACTAATATTTTCTCTCATTTTTCACAGTCAGCACAATATCTGCATATAGGTATATATGTTTATTGTTCTGAAATAATGTTCTCAAAAGGCAAAATCATTAAAAGTTCTCATGCCATTCTATTTAAAAGCGCATAATTTAAACGTAGCGATTGAGGAGTGCGCGTTGTTCCAATAAATGAGAATGTTTTCACTTCGCGCACTGCTTTTCTTTACCGATATCCGGTGCATTGTACTTTTATGTGCCTCTGTTTTTCACGGGCTTCTATCGTTTCACAAAAATGCGCTTGCTCTATACAGAGGGCAGATCGTTGTGCGGAAACGTCTTCTTAAGCTATTGTGAAGCATCGGTTGCGATGAATCGACAGAAAGTGGTTTCTCAAGGTCTGTATGTTGGCTGTATCAGACGAGAGGTGTTTACCTCCAACAAGTAAGTCTGGCCTCGTTGTGGAATTAACGTTTTTAAATTCATTCGAATGTAAACATTGACGATATCGACAAGGCAACATGGAAGCAATGTACAGTAGCAGAGGGGGGGGGGGGGGCACGAAACATTAGCTCTGAGTATTACTACTATTACAACATACTTGATCTGATTGAGCTTATAGATTATCTGAAAACAAAACGTTAATGACATTTTTTTCGCACAACACGGGACTTACAGGATTAGGATTACCGTACGGCTGTCAAACTGGAAAGTTTCTAGTTATAGATACAGGATATAACAACTTGTTAATCAAGTTTCAACGTCTGGCACATTGAAAAATATAATCATACGCCAATGTATCTATTCAAATTATCAGATAATGCAGGGAGTAATCTAGTTGTACCTTTAAAATATTACAGATGTTTAGAGTTGACGTTTGGAAATCACATACAGTGTTTCAGAGTTAAAAATGCGAACGTATGAAATCGAGCTTCACTATGGCGTTGCTTTCAAGACAGTGAAGATGCAAGGAAACGTGTCAAAAGATGGCGCTGTTTACTTTACGTAAAAGGGGCGGAAGAAGAGAACATACTCCTCTAGAAAATGAACGAAACATGTTTCACTTTCATTTTCTATAAAAGATAAGTATTTGACATATAAATGGAAAGTACACAAGGTGTATAATAACTGGATTTTGATAAAGATACAACAGTGAATGAAATGATCTCAAAAGTATCTACAGGCCTGCAATTAGAATTGCTTGTGGGAACAGATATCTATGAAGTGGACCCTACACCAATATCAACTGTTTATGTGCCATGGCGGAAACCCCCCGTGTGCCACAATATTCTGAGACACTAACGTAGTCATGCTTTGAGAAATCATTCTCTTCTTTTTTTCAAATCTATGTAACTTTTATAGATTTCTGTTGATGTGTAAAGGAACAGAGCAAAGTTGAAGAGGAAACGCCAAGCTTTGCCTCGATGTAAATTGTATGACAAATCTACGACTATTTTCTTTTTCTTTCAAATGCCCAGTACCTGTATCTACATTACTGTAAAAGTATGATTTTTGCACACAAAACTGAGACAGAAACTTAGGATTTACAGGCAAATCCAGGAGGACACCACTTGATAGTCAGTCACCACACAAAATGCAAGCTATATTTGAGGAACAAATTGCGAGAATCGCTTTCATTGTACTGTGGCATTTGGCGATTTATAACGAGCGGTTTGGGCGTTTTTTTGCATTTGAGCAGAATATGCAAAGTTGGCACGCCATCGACTGAGTCGGGTGTGTGAACGTGGCACATAAAGAGTTAAACATGTACATATATATATATATATACACACAAACACACGCACACACACATATAATATATATATATATATATATATATATATATATATATATATATATATATATATATATATATATATATATATATATATATATATATATATATATATATATATATATATATATATATATATAACACCTCCCTCTCTCTCTCTCTCTCTCTCTCTCTCTCTCTCTATATATATATATATATATATATATATATATACATATATACACACACACACATATATATTAATTTTTATGTACATGTACATACATCATTAAGGTGTCTGAGATGTACCTAAGAATCTATTAGCAAAAATTATCAAGCAGCACAAACTGGTTAAACATATGTTCCATGTTTCCACTTTTTAATTTTATTTCACTATATTCTGTGTGATTTATCACGTTTCACAAAGTAAAACCACAACAGCGCAATGTGAGAGAAGACATACAATAGGAAGTTCTGACATTTAACAACACAATCAATAACAAACACAATAACCATCGACCTTATCACAGCCAGATCAGGCCACACAAGGTATAAAACACATAATCTTCAGTAACATTATGCCAGTGTCCTCATCTTGGCATATATTCAAGTGAGATAAGTGTGCAAGTTTTGCGGTGTCCTATTGAAAAGAACACACAATGTACATCTTACCATTCCCTCTCTACCCAAGGCACATTTGCTACATGGACATTGCACAAGTCCACACAGATATATGCAGAGCATATGCTTATGTTAGGACAAATGATTTCATTCACTTCACCAATTCATCATTTTTCACAGAGACAAAAAAGAAACAAAAAAAAAAAGATAATCTAGGAAAACATGCAATTTCTGCAATAGATGATTATCACTTGCTCTTTCACCCCTGAAAATTTAGAGCCACTTAGCACATGCTGATAACTGGACAGGTGTAGGACTCTTCACAATGATTCCACAAATGTTGTTGACTTCACCTACAACACAACATAATATCAGTAAAAAATCAAACAACAAATAAAAGCAAAAACAAATATACAATTCCAGTCCTGCGTGGTTCCTGATTTTGTAGCAGTTTCATGTAAGAAACATTTCATTCCTACCGTCTAAGATAATAACTTAATGCAGAGTATTCATGTATACATATAATTTGAATGTTACAATGCAGAAAGTTTTTAAAG
Source organism: Diadema setosum (assembly GCF_964275005.1). NCBI lineage: Eukaryota > Metazoa > Echinodermata > Echinoidea > Diadematoida > Diadematidae > Diadema > Diadema setosum. The sequence goes on from NC_092689.1 coordinate 20,096,190, forward strand.
GCTTATCTGGTTAATGTCTCTGTCAGCCATTGTCCACAGGTGTAAGATTAGACATTAGGATAGTCTTTAAAAATATCAAATAGTGCAATTCTAAGAATTTGCCCTTGACCTTTTGACCTTGAGCTTTGACCCCCATTATAAAAAAAAAAAAAATCTGAAGAGAATCACTGTCAGGCAGTACATGCATATACGCCACGTTTCATGAAGATACCTTAAGCCATATCTGAGATATGGATGAAAAAGTGAAATTTAGCATTTTCACTTCACCTTTGACTGCACGGCCAAAAATTTTCCCTGGAAAATCTTTATGTGGTGAGACATGTATACATTAAAGTGTATCTGTACACAGAAATTTAGTTTTCTGACATTGTAGGTTATTGTACTGGTAATATCCCTATGAAATATAAGAGTGCAATGTTACTCACATATAGAGATATAGCAATATATAAAGAGACATAAAGCAATCTCTAAAATGCCAAAAATTACATGCACCTTGATCTAATAGTAGTCTTCTGGCCTTATCGACTGCATATGATTGCGCAGTTCGATAATTTTCTATACAATCAGTGTACTACGATATTCTCAAAACACGTAAATGCACGCAAATGTCCACGTACGCAGCTAGGTTGGTGCTACCGCGCCGCGCCGGGCCACTGACCAGGCAGCCGCGGCAGCCTTTACTCATGCAGATGCATGTGGCTCGATGAGGCGATACCGATAGACAGTATTCGATATATCTGTGTGCAGACGGAGGCGAACGAAGGAAACGTGCACACACAGATGGTCTACGCGCGGCTACTATGTTCAGATTTGGCTACTATTGCAGCGCGCATTAGTAAGATACCTCATATAGCTCTAACCTATTGAGGACGGGTCCCGAGGATACTAAGGCAAGTGTCTCTGAGAAATGCATGTTGTAGCAAAATCAGCCCATCCTCAACGGGTAAAAGTTACGCTGTCCACAAAATTGATTACGGACGGAAGGACTGAAAGACAGATAGACAACCTGAAAACAATGCCTCTGGTTACACTTCCTGGTACACGTAGAAGCATAAAAACAAACACAAACCTTCAACAAAACAGAACTGTGCCTGTTGTATCCATACCGTTGTACATACAGTTATGCCATATTATGACAAAAGACAAACTTGTACAAGTGTATTTGCAAGAACTACAGCTATCAAATAGATCAATAAACGGTTTCACAAGTCAATCAGACTTTGCTGGGCAGTAATCAATGTTTTCAAGTGGATGGAATCACAGGGAATGTAGTAACACACAATGACAAGAAGGCAAGAGGTGTTAATGGACATAACTTATCAGTGCAAAAGCATTAACTTTGGATGGTGTACTGGCCAAGAATGCTTGGAAGTAGTGTGCAGGACATCAAACGTAATGAACATTACAACACATATGATATTTTTCAACCGATTATGGCACAATGGCATTTAATGCTTTAGGTAACCCACTAGTATTCAGCAGAAATTAAGATTGAGTTCACTTACACCAAATAATATCACTTCTAAATATCAGTCACAGTTTACCCTTTCATCTTGTCCGTTAAACTTGTCTTTAATGACACTGATAGAACTTTAGTAGTACATGTATAATCTCAGAAATCAAATTTGATCATAAATGCCGACATAAATCATAATAAAGGTACAACATAGTTCTCATATGCCTGCAGACACAGTCATTTTTTTGCGCTAAAATGCATAAGAATGTGTAATATAATGCTGTGATAATACAATTTCAGTTGGGTAAAGACAAAAATGTAAAATATTAACAACAAAAGCAAAAGCAAGCTGACCGCATTGTAATCTGAGAACATATCCAACCATGGTTGTTATGAAATGTTTTAGAATTGATTATCAATAATCAACAAATCAAGCAATAGCAGTATTCCTTGATTTTCTGTGTGAGAGTGAATTGCATGCAGCTTGTTGGGAAATACGATCATCATGTAACATTCTACTTACCCACTACTGAACGGGGAGGGCTCTTAAGAAATAAAAGTCTGGTACACCGACTTTTATCATTTCACTTTTGATCTCAAATACTTCAAAACAGCTCACTATCCTGGCAAATCAGGTAAGCCAAAGAAGTGAAGTTCCTTGGTAAATCGTTTCAATATTTTGTAAGTGAATTCAAAGTGGTGGAAGACAAAATTGATAGGTTTATAAAAATCAGACATATATTAAGGGTGTCATGGAATCTTAGAGTTTCATGTTTTCACTGAAAACACACAAATTGTAAGACGTGATGATGTCATTGTCTCGAAACTCCTTCATTGAATTGTTCACCAAAATGTTATCAAAATCACATTTCTGGCTGATGATTTATGGACCTATCTGACTGGAGAAGATGTTGCTGCGACTCTTGCAGCTCAGAAGAAAAAAAATTTCTTGCATTCTCACCAAGAAAGCGACGTACAAGACTTTTCCAAACAAGATAACAACTTATTCACGCAGCAGTCATGGGGACTTCTCCAAGACATCCTTGCAACGTCTTCACATCATTGAAGGTTGGTTCCCATGGGCCTCTGCAAGGTTGCAGAAATGTCTCGCAACTGTCGTAGCAACTAGTTTCCGCAAAGTGCTGCAACTGATGGAGACATCACGGAAAAGTTGCAGAGGGGTCTCTTAGACCAGCTGGAGAAAAGTCTCCAAAAGAAATGAATAATAATTATGTTTGATTCTCCTGTGACTCCCTGGAGACCTGGCTAGTCTTCAGGAGATGTTGCAGAGACATACATGTATCTGAAACCAATTGAGACTCAAGTTGCCACCAGGCCACCTAGTCTCCAAGCCAATGAAATACTCACTTTAGTGGCTGCAACGCCTCTCCCAATAAAAGTCAGAGTTGCTAGGTTATCATAATATTGTAACAATTTAATGGGAATTATGCCTATCATGTTAACTGATTTCATGTCAAAAAAAAAAAGAAGAAATTTTGTGGAAATTTGTGCACAGTTCTATGGAAGGCTTGTGAGGTGATGTCATCAAAACCTCTGTTAATTTGAATATGTGAAAGTGACTACAATCACAGATTTCTGAAAACATAGGAAATAGAAGTGTCACAGGCATTTGTCACTACCTGTTCCAAATCCATACTCAGCACAGACCATGTGAGATGCATTCGAGACATCATAAGATGTTTACACACTGTGCATTTGATAATGTTCTTGAAGTTCCTCTTGAAATGGCTTCTACAACGTCTATAGATGTGAACTATTTGTCACGCTATGCTCATGAGAGAACACCTTCCTGTCATCTAGGCCATGCCCAATCACTCTTCCCATCCCTGGCAGCCCTCTCTTTGAAGAGCAGAGGGGGTGAGGCTGGTTGCTGGATTTGCCTGACCAAAGATAAAGATGAGCTCTTCTTTTTCCTCCCTCTTTGGCTCCTTGGCACAGGTTTGGAGTGCTCCTGTGGAGTGTGAATGGGCATCCAAGGGATGGGGTTGCAGTAGCCCGGCTGTGGGTAGCTGGCTCTGTCATAACCTAATGGAATGAAACCAAGACAATCATTACAGCATGCTTCATTGAGAAGCTTACTGACCCTTTCATGGGACACTTTTCTTGGGAGAGGGTGGTGTGAGGGAGGATGTTGGGGTTGGCATTAGGGTGCAACAGATAATCATTATGGAAGCCTTGCACAAAGAGACTGAAACTGGAAGGAATTTTCTTTGAAGAAGTGCAAACACAAGGCAACAATAAGCCCTTAAAGGTAGGGAATCCCATTTGCATGCCTTAAATGAAGAGTTGTATAAACACAGTGGTATGTTGAAGAGAGTATCATTTTAGAAACTCCCATAAAGTATTGAAAGTGTAAGGTAAGGTAAGGTAAGTGTAAGGTTCTAGTGAGTATTTCTTGCCTACCCTGGTTCAAAACGCTTGAGTCATTAAGCACAGATATTGAGAAGTTTTAGAAATACAACTGAGCTGAAAATCCTATATTTTACTCTGGAAAAAAAAAATAAGTAGGTAAGTCATGTTTGTCTCAATAAAATGTTAGAGTTTTTCAAAAGACTATCCTAATGTCTACACTTACACCTGTGGATAATGGCTGAAAGAGACATTAAACAGATAGGCCTTTAAAAACTTTTTGTATTATAACATTCTGATTCATATGTATACATATATACTCCACATTATCATCTGATTTCCTTTTTCTTCCTGTGATTTGAGAAAACTTAATACATTTTATCAAGAGAGATTGTTTATGACACATTTTAGCCTGTGCATCTAGAGACAGAGACCAGGAGGTGGTAGACTTACCTCTCTGGGCCCCTCCTGCCTGCCATGCACTGCCTGCAGGGGGCTGGGCTCGCTTACCGGCCTGGTCATACCACTTCTGGTAGGCAGCCTCAGCCTCCTGCTTCCTGGCCCTCCTCTCCTCTTCCTTCCTCTCCTCTTCCTCCAGATGACTCTCCTTCTGCCTCTTCTCCTCGGCTCTCTTCTTCTCAGCCCACTCAGAGTAGCTGGCCTGCAAGAACATTTTTACAGATCAGAAACCTGAATGTGAGTTTTCACTGCAAACTGACAACAAAGGGGTGTCATCACACACTGATACTCGTGTGATATAAAGCCGTGCTTCTCAGTCTTTTTAAACCCGAGGACCACTTTGGCTCCTACAAATGTTTTTAAGGCCCATTTAGATCAAATATTGATCTTTTTTATTTCACTCTTGGCCGACATTGGGGCCCATCTGCAAGAAATTGTTCCTCTTTTACATATATCATGAACTTATAATCAAGACATACATGCACATGCATGGAAGGTCAATGTGCACAAATCAAACTGATGCTAGCTCTCTCTTTTGGCTTGAAGTGACACATGCATATGTGGCATAGATAAGTCTATCAATTATTTTGCTTTATTCACAATATTCATGGATTTAAATCCATTATCTTAGCAGTGACGGTGTAACACTAACACTATACTGTAAAAGCATTCTCAGCATGAAACTTTCATGAATTGGAACCGATGGCCTTTTTCGCGGCACAAAACTTTCGCGAATTGTCACTGGCATTAGATTAATTATGTAGACAAAGCCTTATGAGTGCATTTCATTTTTGCAAATCTTGGCTCCTTGTGAACTCTGGAAAAAGTTTCATACACACGAAAACTTATAGGTTTACAGTACATGTCATGTTAACACTGCTTTAAACAAATCAGTGACATACCTTTGCTTTATCTGTTATCCTTCGTTTTTCCTCCTCCTCTACCTTTCTCTGCATTCTCTGCAATCTCATGTTGGCTTTCTTGGCTTCTATTTCCTTGGCAGTCTTTTCTTCAATCCACACATTGACTTTAGCAGCTATGATTTTAGCCTGGGCTTCTTTCATTTTCTTGTTTTCTTTTTCTTTCATCAGCTTCTCTTGTTCCTGTTTCAGCTGTTGGAGTATGATACAAATATAGAGCATATGGAGTTAGGTTTAAGTTGCCGCATTAATGATTTACCAATATTCAGTAGTTTTTAAAGGCATTATGCATGACTAGAGTTCATTAAAAAAAAAAAAAAACAAAAAAACAAACTTAACTTTATCCTGTTTGAAGATTTCCTTGATCAAAGGTAAATTTTCAATTTCTTACAATTAATCTCATCAAAATTGATATATATGTCTTTTCAATGTTGATAGTAAGAGACATATATAATGTAATACAATGTAACATAAATAATACATAATGGAATACATCACTATCATCTTTACACTGCTGGAAAGTGACTCATCCTTATTTCAGACTGTTTTCTCATAAAATAACTTGTAGGATACCCACTGATTCATCCATGAGGAATCTGAATGTAAGCATCCACGGCTATCTGTGTCTGATGACCAGAGACATTTCTAAGAAGTGACGGTCAAGACTGCCTGCTTTTTCCTTTTTGTATAAAAAACATGTTGATGATTTGAGGATGGACAGAAATAAGCAAAACTATTGTGCAGATGGCAAATTTAATGTATTCACTTGAGTCTCTATGTATGAATGTGTTTACGATACAGAAGTCAGTACTCTTGGGAAACTTGTACAAACTTACATAAATGATGTACTTATGCCCTAAGCATGACAAACCACAAAAAAATTATTTGAGCTTCTCTAAAAGGAAATCAAGGCACATTTGTTAGTCTCCAGTTGTTCCAGCTAGTCTTCAATATGAATCAATAATCTCCAGTGATGGTCTTTTTGATCACCCTTTGCCAATCATAGCAAAAGAAATTGATTTCTTCCTGTGAATTAGTAGCATCTTCTTACCTTGACCTTGGCTTTCTTCCTCTCCTGCTTAGTCTTCTCCACCAGCCACTTCTCCCAGGGGGAAAGTGGAGGAGGCTTACTGGATGATGTGTGTGAGGAAGACGATTGTGACTCAATCTTGACTCGGGAGTATGTCGATGATCCACTGCGGCTCTCGGTCTCAGATTTTGATCGAGATGAAGATAATGACTTTGATCGAGATGAAGATAACGACCTTGATGCCGACTGGGATGAATTACTTTGTAAATCAAAGAAGCAAAGAACCAAAATGTGCTATTAACACAAACCACTTCTTGAATGGGATATCCTGCATTAACATAAACATGACGTTACAAAATGATTTTAAGGTGTGAAATATATTACAAATTCACAACTGGTTTTATACCGTTTTTCATGCCTTTCATCCCTTTTCACCACAAATGTCACTCTGGTTGATTGGATTCTAATCCAGAGTCAAGATTCTTGTGGTGAATTCTTGAACCTTAGCAATTTCAGAGTCAAAGTGCTAATATTTTCTTCATGCATGTTGTCACTGAAATGTACGAACAAGATCCAGGTATTTTCTTTTTTATCATAAAGTGTCCCTTTACTAGAGTTACACTTCATAAAATGCATTCATTTGGCTTTGCGCAGTAAGCAAACTTCACAAAGTATCCCATTTGCAAAAATAATGATGGATACACTTTGTGAAAAAGCTTAGCACTGTCTCTCACGCAGTCCTAGCTTTGAAAAAGTATCCTACTCTGGCTCCCGTGCCAGCCAGCGCTAATTTGGCTCCCTTAGGCCTTTCTTTCTGAGTTAGTCGACGACATGCGTTTGATAATGATTGGTTAGTATTTGGATTAAAAAAAACTGCTTGGTGGCCCATAAACAATTATTTATTTGTAAGAGTGCTGATGTGTAAAATATTTCTTTCAGCAAGAATTCATAGGGACATACAAAGTGTCTACAATCTTAAATGGTGATTTGATATATATAACATTATGCAACATACCAAGATTTAGATGAAGATGCTGAGGAGTCTGGAGATTTATCCTCAAGGATGTCCTCAGGGAGATCTTGAACACTACTATGGGAGAGAACAGACAGCAGAGAGCGTGTGGATTCTCCTGTGTCGTCCAGTGAGAGAGACAGAGATTTTTTCTCTTGGTCTCTAGGCGTCCTTGACCTCTGGCCTCCAGTCTCCTTTGGAGTTGATTGTGGCATCTGCTTTAGGTCTACCTCCATGGCTGCTGCTTGACCTCCAAGATTCTTCCCGACTGGTGAGAGAAAATAAACAATCCCTTTTTAATTGACTATCAATGTAACTTGCATGTACAATGTAATATGCAGACTGACAAGAAATCAAGTCGCAGGACTTCACTAAGCAATAAGCTTGAGGCTGTCAGCATTGAAGATTAATGATAAGGCTATCAATTCTTATATTAATGTCACTCTGACCACAAACATTGCACTGGTCAGAATTTATCTGGAACCCATTACACAGAAAAGGCATACCAAAGTTTGATGGTACAGTGCATGTGCACATCTACAGGCAAGGATTCCCTGCACTGCAAGAAGATAATCGGTCATGTTTTTCAAATCATTTAAATGTTCTGTCGTAAAGATTTCCGACAAGCGAGATCTTCCTTATAGGAATTACACCTTCTATTGTCAACCACTTTAAATTTGCTCTGGGACAATTTCCTACCTTGGTGTGGAAATCAACAACTTGTAAGCTGTTCAAATGGGACACTCACTTCAAGAAGAACTTCTAAAGCCTTCAAGGTGCTTTGCTTCATATGGAGAAACCTTTGGTTCTGTACCAAGACAATCAAAGAGACTGGATACAAAATCCATCTTGGTCAGACACATCTTGGTGTATGCCAGTGGGATCCATACTGTAAAAAGGGACAGCCTTCCCATTGAACCAGTCCAACAAAATGCTGAGCTAGATTCTGTATGATCAACCACAAGCAACAGAGCAATGTTTCCCAAATAATCAAGGATTTAGATTTGGATACACTGGAGAGTGGGAAGGATGCTAGTGTTCAGCTCTTGCACAAGATAATGAATGGGGAAGTAGGAATCAGGACTGACATGTACCAGTACATTTAAAAAAACAAAAACAAAACAGAAGGGGAAAACCTAGTAAAAGTGAGAACTCAGAGAGGGAACAGCAAAATAATCCAGTGCACAAGTACTCATTCTTCCACAGAATGCCTGCAGAATGGAACCTACTAGAGTACATGTACTTTGAAACAGAACTTTACATTCATTGCGTGTATAAATCTGCCCCTAGCGCAGTCTTCAAGCAGAGACTTCAAATGTGAAATGCCTCTGCTTCCATAACACAAGACCATGCAACTCAAAACATTGGTGGAGTAAATTTCATTTTGAGTATACGGATGTAAGAGAAACAGTAATACTATGCCTCATCCCTGTGCTCAGCTGGACTGGCTTTTGCCATTTATAAGTTCATTATTTACAATGCATTATGATTTAAGGATGTCTATTTTTATTTCATGTACTTTTTTTTTTTTTTTGATCAACAGAGAAAATATCTAGTACATAGTGTATCTATAAATACAATACATGATTACTTAAAATACAGCAACAACATTGTATACTAGACCCCTCTCATCATTATTTGTATCTTCTGTCTCGCTCAATTTGTCACCACTGAAGATCCACATCAGCTGCAGGGCTTGTCTCCAACTTCACCTGGGATAGGATCAACTGCACATACGTTGTCTCCATGCACAAAGCATCATGTTCTATTCACTGTCAGCTGCTCAACATCTATCTTATTCACTTCATAACCCAAGCTCCATACATCAGCAGAAGAGGTCATAAATACATGTAGGCCTAACCTTGTGTTAGATCTGACTTACACAAACTCCCCAAAAGCAACAATCGGTTCCTCAAATTTTTATTTTATATCTTTCTTTTTTTTAAAACCCCAAACCACTCACATATGGAACCAACTACATTGTACCCTAGTACCAGCCATGGCAGTTACTGCCCAAACAGTCACTGCTTTCCAGGAGGCTGCTCTTCCTGTTGTCAAGACTTCAGAGGTTTGGAACATCTGTTGTACAAAAGCCAGCTGCTCATAATACGACCATACTAAATGCCGTCAAAAACTCGACCAATGGCTACATGAAAAATCTATGCTTTTGTAAGTTTTGGTTTTTCATGCGGTCAAATTGTGGCACAGGAGGTCGAACCTTTGTGCGGGCTTTTTACATGTAGCCTGTAATGTACCGTACAACACTGTAGGTTCCAATCCATAATTGACCATCTGATGAGTGATGACTGCTGTAAATTTTACAACACCAAGCTAACCATTTTTGCATGTCATGACACTCCTTCCAATGGCTCACTTCACCTACTGGTACTTGCATCATCCCAGGAAAACTTCAATTGTACAGCGAAGTGAGCCGCCCAGTACGCTATATTCAAATTTTAGTCGTTAGTGCTTTAGAATAGATCTATGTTCCAGTACTACATGTACTAGCACTAATAATTTAATACCAGTGCTGGTTGCATATTCATTGCTAATCTCTACTACAGTGTAGATCTAATTTATAGCTGGAGGCTCATGCCACTAGTTTCTAGATCTATTATTTTCGTATCCATGTTGAAATCTCCATTTCTGCTTGATCAAATTTCACCAAAATTAAAAAAGAGGGTACGGGTCATACTTACTAATGATATCAATAGAGATACGAAAGTATGATTGAGGGTACCACCTACAATATAGTCACCCTAAGGATCTGCAGCTTATTTATTCCATAAGTACAGAATAAATTCGCCTAAGTTTTGCCTCAAATATGCCGATTATACTGCAGTTTCGAATATTGTGACAGTTCTGTTGATTTTGAATCTCCGTAGTGTAATAATGCCATTTTACCATGCCTTGCCATTTCAGGGTACCTCAACATTGGCACCCCCTCCCTCAATAGGTATACACGTGAATTTCACAGTCATCCAACGTGTTCGCAATTAACTAAGTGGATGTTTAATTGAACCGGGTTTAGTTCAGTTTGTTAGTTTATGAGTTTGTTTTTCATGTCTTCGTTATTATCATTTGCATAGCTTATGGTGGATAATTCCACACATACTTTATCATTCTAACTTCTACACGCTAACACTCACAGCTACATGTATGATACGCAGGGTGCCGATGTTAAGGTACCCTGCCGATACGTGACTGGTACCCTTACTTACTGTGATACACATCAGCGCCATTAATTGTATTTCATCAAGTAGACCCCTCAAGAGATTCATTCATTCAATAGAACATAGATCAGCGATGTCAGTCAGTCAGTGATGATGTGGATCGTGGACCAAACAGCATGGGTTATGGTTGTGCTGATATTGCTGAAGTTTAGAAGAGTAGAAGCCTAAAATAATTTAGCCCCATAAAACAACCCAGGAATCCAGGATTGCTGAAATGCACATGGCACCATCCAATCCATCATCATCCATGCACACCAACCATATAATTTACCCATCATGCCCATACCGCCATACCCATATAGATCTAACGTTAATTGTTAATGAAAACTTCTTGTGGCTATAAATTTACTAGGAATTAGGATCCCTTCTTCCCGGTAATGTGGTATAGTCTAGTATAGTATAGTCCGATTCAGTCTAAGACTTCTAGATTCTAGACCCTTTCTAGACTATAGATCTGTTAATTTAGAGTCTATTAAAACGACTATTATGACTACTGCTATTAACGTTAGGGTCGTTACTATGACGTTAGTCGTTAGTTGGAGGAAATGTCAAGATGGACCATCATAACGTATGAGTTATGACTGCGGTGTCATGGAATATTACAGACGAAGCTAATTTTGGTTATCATGTAGAAATGTACACCATCCATGCACACCTACCATTTCCTTCCTTTAATAATTTTACTACCACAGGCACAGGATTCAGCACAGTGTAACACTAACAGCACTTGCAATTCACAACCAAAAACGTAATGAGTGGGACTGACTTCACCGGACCTTTTATTCTGAAGCGAATAGTACAGGTACGCGGTCGTAGTCTGACTATGGTTAGCATGGACCTTTGTAAAAATTTGGGATTAACTGCAGAATTTGTGCATCAAAAGGGATGTTACTTTACAAAATGATGATCGATGGACTTTACCTCTAACGTTAGCTCTCAGCGGAGCACTAACGTTACACGTACCGGTATCCAACGGCCCAGATCACTCACAAAACACTGCGCATAACATTCGAATTAGCTGCTGCTTGATTTTGTGCGTTTAGTTGTGTATGCATGCAGTGATGAGTGTTCGCGTCCAGGGGGAGATGGCACCTCCCTGGGTCCCGTTGCATAAAACTTTTTTAACAACCTTAGAAAATTCTGGTTGGGATTTGTCCAACCTGAATTTTTTAAGGTTGCTAATCTAAGAATGTAAAATCCGTTGCATAAAAACTCTGGTTGGGAGCTTCCAACCGGAATTTTGTGATTTCAACCAGAAAAAAATCCGGTTGGAGTTTTATGCAACGGGCCCCAAGAGATGGCACCTCCCTGGGTCCCGTTGCATAAAACTTTTTTAACAACCTTAGAAAATTCTGGTTGGGATTTGTCCAACCTGAATTTTTTAAGGTTGCTAATCTAAGAATGTAAAATCCGTTGCATAAAAACTCTGGTTGGGAGCTTCCAACCGGAATTTTGTGATTTCAACCAGAAAAAAATCCGGTTGGAGTTTTATGCAACGGGCCCCAAGGGTGTGTCTGTGTCCAATCGATCGTGGATCGTGCTTGTACGTATGGGTACGGTAGCCATTGTAGAGCATCGCATTGCAGCTGGCGATGGCACATGATGAAAATCAATTCAAATGTGAGCGCCATCTGACGATGCGTCAAGCGACGATTGGGGGGGGGGGGGGGGGGATGGGCATGCAATACATTGGGCGAGATGTGCTGCACAACCCCCCCCCCAAAAAAAAAACACATACAAACAAACAAACAAACAAACAAAGCAAAATATGGATGCTACATCATGTGCGCTTCCAGGCGCGCCGGAAGCAGTTTTGGATGGGGCGGGGGGGGGGGGGCAAATATTGGAGGGGCTCACGATAGACCATACATATGTTACACAATATACACATACGCACACACACACACACACACACACACACACACACACACACACAAATATATTTTATATATATATATATATATATGTGTGTGTGTGTGTGTATATATATATATATATATATATGTAAAGTGGCGTACGGTGGGTCGAAACATTGGGGGTGGGCACCTTGTGGAAAAGTAATTTTGACGGTGTGTATGCATGTGCGTGTGTGCGTGCGCAATAATGGGACTACAATACATTACGGAATGTGATACATTCAACAACGCACTCGGGGGGGCGGCAGTCATTGAGCAACATTGTATGTTTTCCTTACATGCCATAATGGATTATGGAATGGCGGCGTGAAACGACAAATCATATACTGTCAGCAACATCAGGAGAATTAATTGCATAACAATAAAATGCGAGCGAGCGGAGCGAGTGAGCTTGAAAATTTTGACATATTACAGTCCCAAAACTGCCGTTTGTAGCTATATCTTTCGCTTTGGAAATTAAGGGGGGGGGGCATCGGGCGCAACTGCTGGCAATTACTGGCGGCAACATTAGGAGAATGGAATAACCATTCAATGCGAGCGAGCGAAGCGAGCGAGCTTGAAAATTTTGACATTCTACAGTCCCAAAACGCGTTTGTAGCTATATCTTTCGCTTTGGAAATTAATGGGGGCGCATAGGGCGCAACTGCTGGCAATTACTGGCAGCAACATTAGGAGAATGGCACAACCATTCAATGCGAGCGAGCGAAGCGAGCGAGCTTGAAAATTTTGACATTCTACAGTCCCGAAACTGGCGTTTGTAGCTATATCTTTCGCTTTGTGTAATGGGGGGGGGGGGGGGGGCGCATCGGGCGCAACTGCTGGCAATTACTGGCTGCAACATTAGGAGAATGGCATAATGATTCAATACGAGCAAGCGAAGCGAGCGAGCTTGAAAATTTTGACATTCCACAGTCCAAAAACTGCCGTTGTAGCTATGTTTTTCGCTTTGGAAATTAAGGGGGAGGCGCACCGGGCTCAACTGCTGGCAATTACTGGCTGCAACGTTGGGAAAATGGCATAACGAATAAATTTGACGATTAATTTTGACATTTTACAGTCCCCAAACTGCCGTTTGTAGCTATATATATATATATATATTTTTTTAGCTTTGGAAATTAAGGGGGGCAGCTCAGGCGCAACTGCTGGCAATTACTGGCTGCAACATTAGGAGAATGGCATATAGCGATTGAATGCGAGCGAGCGGAGCGAGCGAGCTTGGAAATTTTGACATTTTACAGTCTAAAAACTGCCGTTTGTAGCTATGTTTTTTCGCATTTATTCATTTATATACATATCTATCTTATTCTATCTATTTTTATTTATTTGTTTATTCATTCATTTACTTTTTTTTTTGGGGGGGGGGGGGCAAAAATGCGTTTTGCCCCCCACTTTTTGGATTGGGGGGGGGGGGGGGGGGCGGCCGCCCCCCTGCCCCCCCCCCCGCTTCCGGCGCCTATGTCTGATTCTATAGGAAAAAAATGATTAGGATTCCCTAATTTGGGGTATTTGGGGCATCTTGGAGTCCCTATGAGGTTCATGGTACCCATATGACTAAATAATATTATATTCTATCACCTGCCAAGTTCGGTAGGAAAAAAAAATCCACACTTTTTGTAAAAATGATGAAAGTGTGAAAATTATTGGCCCCTAATTTAGTACAGGCCCAAAGGGGATCACCCCTAAATCTGCCATAAACAATCTTACGAGTACATTCACTAATATCTTTGCTCAAAGCACTTATGCTTTTAGAAAAGCAGAGACTCTAACGCGACTTCTTTCAGCGGTTGATATGGGCCGCTTTGAGACTGTTTTCTCAAAATTTCCTGCCCTCAATCCAGAGTTTGTAGTTTTCCCGCTCTAGATGGCTGCGTGTGTCTCTCTTTTTCTCTCAAGATTTTATTTTTTTTTTTTTTTGCGCATGTCACAAATTCAACACCCAAGAGTCATAGAGCCCATGAGCTTGACACTAGACAAATAAGGCCCACGAGTCCGACACAACGCAAACAAAGCTTTTAATGTCTCCCTTGGCCCTGGAGGTCTCCAAAGGCTTCCAACTTTGGTGTGTTCTCCCTATGTAATAGTCTGCAAAACTGCATGGAAGGTAAACTTGAGATACTGACAAGGCACCAAAATATGACAAAAACAATATCCACACAAAACTCATGTAATCTTTGCATATCAACTCATAGATAATAATTCTCATAATGAATTATTGATGTACTCACCTCTTAAAAAAAAAAACACCAATTGCATGTATGCATTAAACATTAAGATAAATTCTCATATTGTATGCAAATATGAGATGCTTCAAACAAAATTTTCCATTTTTGTGTACCTATTGAGCACACATGGATGCTAATTTGGAGTTAAAGTTGAGTGACAACTGATTCTGTTTGATACTGTTTACATTGATTAATGTTCAGAGGCTTTATTTGAGGAAATTATGGGTGTTACAGTACTTGCAAGTTCACGCAGGCTTATAGGTGTAAAGATAATCATTTAGGTTGTGAAATGTTAACGTTCTTTGCCCTTGAATTAGTAGATACAGACATCACAATCAACATTGTGCAGGTTGTATGTACACGTATATGTATAATAAAAGTAAGTGTATTCATATCTAAGTTATTTGAATAATTATATGTACATTTTATGCAAATTTTCAGTGACTTACTCCTGAATGTAGGTACTGCAGCAAATTATTCCCGGCAGTGAAGGTACGAAACACAAAGGGACCAACTTACAGATGAAATAATCGGAGATAGGGGCATGCACAAGTCATATGGCGGCTATTTGCATATAGTTATATGCATATATATATATATATATATATATGCAAATTATGTATATTAGAACGCTTTTAAGTTACAACTGACATCATAATTATGTTCACTGACGTGAAAAACATAGATATAGAAGCGAAAATTTACTTTCTAAAGGTTTTATGTGCGGAGATATTAAAAGGACAATATGGCGGCCATTTTGGATTCATTTCTATGCAAATTTATGCAAATTATGCACAAAGGAATACTTTCAAGTCACTACTGATGTCATAATTGTATTCCTTGACCTCAAAAACATAGGTTTAGACACAAGAACTGACTTTCTATGGGTTTTATGTCCCAAGATATAAGCATAAATAGGTTTTATGGCGGCCATTTTGAATTTATGCAAATTAGGCATTGATCATGTTGTTTTGATAGCTCTTCCAGGTTAAATACAAGTGGAATTGTTTCTGTTGCAATTTGTTTTGGGTTGACCCCATTTTTTCATATTTTGACTGGACTATATACTATTTTATATGATACTGAGAATAGAATGATAGATTAGTGCATAATCTTATTACTATTATAATATCATTATCATTTATCATCATCATCAATATTAAGAGGGGATCGCGGGGATGCTGTCGGCATATTTTTGCTTCATCCTTTCGTTATTGTTCAGGTGTAGGCAGAATGTATGCTGTGTATGCTATTCTTCAAGTTTGTGTACATTTGCATTTCCCAAGTTGAAAATGGTCGTCCCACTGTAAATTTTACAATTCACATGTATAGTGTTCATCCCAGAGTATTCATCCCAGAGTATGGAAGCCCTTCTGTATACTGCCCGGCCAGACTCCGTGCTCCACAGCGACTGGGCTGTGTACATGTACACAAGTAGTCAAGGAGCTTCAAACCAGGGAGGTCAAACACTCCTTGGTATAGTTTACACCTATTGATCTGAACAGGAAGGTGTCCTTGATCTGAATGACTTGACAGCGTATCATGCATTTTCTTGTCTTCCCTTCGTTGATCGAGACGCCGTGTAGCGAGTGTGGAGGCTACAGCTATCCAACCGCTACACACACGGAAATGAACGACAGACAATAAAGAAACCAGTAAGGCATCACATTTCCCGCCAATGAAATAGATTGATCATTATGGAAAATGCTGCCGATGTAATGATCAAAAGTCTACTACCGGTATATAAAATCAGTGACAAAGGCCACTGAAATAAAGGATAGGTGTGCGAGCTCCGGTGTAGCTCATCGCAGAGCGGTCACATCAGGGAGGTGGGAATGTACGATACCTCTTCCGCAAAGGCCATACCATACCCACCCCAGTGCGAGGGGCCGGCTGGGGCCGGGGCCAGGCACCCGGGCGCAAGACCACAACTTTGACGTATAATGACTGACCGCGTGCGGCCAATGCCTCGTACTCGAGCCTATCCCACCCACTTTAGCGGGGCATCGCGACCACCACCACATACAACCACCACTGTCGCATCGCATTCGGCTTCCGCGCATTATGGGACTCTCCGTTGTCTGAATGACTGTCGACCGCTCACTGCCACTGGAGTGGAGAACGAGCTGCCATTTTCCTTCAAAATGGTACTTATAACTGCGACGTTGCTGGTTATCATACCAATATTTCTGTGTCTCTGGTGGATTTCGCTCCTGTCTTTCACCTACCTGGGTGCCGATGGTAAGGTTTATTCAGTATGTGACCGATGAAAAAGGGAGTGTTTCTCAGAGGGCAAACCCTAGCCTAGTCCCACCTGTGTATTGTTTTGCAGAAGAAAAGCAAGTACGGTTTCATGACTGTACGTTTTGAGCTTCGCACGCACGGGTGTGTAAATAAAACTTAGTAGGCCCTACTAGTATTGATAATTGGGTGTGACGGGTCGTTCTCATTCTTGTCAAATGGAGTAATAAGTTTGCTATGTAAGTGAAGTTTAGTGGAACTAATGCACACTAATGCAATTCTTAATTAACATGGAAACTTTACTCAGTTTGGTCTTTGCAATTTGATTCTTTGAAACTCATTGTTTTGTCGCTAAAGATGACTAGACATTGCATCTATGATCTAGTCTAGACTATAAATTTAAGCATGATTTATATGGTATTGTACCATTACTAACGGCTACTGCCATATACTCGACTGGTATTACAATCGACAATACAATTTTTGTTTATTATTTTCATTAAAATGTCAACATATTTTGACTACAAAGATTAGCAAGTGAATGCTTTTTTACATCAAGGTCCTGTATGATGTACCGGTAGGCGGTAATAAAAAGTATTGATGTTATTGTTGATCCTTACAAAAAGTAAAGTAGCAATTAGGCTTTTTACCCTTTGCTTATCAGTCTGGCTTTTTTTTTTCTTGTCTTTTTTCTACTTTAAATAGAAGGCATCCATTAAACATTTGAATTTAAGCAGATGTTTGGACTAAGAAGTTGAATTGATGTTGCAGTAAAAATTTGTTGGAGCACATGTAATGTATTGATAACTGAAAAAAAAAAATCAGTAATTTTTCATTATGTGGGCCATTTCATTATTGGAGGACATGGCAATTGACATTATGATAATTTAAGAAATGTGCAAATTTATGTTAATCTTTGATTTAGATATCACCTAATACCGTTGATGTTTATGTAAAGGTCTTTCCAGTTCAACAGAATTTTTTATTTTCTGTGATTTTTGTGAGATCTCAAGCCATCATTAGAATGTACATACATGGGACTGGAGACAATTAAAGTTACTTTTGTGCAAATTACACTGGGTTCTTTAAATGTTTTTTCCTCCAAATTTTGCTAAAGGACAGAGATAACTTCATTTAAATATTCCAATGGTCATCTTACACTGTATATTTGATCAGTTACAAATGGGCGAAATGACCTAGGTAATAGTATGGAGTTATACTCTGGACAAATTAAAAACTGCAGTGTAAATACTAACCATGCTGTTAAGGTCTAGCTAAAGAATTATCAGGTCAAACTGACAAAAATTTGTTGGTACATTTGTCATGAGGCTATAATTAATTGAAATCAATGTGACACTTTCTGTGAAGTACATTTTGTCTTTTAAGACCAATTTTTTTTCCTCATGTCCTTTTTTTTTTGCAACCTTTTACAATTCATTAGTTACCATGGCAACCCTAATATTTGTTTAATTGCATTGATTTTTTAAATTGAATATTAAGATCATAAACCTGGGAAAGATGGATATGTTGTGACATGATTGTTACTTGAAATGAATAGATTATAGTGATTTAGTATAAAAAAGCAATTTATGTAAATTTCCTTAAATATAACATCACTTTTTCAACCACAGAATTGCCCAGTGTCTTATTGGTCCATCTATACGTTTGTCATATATAATACTCTGTTCTCACTGTCTGTTGTACTTCAGTAGCATGGCTGGATGTATCATATTTCTGACCCTATGTAGTTAGTTGTCTTATTTGTACTTCCATGTGTGATTGATATTATCTAGGGATTCAATAGTCCATTCAGAAATAAAGACAGCTTAACTAAAATGAAACTATTTTATCAAACTTATTCTGTTCCAAATGAAGTCTCACCACTACTTTCCAATGCAAATGTGCATGATGTTCCCTTTTTATGAAATGTGCACTTAAAACATACAATGTATTTGTGAGTATCTTGGCTGCACAGGGTGCAAAATGAGTTCTGGTAATGAGAAGTGGCCCAATGGATCAGAATATCCAATCTGACTGTATTCATGAACATAATCAGTCATCCTGTTGTTGTTGTTTTTTTATCTTTATGTGGGATACCGATAGTCATTGTATTATCAATATTTATTAATTCATTTATTCATTTTCTTGTGCAGAAGAGGGGAGCTTTCCATTGAAGATAAAAAGTACATGATCGTAGATAATCAGTCTGTTTGTGTGATCTTGATGCTGAGGAGGAATGCACTTTTGTGTACCTATGTGTATTGGAAAGAGTGGATTTCAAGCCCAGTGTTCAAGCTGCCAGCTACCATTGGATTCTCAAACAAGTTACTATTAAACGGTTGATGCAGTCATCTCATTCTTACTCTAATTGCAGTATCACTATGGTCTTTCATATGGTAAAGTAGACACCTAAACAAATGCCCCATAAGCAGAAGTAGTTATTTTGTTTCAGACTGAAAGATTGCCAAATTCCTGTAGACTGTACATTAGGATCCATCAGGCTTTTGTAGGCCATTTGTAAAGTTGCCTTGAATAATTAAGTACATGTACATATGTATCTTCTCGGTGTGATGCTGAAGTACAGAAAGCAGTGTACTGTAGGCATATCCCATTTGTGGGTATGAAGCGACTGATAGATATGCTGAATAGCAGCTGGGGAAGTGAGAGTACAAAGAGCTTAAAGGGATGCTACAGTATTGGTGGAGATGATAATTGGGGTTTAACTTTTTTGTGAGATTCCAAGAAAACACACTTTATGAAATAGTACAGAGCATACCATTTTAAAGGACAAGTCCACCTTCATATACATTAGGCTTGAGAGAATGCAGCAATATTAGTAGAACACATCAGTGAAAGTTTGAGGAAAATCGGACAATCCATTCAAAAGTTATGAATATTTTAAGTATCTGCGCAGTCACTGCTGGATGAGAAGACTACTAGAGTGTATGATGTCACATGCGTACAACTATTTAAGGAAAATAAAAAGAGAATTTCGCAAAACTTTACTTTTTGAATAAAGTGCACATTTCTTCGACTTGCTACTGACGTATGTTAAGGGTACTATTATTCCCCCTGCTTTCTGAAAGAGAGAAGTCGAGTGTTCTTTTGTTATGCAAGAAAAATGGAAATATGTTGAATTTTCTTTATTCTTTCTTTATATCATTGTACTCATGTGACATCACGAGCTTACTTAGTCTTTTCATCCAGCCATGACTGAGCAGAAACTTCAAAAATTCATAACTTTTGAAAGGATTGTCCTATTTTCCTCAAACTCTCATTGATGTGTTCTGCTAATATTGCTGCATTTACTCTACCCACATATGTCTATGAAGGTGAACTTGTCCTTTAAGAGGAATTCAGAGTTGTTGTTTTTTTTTGTGAAAATCGGGTTTGGAATAGCTGAAACATCCAAAAACAAAGTAAAACAAAATGATCATAATAAAATGATGTGGGTCCCACACTTTATTAGGATCACTCTGTTTTGGATATTTCAGCCATTTCAGAATCAATTTTCATCAAATAAATGTTGAAATCCTCATGGAATTACATGCTCTTTCATATTTCATAAGAGGTTTCTCACTATCTCACCAAAAGATGATATAAACCAAAACTATACGAGCCCTTTAAAAGCTAAAACTTAGTTTTCAGCAGGGCTCAAAACTCATCTTCCACCATGAAATTTGCTTGCAATATGTCAAAAAGGTCCACCGAGAAACTTAATACCTGGCTGATTCAATTTGCCAGGATGTAGAGTTTTGTTTTGTTTTGGTTTGTTTGTTTGTTTGTTTTTTTTTGTATTTTGAGATCAAAAGTAGACTTTTATTCCAGAAGAGCCCTCCCCGTTCAGCATTGTGGGACTGTGGAACATTACATACAAATTGTAATGATCGACTGTGTGCTTGCAATTGTATCTTCTTACAAGCTGTTGCACAGTATGCGATTCACTCTCGCGCAGAAAGTTGCTGTTCGTGATTTGTCGATTATCGATAATCAATTTAAAATTACATAGCAACCACGATGGGTTAGGCTCTAAGATTGTGGATTTCTGGCGATCCTTTTTGGCTGCTCAATATTTTTGCATTTTCTGAAATTGCTGAAATTGTGCTACAATGTAGTGCAGCATTATTCCACACATTTCTTATGCATGTACGTGTATTTTTTGGAGCAAAATTCAATACTAGTAGCTCTGCACAGGCATATGAGAACTATATATAGTATAATAACTGCGTTATGTAGATCACAATTTGTACTACGATATACAATTGATTTAGCAAGTAGATCTACCTTAATTGTCTGGTCAATCTGGGCAAATGCAAATTTTAAGTGGTCGCTGCAATCACCCAGCCAAGTAGTATTATTTTTCTTCATCATCCCTCTACACTGCCTATATATGTTACTTTTTTAAAAAGAGTCATCACCATTTGCCACTTGCATATATGTCAAATATTATTACAAACATTTGGTACAGTGTTATAATGCTTTTATTCAACAGAGCACTCTACAGGGTATACTGTACAAGAAAATAGCATTCAACACATTTATTGTGATATCTTTTAGTACAGTATGTCGTAATTTATACTACCTATCAAATAGGACACACAAATATACGTAGTACCAAAATAGTGAAGTATCTTTGTAGATGTCAGATCACAAATGTACGAAAAGTGTAGTGCATTGTTTTATCACAGTGACTGGAACATGAATACTGTATACGCCATCATATTTTATAGCTAGTCTTTTTTTTTTAATTGGAAATTTCATGAGTAATTACATTTGCGCTCGTGGAGTATGGTATTGAACAGAGAAATTATGTACAGACTGTGTGCTTGCACATCACATTCATGTTGGGATCAAAGTTTATATTTTCACATATCCTTCAGATAAGAAAATACAATCGGTGATAAGAGCGATGTGTGGCCAAGCCAAAATGCATTAATGCAGTACCAGTAATTAAAGACCAATACCACTTTAGAGTAATTAGGAATAGAAAGAGAGAAAAAAGTGCCTTATAGAAGATTGCCAATTTGTACAATGAGGGCAAGCGAAGTTCTCCTTGTAATTACCCTATATTGGATGAAAGATCTTATTTATGACATTAGTATGGTATTGGTGTGCTATCATCTTTATGTATACACGTACTGGTACATACCTGTTCTCTTTAACTAAGTTACTTTAATGTAAAGTTGTCTGAACCCTAGTTGATGGTTTACCCACAATGATTTGCTGGTTCCATGAAGATTCAGCCTACCTTAAACATTTTGGAATGTAACCAACAGATGTTTACCACAAATCAGGTAATTGATGGAAAGGGGTTTTACTCAGCATACAGCTGTAGTAGTGTATCATGGTGGAGATGAGAAGGCAAAAACTGTATGATATGATATGATATGATACAATGTGATATGATATGATATGATACAATACGATATGAGTATTCTTTGTCCATTCAATCATGATGACAACAGAAATTTGTTTTTCACTGGTACACAACTAAAAAACATTATGCAAATATGATCACTTAAGTTTACATACAATGTACATACAGTTGTAGCACATGTGTACATATTATGATTACCACCGTCATCATTATCATTATTGATAGTATTACAGAACATATTATAAACTTGTTCAATCTCTCTTCTCATTTGACATGATATAGGACCTTTATACCCAATCAGCCCAGTGCGATGGCTTCTCTCCATCGCCGTTCCTCTGTACATTGGCATCGATAGCATCCGGAAGAAGAAGCTGGATAGTTTAGGAGCAATGATGGGTAAGTAAATGTAATGTCATGAGATAGTGTGGAGTACAATCAATTCGGAAATGTTAACTTGTTGCTGCCCTTTTTTTTTGTATTTTTCTTTAACAAAAAGAATTACAGTGTATGCCATTGAACAAATTTTGAGCATGAATACCATATAACTCCACTTAAGTAGCAATTGACAGCTCATAATACAGATAGGCACATACTGTACTACTGTATGTATTTTTCTTGAAATGTAAAATGTTATCTGGAATTGTCTCCTTGCACAAAAAGTGGTTAACCCCTATCAACTGTTTATCAACTCGCTGCTGATTGTACAGAGTGGAAATCAATCATGGAAGTCACAAACTGTCAGCCATGACAGAAACATACCAAGCACGCACAAATTTGCTGTAAAAAAGCAAATATTGGCAGAGTTTTCTTTTTTTTTTCTTCTTTCTCATGACTTACAGAGGCTTTATTTCAATTTTTAGTATGTTTTGATTCTGTGTTCCAGCTTTCGTGATGGGCATTATCATGATGTTGAGCAGTTACTCCTTCTTTCTGGCCCTGGTGGCATTCTTCTACACTGGCTCCAAACTCACCCGCTTCCGAGCCAGCAGGAAATCACGGCTGGAGGAGGATTACAAGGAAGGTACGTATTCCTGGGTGTACACTTACAACTTCTTTTGCCTTTTGGTGGAATTGTGTAGAATATCAGGATAATAACCTGTCAACCTTTGTCATTCATTTTCAAAGCTACCCCAACCTTCAGTTACTTTTAACCCATTGAGGACGAGTCCTGAGTATACTCGGGCAAGCGTCTATGGGAAATGCATGTTGTAGCAAAATCAAACCGTCCTCAACGGGGTAAGGATCTAGTAGAGTGCAGATTCATGGGTGGCCCCATTTATTCGCTGCCCATTGGGGTACATTAAAAAACCACATATGTGTGGCGCTCCGACAAAATGAGTCATAAGTCGCACGGGGAGTTTTCCCGTAATGAGCCGAAAATGAAGGGGAAGCACTACTCGGGTCGAAATTTTTTTATGACGGATTTTGATTCCTTTATGTTTTATCTGTTTGTACAGAAAATTGCAGCGTGTGAAAATGAGTACAAGTGTCCCAAATCACCGTTTTTCTGAGACAATTTTTTTCGGTTACATTTTTTTCGAATGCTCGCCTTTGCGTTGCGTTTCGCACCTATTGTTCTTGCCAGATCGAGACTCCGCCTCCGTTGCTAGGGTGTATGCTAATGAGGCATTGCTCTTGACCCCTTTGAAGACAAAACAAAGCATGGTGCGCGCGGCGGCGTCGGCGGCCAAGCGGCGAGGGCTATAGAATTACGCAATAATAGTGAGCTGACCAAGGCTATTGATTGCATGACCAGCGAGTTTCGTTTGATACATGCACTCCATTTCAATGACATGGTGATTGACATGACGCACAAATCGCACTGAAAAAAATAATTCCAACGAACGATCACGCAAAATTTATGATACTTTATCTATGAACTAATACAATGATCACATATCGAACTCGAAACCTTTTTTATGCGTGTGTGTACTTTTACAACGGTTATTAATTGGCCTCATTTATGAATTTGTTCAAATAATCATAACTTTCGTTCCCTGGTATGTGACTTGCTGTTTAAAGTTCATCTCTGGAGATATAGTAGGGCCTAAGTTGTCAATTATTCTCGTTTTTATAAAGTCGACAATTTGTGTGATAATTCGCCAAATGTATGTAATGCGTACTATTATTTCCCTGGTTAATGAAACTTATTGCCTTATTACTTATGATGGTTTGGGCCGTGACGGCATGGAGAGAAATCGGAAGACAAACATTATTAATGCCCAGATAGCTCGTGTTCCCTTTGGAGGATATTCTGACTCTAGTCATTTGTGTATTTTTTTAGAAGTAGGACCTACTTGAGAAAGGGACAGAAAGCTGTGTCGCTACTCAAAAGTGTGCTTCTTCATTTTGTTTTGTTTTTTAATCAGAATGTTTGTAATGATAGCTGTTTGCCGTGTATTGCGTGTAGCTGACATGTGAGAGGTCAAGTCTGCAAAGAATTGGGTTGGCTAACAACTTTGCCAAGTAGCAGCGCTAATTGCCCATTGAATTGCGTATTCTGAGGAATTTCGAATGAAAGAACTCGGACGGCAATGTTCACGCCTTGTATCCGAGTAAACCCCGCATCAACGAAGCCTTAAACAATGAAAGGTAAACTTCCTGCTATCAAGGGGTGGATAATCACGCAACCAGTATTCTTTCTTCGCCATTGATAGCAGAATCAATGACGGAATGGAGCAACAGTGTTGGAGGATCGGCATTATGTCTGCTAATTTGTAAATGAATTTTTCAGTCTCCTTTTGTGTTCAGAACCACAGTCAGTGACGCTAACTTACTCTATCTCCTACAAGCTATCGTTACCATCTTAAAACGTGAATTTTATGAAAGGCTAAAAGTGATCACGGAATCAGTTCTTCCGCGTGACACATGCAGGCTTTTATAATAGCATACCAAGCTTAAATCGTTTACCTGTATAGAAAGGGCGGGGATACACACTTATCGCAATCATCCGGATATGAGAGTGATACACTCTACTACTTTTCTTCATCTTTCCCCCGACAAAGACCATGGTAATTCAGAACAAACAAACAAACAAACAAACAAACAAACAAACAAACAAACAAACAAACAAGCAGTTGATTTATATCAGAACGTAGAGATTTTTTTTTTTTGTGTTTCATGTATGTATAGGTCATATCTTGATGTATAGTAGGCATTTGTTGTCGTTTTTACAGCGTTTCCTAATAAATGCCTTTACCGAAAACCCAACAAAACTTCTATCAAGGAGGGAAGGGAACTTAAATTTAAATATCACATAGTTTACAGAAATCAGACATGTAAATAAGGCAATCATAGACATCCGCATGGCCGATTGTAATCTCTTACTTTGATTATCAAACATGATCTCCTGCATTTACGTGCTTTTTTCTAATTTCTTGAACTTTGCCCTCATTTTCTCTCTTTTTTTTTAAACAATTGCTCGAAACATTTAAAAATCGTAACACAGTCTGCTATCCCACAACATAATATTCCATTTGATTTGTCACTTATTGTTGGTCGGGTGACGCCAAATGTTGGAATCTCGAGCGATGATACACGGCATTTTGTTTGTTGGTTTTCGTCTCATCGCTCAAAAGAATTTTGACTACGATTACAAGACATAACTGATGGTTTACAGAAGTGATCATCAATTCAGTAAGGATTAGTCAAGTCATGAATTCACTTTACCCATCATGACTGTCTAATCGAACTACGACATTGTTTGGGTAACCGCGCCTTTTTATTCTCATAGTTCAAACTAATTCTTGACATAATCAAAACAAATAATTCTTTATTAAATTTCTCAAAATACTCAATAGACGACCTAAGTCAAAACTTTCTACAAAGATTGCCTATACGGCAATCTTTACTAGCCTAAACAAGTTTTCTAGAGCTATCAGTTCCCCCATGACAATGACTTCGATCGCGTTTTGAACTTGTGTCGAACTACTTTCAAAACAGCTATTACCTTTGTAGTTCGATTAATAAACCAGTCTTTTGAATTCATAACCAACATTCGTAATCGTAACAATACAGTAACATAGTACTGCATGTCAATAAAAGTTGGAAAATGTAAATGCTATAATAGTAGCGCAAAAAAAAAAATGAGTAACGATTATCTTCATACATTCTAATTCCTAGTGATGTCGCTACGAAAATGACACATGGTTTGTTTCAAGCAAATAAAAGTAAAAAGGAATGGGATATACTTCTAATGATAGTACCACGCCGTACAATGCATTTCACTGTATTTTGTAACATTTGGTTACGTTTCTGTGCGCTTTACGTATACGGAAAATAAAAGGCAGATTGGTGCTATTAACATGCTAACACGCAACGCATTCAAAATGTTTTTTTGAAATACACCGTATACAATATAATGTTTTAGTATACGGTTTGATACTTTGAATTTGCGAGTCCTTTATGAAATTATGAGCAGGGCTATTACATTATCAAGCAAAAATTAAAGTATTTAGGGATTCGGATTTGCGCAGGAGACTAACAGTGCTATATATGGCGATCGTTCGCAACAGAGACAATCCTCTTCAATAGATATACAATGTAATTCTGTTTTCATGAATTGAAAGAGAAACGAAAAGAAGTCAACTTTTTAACTTCATTTAGCTTTCTCATCAATTGAACTTGATTTGATCTGCCATGCATGATATCGCTGTGTGCTCTATTAATTATATTAAATCATTTAATCGGCGTGCTTGTTTTTTATGCAGAATATCACAGGTAAGTTTAATTCATTGAAGTTCATAATGTTTGTACATATGGCGTGTTCGTTGTTTTCTATTTTCATTTTTATAATATATCACGTGTCCATTATCTGATTCTGACCACGAAAATATGGCGACTGTTTAAATGCGGAGCATGTACTGGAAAACTGTAATGTCTCCTGCCAGTATAGACAAACTAATTTCTAGTCTATCCCCGCTTAAAATTGAAATGAAATTGAACAAAAAACAAAAAACAAAACGAAGTTCGATTTTCAGTAGATTTCAACCTTTTTGTATAGTGCCTGATTCATGCAATGGACACAATTCTTTAGCACATAAGCAATCACACAACTTTCGTGAATAGATGTGTCTTAATGATTGCATTTCATGGAAGAAAACTCGTCTCCTTGCCTGAATTTTAGCTTCTTCCTGTTCAAGCTCGCGTGAAAGAAATAGTTGAACATCAATCGCAATCATTAAGAGAGGCACATCCTTAGAAATAAGCACAGGAGTACTGAGACACACTACGAAATAAAAACGGGCCTTTTATCGCTATTGACAACGCATGACATTGAAATGCTTTTTTTTTTTTCCTTGGGGGAGGGGGGTAATACAATTGATTATTCTGAAGGTTCGTTAATCACACAATGAAATATGGTTTGCTATTAGCTTAGGTTCGTTAACAAGAAAATTAAATGCAGTTCCTTTCCGGTAGTTCCTTTACCCGAAAGTAATCAAGCAATCATTTTTTTTTTTTCTGATAAGGTTTGTGAATACAAAACGAAGTGAAGAAGGCCTAAGTATTAATTCCGAATATTTTTCAGTATTATTATTTATGATCCACTTCTCAAACGCAGAAAGATTGTAACTGCACATGTGATGTAAAAAAAAAATAATTCCGCTTAAGCTACAAGTTAATTGTTTTTTATATGCTATGCTATTAGAAAAGTGACTGAGAATCATTGTAAACCCAACGTGAAGCTGTCAAGCCTACATCAACCTTTGCTTCTGATATGTATAATATGTGCAGCATTGGCAAGCGTGATAAGCGATAATTACTGTGCACGCAACGCCTGTAAAGGAAATGTGCCTTTAATATGGCGGGAATTCATAATGTTACGGCTGTATACAGCTGCAGCAGAAAAGACGCGAAAGCAGTTTTTGATGCTCTGCAACATTACGACCATGTGCGTAATTTGAGGGTTTTAAGTACACGCAAAGAACACGATCTCAAAAGACGACTATCGTTAATCAACTTCATTGACTTTTTCTGCCGATGCTGTCTTTTGAACCCCCGCCTAGAATAGGTTCTCAGGTTCTATTTAATAGGTATTGGTACTTGCTAAACGCATCCTCTTTAGTTTCCATTGACAACAACATGGGAGGAGAATGGAAGCGATGAACGCCCTCGCTAAAAGACGCTTATCGTAAGACGCATTGCGTGCCCGCCTACAATAGGTTCTCAGGTTCTATTTAGGTATTGGTACTTGCTAAACGCATCCTCTTTAGTTTCCATTGACAACAACATGGGAGGAGAATGGAAGCGATCAACGCCCTCGCTAAAAGACGCTTCTCGTAAGACGCATTGCGTGCCTTCTTTTCTTTCTACTGTTTCCTATTGTTTATGAGTTAAAAATTGCGGCAAACCACAACGCAGCCGACACACAACGCGTACCGACTCATTCATGCGGCGGCAGCGGCACGGACACAAACGCGCCGAAGTTTACATTCGGGCTGCCGTATTGGTCAGAATCGTTAATGATAGACCTGTCCTGCGACTGGTTGATTATCTTACATACCCAAGCTATCGCCTTATACGGTAGTGCGTGCGATGGAGCGTAAACGCCGTCGCTAAGCAGGACAGTTGTATTGTTTCGTCCCGTGAAAGAAACAGGTTGTGAGCATGAACATAGCCTGAACTTTGAGAGCGATTTTCTCCGTTATTTAGAAAATCAACTGACATAACAAACGTGGTTAATATTCGTTTTTATGATCTATAGGGATGTCGAAATTAGTTGTATTACATATCAGTGTAAAGCTTAGAGTCTGTAGAATTCACTTATAGGCATAACTACGATTTCATTTTTTGCGACTTTTGACTCATTCCGACGGAGCGCCACACATATAGCACCCATCAGCAAATATGTACATCAAGGCATATGCTCATCAATCGGTAATATTCAACTCCAGTTGAAATTTTTTGGCTGTGTGTGTACTTTTCACAGAGATCAGTGATTAAGCCGTACACAGTTCGTTGCAGGATGCTCAAATATATATCCAGCTTTCCCACTCTGTGGTATCCTTGTGCAAACTTGGTTAAAAACAATTGCCCCATTATGGTGATTTCCAATTTTCATAGATTTCGTTTAGTGATTAGATACTACACTAATACCCCATATCCTCTTGTAATTTTCATACTTTTTTTTTCATGGGGAAGATACAAGTAGGTAAACTAGGTAGACTTTTAGGAAGGCCACATTTCATTCTGCTTACTATGGTGAGTGGAATTGCAGCCTTTGTAGAGATTGGAGTCTGCCTATCTACTCTTGCATGCTTTGTCAAGCATATCTCTGGAAATCTGTGTAATTTTTCTGTTTGATGAAATGTAACCATGCATCACAAAATGGCATGACCCAATTTTACTGAGTGATCAAAAAAGGTGAAATGGGTCAACCTAGTCAAGGTTTAGCTTTCTTTTTTTTCTGACAGAGCAATTCTTTTTGTATATAATTATGAATTTTGGTATCATGAAATGAATGGAAAATTGTCTTCTTTGCAGTTTTCCTAGAACACATTCTTTTACCGCCTGTGTGATCAGATATATTGAAGAGGTCCCCTTTTCACTTCTTGAAAACCCTTTACTTACTCTTCACTTTCAACTCTAGTACCTTTTGAAAGGATAATGCTTCTGCTTTGAAAGTTAGTATTAGTCATGAATAGAAAGTGCTAATGGAGTGTGCAAAATTTCATCTTTATCTGATAATTCCTCTATTGCGGTTGCTATGGTGTTTTACAGTCTACTTTTTGTCCCATTCATTGAACAGAGCATGGCTTGATAAGATTAAGCACTTGAATAGACCCTAAGCTTCAAAGTCTCTTTATTCAGTAAACACTTTTCTATAGTGTGTACTTTCTTTCCATTATTTACAAACTGTAGATGGGTTAAGAAAGTCTATTTATATTGATTTATTTGTCATTTTCCAGCTTAGAGTTTGCTCTTTCAGAATCTGCCCTTAACTGGAAATCCATGTCTGACCACTTTCTGGTGGTGTTGTGATGCATGGTCACAAATGGACTCTAGGCCTTAAAAGCTTTACATAACTGCTACTCTATATGCCATATATTTAGCAAGTCTAATTTTTCACAAAATCAGGACTTCCCAACAATTTCACAAGTGGTTAAATTTGCGATCGCAGAGTACAGTAAATGAAAATAAGAATGTATGTGTGTACATTGCATTGATCATTGATCGACATCAGAGGTAATAATTTCATGTGTTTTTAAATTAGTGAAAAGCACTCGTGAAATTTAAAAACCTCGCAAAATATATGGCGTATACAGTATATTGAGTCCAGTATACACGTATTAACCCGTTGAGGACGAATCCCGAGTATACTTGGGCATCTGTCTATGGGAATTATGCGTGTTGCAGCAAAATCGGTCCGTCCTCAACGGGTTAACTCAGTCATACTGTAAAAGTGGAAATTTTCGCGGTGTTGAAATTTTCGCGCATTTCGCGCAACCAGAAACTAGCGCGAAAATAAAAACACGCGAATATTTTTGCTTGCCATACGTTCCTGTGCGTGATGTCTTGATTCCGCGAAATTAAAAACACGCGAAACTCTTCTGACCCGGCCTAGCGCGAAAAATTAGTCGCGCGAAAATACCCACTTTTACAGTATACCGTAAGTTACAGCACCTGCCACATAGGCCTGCATAATTTCTGCATCATTGCCATATTATATCACATATTGGACTCAACTTTCATAAGCCATTCAGTTAACAAAATTACTCTTTATGTGTAGAGTAATTCTGACTAGTCATTAAGTTTCATCATGCAAGGCATTTTAGTGTTTGCAAATTAAGGTCTTTTCCATTCCCAAACCACGGAACAGGCAGAAGGTATGTCTTGATATGTGTGTGACGTGTGCTAGAATCATTGGTGGGTGATGTCTCCAAGTATGTTAAAACTGCTGCTGTGACTACCTTAAAAACTCCTCCAATGAAGGTGGTCAAAGGACCTGGATCCAAGTCTTCACCAATGGCGGTATCCCTACACTCTATGCTGCCCACTACATCCTGGAGTCGGGATTGCACGAGCAGCCGCTGGACTTTGCAAACCACTTTGCCCTGACGAACATCGCCCTCAGTGTCCTGTGTGGGATAGCCTGTGTGTGTGGGGATACCTGGGCATCGGAAGTTGGCAGTGTGGTTGGATCTGGGGATCCTTTTCTTATCACCACACTACAGAGAGTACCAAGGGGTGAGAATATCATGTATGTTATTCCGCTTTGCCTCTCCCCACTTTTAGACTTTGATATACTTGTCTGGAGGGTTCATTTCTCCTAATTCCTATATCTTCTGGACTATTGCTTTTTTAAAGGGTGTAAATATGCCCCTGTCATGTGTTTGTAACCAATGAATATTAAAGCTCCTCATTTTCTATTGTAATCTTTTATTGCCCTTCTCTTCCACCAAGAAAACTGTGACATGTGATGGAACTGCAGTTCAAAGCCTTAGGATGCTAGTTATCAACATGTTGTTCATATTGAACTTTATTACCATTGCTATCCATATTCCTCATAGCCATAATATTTTCTGCTCTTGTCTTATTTTTACCTTTAGGGACAAATGGGGGTGTGTCATTTGTTGGCACGGTGATGAGTGCTGCAGGGGGCATGGTGGTGGGCCTGGGTTACTTGGCTGGCTCCTTCCTGACGTTCTCTAGGGAGGCGCTGGAGAATTCTCCTCCCCAGTGGCCCGTCATCCTGTTTTCAGGACTAGCTGGGCTGATGGGCTCTCTCATCGATTCACTTCTGGGTGCTTGTTTGCAGTACTCAGGTATGCAGGCATCAGAACATTTCTGTGCACGCTAGTTCATTTAAAGAATGCTTAAAATTTTCATTTCCCTGCATCTCGGCGTATTCTTAGTGATATTTTTCAGCAAAATACTGACAATATACCTTTAAGTTTTAGTAGATGATGGTATTACTTGACAGCATTATTTACTCAGCAGTTTATCCCATTTGATGCCGCTCTGATTTTCCTGTCCTCTATTTTTAAGGCCAGAATTTTACTCTGCTCGTTGAACTTCACTGAATTCTCTTTGTGAAAAGATGGATGTTTTTCAATTTTCATGCCCTTGCCATTATTTACCCAATTTTACTGAATACCTGACAACCTAACTTTCATTGGCATGTTTTATGACATAACTTTGGTAAAGAAAGAGTGTATGGGCTGTTTTGACAGGAATTATTGACTCTTTGGGTCAGGTGTTTGCACTGTGTGTATTATATGGCTTTTTAGCAATTGGTTAACTTTTTGGGTCTTATCAGGATTAAAGTGTAAAGTTCTGCTGTGTGTACATTAATGTCTGCACAATCTGTCATCAACATCTATGTTGTTACATACTTGCGTGTAATTTGGTCACAGTCTGAGTCAAATCCAACAGAAATGGAAAAAATACTTTCGACTTATATGAACTCTGGCTTATACAACAGAATTAACGCAGGTTTATCTCAGTCCGAAGTATAATTTGTTGTTGACTTCAGCAACTTTTTTACTTGTGCGAGGTCAACTTTGGTAAAGTTAACTGTAAGAAGTTTAGTTAAAAATTGTAATTTGACTGTTATAGTTACTGTTGTCATTAATCCTAATCATTTTCATTATTATTATTATTTAGTGATTGCTATCAGTGTGATCTCTCATGGTTTGCAGGTTACTGTAAGAGGCAAGGCAAGGTGGTCCATCAGCCATCATCGACCACCACCCACATTTCAGGGATGGCAGTACTGGACAATGAGGGAGTGAACCTGGTCTCCTGCTGGTTGACGGCTCTCATTATGCCCCACGTCTGTTGCCGTTACTGGCACTGGCTCAGCTGAGCAGATCTTGCATCATGCTTTATACAAATCTATGTGTAGGTGTGTGTGTCTGTGTTTGTTTGTGTGTGTATGAGAGAGGCTTCAAGCTAGCCTTCAAGCTAGGCTTCAAGCTAGCCTTCAAGCTAGGCTTCAAGCTAGGCTTTCACAAGGTCTGTTGGCTTAGTCATCTGAGGACAGCCATGTACTGTGCAGACCAGACTGAAATAGATTGTTCTGTCAAAGGAGACTATTTTCAACCAACAGGCAATGTCTGTACCATCTGGTTACTGCATCAAATGTGTACCACCTGGCACATAGACAAGCAAAAATGCTGTAAGATACTTGTTGCCATTCCTGATATACTGCTGCATCAGCGGTGTATTCTTGCTAGTGATGTAATGAGATGCAGTGGTGAAAAAAAAAATCATTTTCAGTGAAAAGTGCAGTTGCGCCATCTAGTTTGTTACATTCTCCTGGAGGTAACGTGAAAAATAAACTCCATAATGTCTTATCTGGTACAAATAATTATGCTGGTGCATAAATTTCTCTTGGTTATCTTTTTTTTTTTTTTCTTATTACTGAGTACAGTCATAACAATATCTCACAAAACCCACAAAAAGTTACACAGTTCAATTATCCAGTAAAAGTGAAAATGTGTGCTTTGGTCAACAAGGGTTTTGAGTTTTGACTGAACAACACTTTTTCCAGTCAAATTTTGAAGCATTGAATTTAGTTAAAGCAAGGAGGTATAGTTCTCTCATACCCTCTTGGTTAAAGCAGTGTTTTAGCACTTTCTCTTGACCTGTGTTGTTTTCTGCTGCTCAAGTCTGTGTTCTCCATTTTCCACACATGGGGTGTATGGAAAGTGCATGGAATCCCTACAGAAACTTGAAAATGATAGCCTGTAGTAGCTTGACCTGGATGTTGTTATGAATAGAATGTTGTTACTGAGTGCCAAGTTTCAGGTTAGTCTGATTATTTCTTCATAGTGGTTGCCGTGGGGTTTTAGATTTAAGTTTCTTCCACTTTCAATAAAAAATGAGCCAGTGTGCATGCTTAAATAGACCCTGTAAAGCCCTTTTTTTCTAGCTTTCCTACTAGTTGGATTTTCTGTCACTAAGTTAAATGAGTGAGGAATAGCCAATTTGGATAAGGTGCATATCATTTTGAGGCTGAGACTATCCTGTTTCAGAATATTCATGATGGAAGGTCCACTATATTCCAACGCTAGCTATTACAGAGTGCTTGTCTTTCTTCCAAAATGATTTTGGCATGTGTAGCTTCTCAAATATCTCTCATGTTGTAACAATGTGACATTTCTTCCCAAGGAAAGGCCAGCACTGGTTCCCCGTGATAGTGGATCTAGTTTTTAGTTTTCTCTCTCATATTGATAATACTGTCTCTTTCTCTCTGTAGTCTGTTTTCCCTCTCTTTCTCTCTCTTTGAATATCTCTCTGTGACAATTACGAAAACAAAATGAATTAACAGTATTCCAATGTACAACACTCAATCTTTTCTTCTTCTTTTTGAGTGTGTGTGTGTGTGTGTGTGTGAGGCATTTGTGTCATTTGATTTGTGGTAGATATTTCTAAGTGTTATATATTTCTGTACTTTGAAAGCAATGGCCTTATCAGCACAGTGAGAATGTTGACAAACTAAAGGTTTTGTTACAACTATTTCCTTGAAAGTGAGCATTGCAGCTTTCTCTGCTGCTTCCTGTATCACAATGCCTGAAGTTTGGACCAAAGTCTTCCTTGATTTTAATTCTGTTTTGCTACATAGAGTGTGCTATGTGAAGGAGAGCAAATGTTGAGGAAATTACTTTTGTGCCCCTGTTCGGAAACAAAACCAAATCAAAACTCTTGAAAGGGTTGCATTTCAGGAGTTCAATAAAAATCTGCTACAGTAAACTACTTAAAGTTCATGTCAATGCCTGTTATTTTTTTTTATTTTTATTTATTCATTTTTTGTTTGTTTGCCATTTTTATATGTATATTATTTTATGGTAACATCAGCACTGAAAAGAGTGCAGGCTGGAGGAGCATTCGTGGTTGGTTCTATGTGTTCTGTCAACAAGCAACTTGGTGGGCCTTGCGAGCTGTCTGGCCTGGCAAAGATTTGTGAGATGCTCGTGTCTATCTGAGTATGATTCCCATGCTTTAAGTCGATTTCTGTGCCGGAATGGTACTTTCTCACTCCACGAGAAGGTAGGGTGCAACCTGGAGCATAGAGAGACGGCCACAGAAAGTTTCTCCATGCTGGATGGATGCTGTCCTACCAAAGTCTTTGTTTAAAGGGCTCGTATAGTTTTGGTTGAGACCTAACTCCAGGTTGTTATCATTTTTGGGTGAGATAATGATAAACCTCTTATGAAATACGAAAGAGCATGTAATTCCAAGAGGAATTCAACATTTGATGAAAATTGGTTATGAAATGGCTGAGATACCCAAAACAGAGCAATACTAATAAAATGTGGGACCCACATTTTATTATGATCACTTTGTTTTACTTTGTTTTTGGATGTCTCAGCCATTCCAAAACCGATTTTCATCAAATAAACTTTGAATTCCTCTTAGAATGGCATGCTCTGTACCATTTCAGAAGTGGTTTCTTGGTATCTTGCAAAAAGGTTAAAAGCCAAATCCTCAGCTCCACCAATACTGTACCATCCCTTTAATAGTCCACTCTTTTGAAACCAAGCACTTGAAACAAAGCAAGTGGGGTCATATCTGTCTACACTACTTACTGTCTTACTTGTATGTACTGGAAAAGTTTGAAGGTTGTGATTTTTGCCAGGGTGCCATGAGCCATTTTTTTGCAAATACCATGTATGTACATAGGAATGATGACCAAGGTGGTACAGTGTTGATTTCCTGATATTGATGTAAGATGGGATTTGATCTCAAATGTTGTGAGAGTAATGGTGTGTACAGTTTACATGTATATTTTATTATAAAGATTTACCATTATTTGGTTGCTGGGTCTCGTGAGACCTACACACAGAAGTCGAAGTTCTGTACATAGTTATGTGATCGGTCAATCCCTTTCAGTGTATTGGCGCGGATTATTTCCTTATATGATGCTGAAATCACCCTGATGCTTTTGAAGGAACCCTTTAAGAAAAGGGACAGTGGTGAAGAGAAAGGAAAACAAAGTAAAAGTACTTAAAGCTAAAGAGATAGACTATGCAGAATGTTTGTATTTTTAGCTGGATGTAGCTATTTCTTGTTTGTTTTTCTGCATAAGTGTAGTAAGTATGCAGGTTAAATTCTGTGACATATGAACATCATAAACGCTAAAAAAAAATCTTCGATTTAGATTTATTCATTTTTTCCACACATGATTTTAAAGAGGTGAAATCTGGACTGAATTCTGATTGTTGGAGAAAGGATTGTTTTCCTTTTTTGTTGGTTCCAATGTTGCGATGTGGCAAGAATCTGCTCATGGCTATACCTGTGTGATGCCAGGATTACATAAACTGTTGTCATCATCCAGAGGGCATCACAGCTGCACAATTCATGATTTGAACACTATTCCATCTCCAGGCTTAAAAAAAAATCATCCTTTTGAGGAAGTTGAATTGCTCGCTTTTTAATCATTTATGGCAGAGTCTGGGT
Organism: Diadema setosum; assembly: GCF_964275005.1. Classification (NCBI taxonomy): domain Eukaryota; kingdom Metazoa; phylum Echinodermata; class Echinoidea; order Diadematoida; family Diadematidae; genus Diadema; species Diadema setosum. Next base: position 20,132,829 of record NC_092689.1, read on the forward strand.
CATGGGTCTCTCTAGTATTTCAGCAATGACTATTTAGGTCCGACGTGCTCATACCTTAAGTCTTTCTTTCTTTCTTTTGTGAGCATCACATATTTTGATGTATCAGTTTCCTTTGATTTTTCTCCCTCTAAAATGAAATTTGTAAGATCATGTGTCACTGCTGACAACTGAGGGATAGCCTGATGGTTGTGTAACTGCTGGAAAGCAGTAGATGACAGGTTCGATTCTCACTGGTTCCTTTTTTTTTTCTGACATGTTTGTTAAAATATGTAGATCAGCAGTTGCCATTTTACAAATGTCATTTGTACAGAGATTGTACAGACAAATTGAAAAAAAAAAACTCATACCTCAATCTTCACCCCTCTGAGTATTAATCTCTTGCATTCATCACATATCTTGACATGTATGCAGATGTAGCAAGTCTCCTTTGTTCTCCAGGAGGCTTCCTGAAGACTTGCATGTATCTTCATGAGCTGACCAGAAAATTTAAAAGCCTCCTTTTTTTGGAAATTGTTTTGTGCTTATTGAGATGCACATAGTGCATGAGTACCTCCCTGATTGCTCATAGTGTAACCACTCTTATTTTGATGTGTGAGTGTTGGCAGCCCTGTGTTTGTCTTGTGAACTGCTATTTACCTCAAGCATGCAAGGGAAGCAGATCAACAAAAGCTCGAGTTACATTGGGCAAATATGAAAAATATTTTGACTGCACGAATGTGGATAAATTAATCTGTTGATGTACCTAACAGTCACCTTGTAGCATTGTAGTAGTCTTGAAGGTAACACCATAATGTTGCTCACGTAAGTGCTCTTCGTATTCTGTGTATTTAGCTGCTGCAGTTCAATTAATCAGTCTAAAACTTTTGAAATTTCTTCTGAAATGAGCTTTAGTACTAAATCTTGTGTCTATTTTAGACTTGAATCAGCATACGCTTGGTATTTGCGAGCAAAATTGAAAAAAAGGAGACAAGTCCCACTGAAGAGATAGTTTCTCTGATTAGTTGTATGCTTAAAATGATGATGAAGATCGTGACAAGTTAGGAAAGTTATTTCAATCCTTTAGGAATTCGATGTGACAGTATCGTAGCATTATGTCATGTGACAACGTGTTAGCATTATGGCACACTAATAAACAGTAAATACTTCACTGTTTACTAGTATTTTTCACAAAGCAGCTGTTGTGCATAATGGACTTTGCTGTTGTTATTTGTCAATGATGTAATGAAAGTTTCTTTTGTGGAAACTAGAAATAAAATGGAAAGAAAAAGATCGGTTGTGCACAAGGTTTTTGTGGTCTGCTGCCATCTGTTGTTTGAATGCAGACAGTGTAAGCTAGAATGATATGGAGAGGGGAAATGATTTCTGTGGTGCACCATTTGTTGCTATGCCAACAAGGTAGTATACATAGCCATGCCATATGTGCATGCCAATGGTAAACTTCCATTAGGTGATTTTTTTTAAAAATTTAATTTAATTTGATTTTTTTTATTTTTTATATATATATATTTTTAATAGTGGAAGATTGACTTATTGCTGAGGGCATGGGAGTATGGGGTGACAGTTCCACAATTGCTAGATGTTTTGGTTGGGAATTACTGTCACTGATGCTGTATGTACATAAAGAGAAAGATGCTCTACACTTGCAGAGGAGGAATGATGTTGTACCCCTATTAACTGTAAGGGCTACTCTGATACCTGATCATTCCTCTTTAGCTCTTCTTCTTTGATCCATTGAATTTTGTGTCACATGGTGACTCCGAAGCAATGATTGTGCAATTCCTTTTCAAGGCCTAGTGTAAATAGATTCCTTCAAATTTCAAATGGGTTGCCGATTTGTGTAAGAGACTACATGTGTACCAGGGGATGGGTATGATGATTTGAGGCACAATAAATTGACATTACAGGCCTCTGAATTTGTGATGTACACAGTACATGGGAGCAGAGAAAATATGATGAATTTCACTAGTGTCATCTGAAGCATCAGTTAACAAAATGTTGACAAATTTGTATATGGGGTTAGTGGTATTTTAAGTCACCTTCAGTTGTTGACCACAGGTACATTGGTAGAATGATAAGAAATTGACTGCTGATGGTATGAATCCTGTTACTTTTTAACCTTTACTCTATAGAAGATACCTTTGGATTGTAATTAAAGACAAGTTCAGTCACAAATCTTATACAGTGGTAAATTAATTTATTCATGAGCTTATTTGTGCATGAATGATCTGCTACATTACCTTATTGTACCAGCATCTGAACATGCTTGGTAATCAACTATGGCTTGTTGTGTACATGCATGTACTATTATCACCACTCTCGATGGTATTGTTAGAGACAAAGAATAAGATCACTTTGGGGATTTTCCCCCACACTCCAGTCTGACTACAGGTTTCAGAACAGTCAAGACAGTGGACTTCAGTTATAGCAGACATGGTTATAACAAAACTCTCTTTTACAAGGAAGTAAATATTTAGGTCCTAAAATTACAGTCTATACATGTTTATATACCTTATTAATTGGTTATAAGAAATTTTGATATACATGTATCTTACTAGAGAAACACTCTGAGAGCGCAGACCTTTGCCAAGCAGCTCATTTCCACCACTGATCTTGTTCTTCCATAGAGATCAGTGATTTCCACCCATACATCTTGTGTGCGTGCTAAAAGTCACCCGATTTCCCAATATAGAAGCCTTTTATGTCATCAACTTGCAACTATGCGGCACGCCCTGCCTTAGCAGAAACTGGAGCACACACTTGAGTGCGCGTATGAAAACCTAAAAAATGCGCAGCGTGAACTCTTAAGTTCATTGACCCTACCTGCCAAAATATCGAAAATTCTTCGTGATATCCACAAAAATTGCCAGATCACTACCAAAATTTAAGTATCTGATACTTGTGTAATTCTCAACCTTTCTTGTAAGTTTCATCCAAATCCGTTCACAACTTTTTGAGTTATTTTGCACACAGACAAAGAAACTAACAAAGCAACGCCGAAGAAAACATAACCTCCTCCCTTGGTGGAGGTAAAGAAGGTTGGTCTCAAGGACTTCATCATAAGTGGAGTCACCTGTATAGTAGCAGCTGATCAAGCAATGCAAGTCAAGAAGCATCACACACACACAAATACTTACTGATACTGTACCGTGTACCCTATATACATGTTGCATTGTGGGCGCAGGTTAATGCCACAGAGAAATAATCCATATTGCTACTAGCAGTTGTCTTGTGTCTATTGTTTGCAAACTTATGCAAGGTAATTAACATTAAATTTCCGCACTCGGGACCAAGAGGTAGTGAGGCCAAAGGCGATATGTGTGTTGTAAATGTTGACGTACATGTACATGAAAATTTCTCAAGAAATGAAATGGAAAATAATGAGGGCATTTTTATTGCATTGATAAATGCATTCAGTCTGTGTTCCTAAATGTTGACAAAGGGAAGTTACTACTGAACATTAGATGTGAAGTACTATGAATATGAATGATATATTGTATTCTATCAGTGTCATCAGTTTCACAGTCCAACTTTGGTACAGAAAATACTTCTTTCAGGAACATGTTTTAGGAAGATTAATCAGTCATTCCAGCTTAAATGTGTCTGTAGTGATTACAAAGTAAAATCAAACACGAGCATGTACAGTCTGGTCTATATTTGGGTTTTTATGCCTCCGCCACGAAGTGGTGCCAGAGGCATTATGTTTTCGGGTTGTCCGTCCGTCCTTCCGTCTGTCCGTAATGAATTTTGTGGACAGCGTAACTAAAAAAAATCTTTTGAGGTATCCTAGTAAAACTTGGCATGTATGTGTATTAGGGGGTGAAGTTGTGCCTATCAACTTTTGGGTGCACATGCTCGAGGTCAAAGGTCAAAAGGTCAAGGTCAAATACATAAAATTTCACTATTTCCACCATATCTATGCAATGCCTGAAGATATTTTCTTGAAACTTAGTGTATACATGTATTACCCAATTTAGATTCTCTGGTGAAAGTTTGGGGTCATGAGGTCAAAGGTCAAAGGTCAAAAGGTCAAGTAAAAATATTAAAACTTCACTTTTTTCTCCATACCTTGGAAATTGTTAAAGGTATCTTCGTGGAACATACATGTACTGACTGGCAGTGCTTATCTAGACAATTAAGGGTTCATTGGGTCAAAGATCAGGGGTCAAAGGTCAAGGACAACACTTCAAAATTTTACTATTTCCCTCATGTTTATGCAATGCCAGCAGGATTTTTATTATTTTTTTTTAAACACTTGGTGTATGCATATAACCTAATGGAGATTCTCTGGAATGTTTTTTTTTTTCTTTTTTTTTTTTGCCTCAAAGGTCAAAAGGTCAAAGATCAAGTGAAAGTGCTGAACTAACTTTTTCCTCCATATCTCGGAAGTGGCTCAAGTTATCTTGAAACTTACTACATATTTATGCATGTTCTGCCTGACAGTGATTATCTTACGAATTTTAGGGTCAAAGGCCAGATGAAAATGGTAACAATTTACTATTCAGTACAGAAATTGCACTTTTTCTCCATACCTTGAAAATTACTCAATGCATAAACGTATGAATGGGTCAAAGTCAAGTTAAATTCCTTAAATCCCCAAATACATGCTCTCCTATTCATCCAATTAAACCTAGGTCAAGAAAGGTGAATATTCAACACATTTGTGACAAACTTGTCATTTTAATATTTTGCCAATTTTGTGAAAATGTAATCACACATTGTCCACATGTACTATCTAGACCTATTAGGAGAATCATGCATTATGGCAGAGGCATACCAGTCGCCATTTCTTCTTCTTCTTACCAGCACAACTCTCAACCAGTGGAATGAAGATAGTGGACAAGAATCACTAAATGCTATGAGACAAACACTGGTTTCAGATATTCTCGTGAAATATCTACCTGTATGACCTACTCAAGATTACAAAGCATTGTAAAAGAATGGTCTTACCTGCTAATTGAATAAACTTGGAATTTGACATGTGTTAGTTGTGATAATTACACCCTATGATTCTTTCATTATTAAATCTTATGCCTTCTGTCTTCATGATTTGTGCAGTCATTGCCTCATTCTTATGAGTGATTTTCATCACCTGTGCCTTTATTTTCAAAATCTATATGTATCTATACATAAGAAAGCTCACTAAAGTCACATGGGTCAATTTTATAGTCGATCTGAAAGTATTTGTTTGGGTAAAAAAGGCCGACTTCGCATTTTCATTGTCTGAGAGAGAGCGACTTGGTTTTTTTTTTTCTGAATAAATTCAAAGTTTGAAAGCATAACACGAATTACATGCATATAAATAGCAGCAGATTTTGTAGATCTCCCCCCCCCCCCAAAAAAAAAAAAAAACATCTGAAATTGCTTTTCTCTGTTTTTCACCCATATGGTACATGAAGTGTGCATGAACACTCTTAAACTACAGAAATATCCAGTAGTAGATTTGATACTTTAGCATGTCCATGAGTAGAATTTTGTTCATGCATATGCATATATGCAAAGTTTCTGGTTTGTCGTAATCCCTTCTCTATGGTTGCAGATTCTGCATTAGCTGTTATTTTCACAAGGGTTTAATTTTCGTGAATTTCGCACGTCACAGTTGGACCATGAAAATGTCACCATGCGCTTCCATGTATGATGGCCTCTGTGTCAATTTGCGAAAACAACATCTTGTGAATATGTCTGTGACCTCATAGTGAAAATATTAATATGCAAAATTAACAGGGTATACAGTAATCCTTTACTTTTATAGTTCAATATACATTGTAGAGTGTTGGCATGCTATAAAACGCTTTAACCTCGAAACTCTTTTCCTAAAAGGTAATGCTTCTGCAAGGATTTGCTGTTACATGTACTTATTCTAGTGGATTAAAGCATTTACTTTAAGTGATTATCTGTATGTGTATATAATTCTATAAAGCTGAAAATCTATTTCAGAATTTTGATATCTTCTTTTGGGTATTGAGGCAAAGTCAAATATCTTGATATCTAATGCATTTTCTTTTTAGGGGATTGTTGATTCCTTACACATCAGACTTGAAGGAGTAGTTTTTGGTTTTTTTTCTGCTCTTTCACTTATTCAGACAGTTTGAATTTAAAAAAAAATGTCTCATCTGACTGCAGCATTACAACTCTTTAATAACAGTGCTAAGTATCAATTGAAATTTGGGTCTAATCGTCTTCGACATATGTGCCAATATACATGTACTTGTACTGTATACGTGGTGCATCATCACGTTACGCATATAAAGTCAGAGATCATGAAGAGAAAATTTGCATAAAGCCGCCTTTAATAAACAATAATTATAACCTTTACAGTTTTTGTTAATTCTGATTCTGTGTAAGGAAGTAGAGCAAATCTTACATCAATTCCAAGCTAAGCATCTAAAGAATTCAAATCTGTAAAAAAAAAACTCTAAAATACTATTTCCCCGGCATGAAATGACTTTCCTGATGACGCATCACATACAAACACATACATACACACTCACACACAACACCCAAACATCTCTGCCTGCCTGTCTGTCCATATATTTATATATATATATATATATATATATATATATATATATATATATATATATATATATATATATATATAGTTGAAAGAAATTGGACTGAGGCGGGACGTTGCTCCGCCTCAGTCCAATTTCTTTCAACTATATGCATCCAACAATGCGGCACCGCATACGTTTGGGACCCAGGGAACTATTTCTCACATTATATATATATATATATATATATATATATATATATATATATATCTATATATAAATATATAAAAAAAAAAATATATATATATATATATATATATATATATACAGTTGAACCTCTATTATCCGGCCTCCCTTTATCCGGATCTCTCTATTATCCGGACGCAATCTCGCCGTGATTTATATTAATAATTACGGGAAGAAAGGGGGATTCCCAACTCCTTGAGAACTCCTACCCAAACACACATGAATTACATATTACTTCCAATATGATTAACATACATTGCATCAAATTTCCTTCCAAATTGCTTACCTTCAGACATTTCAACATCCCGAAACATCCCCAAATGTAACAATGAAAAGGTTGCAGTATACACATTACTACATGTGGTACTACAATGCGCTACATCAGTACATGTGTATGTATATGTACATGTATAAAGCATTGAGTCTCCCGTATCCGGCCAAATCCCTTATCCGGATGAGCCCCGGTCCCGACTTGTCCGGATACGAGAGGTTCAACTGTATATATATATATTTATATATATATATATATATATATATATATATATATATATATATATATATATACATGTAGGTAGATTGATACATATAGATATATGGAAATGAGCAATATCAACATTCACTCTGGTATTAACATTAACAACAGCTATTTTTATTCCATATCAATATTTAAACACAAATTGTGAAATTCATTCAAGACATGAAAATATATAGAGTGATTACAAGTTCTGTTAAAATTGCATTGTTAATACTTTGTAATAGAGAATAGGTACGCTCCTCAGGTACATATAGTTCATATCTCAATATAACCATGTGTTGTACAGATTTGAGTCAGATATTGGAATCTATTCATATTGGCAGTCAATGTGGAGAAAGTTCATTCTCCTACATACCGGTACTTTTTGATAGAGAGAAAAACCAAGTGAATGGCAAGAAAGTATTACAAAATTACAATCTAATCCACAATGTGACAATGTGGGGAACAAATACAGTACTATTAAGACATTTTCACTCCAATATCCATATATAATACAAATAATCACAAAAAAGAGGGTAAAGATAGCACAAAGTGTGTAACAGAAATATAATAAATAACTGAATATGTGCTTCCACTCCTTCACTGTCTCCAAATATGCAAGACTTTCACAACATGAAGACTTAAAAACATTAAACAATAACATACGTATGCAGCAAATGAAACATATCTATTTTTTTTTGTGCAACTAAGACAACTGAGTCACAAATATATAGGAAACGTTGTGAGAGTAGACTGTTACAATGGTTCCTAGAACACCAATGCTCAGCACACTCTTACCAGTAATCTTGAAGTAAACTGACATATACCAAACTTCTGCCACAATCCATAATTTGCAACATTCTTTCTTGCATTCACTGGTATGCACTCTTGTCAAATACACTGAAACAATTCAAATAACATAATAAATGCTCCTTTTCCTGTCACATCACACTGAACTAGAATCTCAGTAACTTGCCGTAACTAATCAACTTTATTTCTTATTCATTAACAGTTAAGAATATACTTGTTTTGTTTTTTGTTTTTTTTAAAGGGACTGTACAGTACTGTTTGAGGTAGGGATTCATGTTTTGAACATTTCTAAGTGAGATAATGAAAGGCCTTTTATGAAATATGAAAGAGCATGTAATTTCAAGAAGGATTCAACATTTATTTGATGAAAATTGGTTTTCAAATGGCTGAGATATCCAAAAAAGTGCTAATAATAAAAGGCGACATGCCACAACTTTATTAGAATCTCTTTGTTTCACCTTGTTTTTGGATATCTCAGCCATTTCAAAACCGATTTTCATCGAATAAACTTTTGATACCCCTTAGAACTGCATTCCCCCTTACATCTCAAAGAGTGGTTTCTGAATATCTCGCAAAATGTTAAAAGCTAAATCTACACCTCGACCAGAACTGTACACACCCTTTAATTTCAGACAGTTAACTTGTAAATTGATTTGCCTTCATTAAGCTTACAAAAGCCCATCAGAGGTTTGCAACATAAACAAACACTTGATATGACTACCCGTGAGTATGATCACACCACTGCATTCCTGCACATCATGCCAACTGTTCAGTACATCTTCTGTTTTCAGAAAGCAAGGCACATTCACACTAATCTGCCATTGAACGATCAAATCTAATGCTGTATTGATATGACTTTTTTTCTCATGACTAGATCCTATATGGAAAAGGGTGCAAAATTGATACACTTCCTTATTAATATTGACACAGGAAAATAATCAACCTTGCACTGCAAAGGTTCAAACAGGACCCAGAAATGTTCTAAATGCAACAATCTACATGAATAAGTCACTCAACAGTCAACTGATGTTATGAAACGGGTCATTTAAATTACGAAATATAGATATTTTCCTTGTAGAAAATGTACCTTTAAGCTACCCAAAAAAACAACATGAAACCTGTTTTACCTTTCTAATCAAACTTGTCATATTTACCTAGGTTTTTAATCTTCTATGTAGTTGTCCATCACTCAATGGGGGACCAAGAAATACAGAAATTAGATTAACAAATTGAATAGGGTATAAAAAAAGAATGCAAAGGGAAACAATTCACATTCAGTCTATATACTTGAGAAATGTTGCTAACAAAATATTGATGCAGGTACAGATTTGCATTTCTGATAGAATTGTATGAACGCTCGCTCACTCTTATTCTCACATCACACAGCCACTTTTATGCATGTTCCACTGTTTGCTTCAGGTATAAAGACATTTCTGAGCTCATACCTGATCAAATATATATTTTGCTGATTATAAATTTGCTTGAAAGCCATCTTGTCTCTACTATATTTTTGTAAATGCATTTAAAATTCACACATTAGATAGTCGAAGGCAGCTAATAATTCTATTGTAATACTTTTCTTCTATTCTGAAAGATTTTATATCTATTATATGCATAGCTATTATTTCTCCAACATTTCTGCAAAATGTTCCTCACTTCTAGCTTCACCAAATATACTATCTGTAGCAGACCAAGAAATGTGCATACATCGATTTCCATCAGTTTAACAGTTGTCTTAAAAACACATCTAATTTTGATCCACTCATAACTGCAGTATATGCAATTCGTAATAACATCAGTAGAAGTGCTAAAGTCATCAATCAACCACCAATTTCAATGCATCACAGTATCAAAATGAGTTTGACTTTGTATGAATACTTCACAATCAATGCTACATGTGGCTGGAATGCTTACAGTGCTTTCAAGACATTTCATATTATAAACTCTTCAAAAAATGTGACCAAACATACTTTGTACATACCAAACACCTGACAATCATCATACAATAATCCATGAAGACTCCTTCCACTACAAAAATGTATAGCTTCTTTTTTTTTCTGCCAAAATACATCACATTACTTTCATAACAAAAATGATAAAACATTTGATTGTATGAAAAGCATAATCTATGAATTCAGTCCTTGAGCAACAAATCAGTACAATTCTCTAACAGTACATTCAGAGACAAAATGAAAATGATACAATGTACTGCCATTATCACTCTTTTAACAATGTCATTTATGCAAAAATCTTATCACTGGAACTGCCATAGACAAAAGGAGATTACATTTGCTGAAACACTGCTACCATAAGACTGTTGGTGATGAGGTCAGGTTTACACAGTGAACATATCTTTTGTAACACATGAGCAATTCTACATGTACTCCATCCACAGATATTTACAACACCAACAAGTTTACTGAATAACACTGACCCTTGATGGAAAATGTTTGTATGCAGTATGAAATAGAAAAATAATCATCTAATAACACACCTGAGCAACTGTAAATAGCCTGCACGCCATCAATTTCCTCTCTCACACTAATAACCTTACACTGGAAAAAAAGTCCACAAGAATAAATTTCTTCCTGACTTACGAAGTAAAGATAATTCTATTTTGGCAATCATAATTGTGTACATCCTTGCCTTTTGATACCTATACACCACGCATGCTTAAGTCAAGGTCACATCACACTTTAAGAATCTATGAATCATGAGAGATTTGAAGCGCGCTGCTTCAAACAAGAGGTTGAAGTACATACAAATAAAATGTTATTGTTTGTTTTGAATGCTGCAGCATATCACATCACTTCTCCCTTGTTTGTTCAACAGAAACAATCACATGCAATGTTTCAAAACACAGCTAGCCTACATCCTTCAGTGGGTACAGCCTTCAGTCACAAACCGTGGGGGTGGGGAGGCATGAACATTCATCTGTTCACAATCAATGGTATAAAATGCCAAGTACATGATATGAGTAAACACTAGATGTTGCAAAACAGAAGATTAAATAATACTTTCAAAAGTATGTAAAGATTGTCAAAACATTGACATTTTCTTGTAGTTGCACAGGGAGGCTATTCTAGTAATAACTGCTAACTATAGGCCTACATGTTAAATGACACAGAATCAAACATCCCGTAATCATAATATTACCAACAGGGAAGTTGTTGCCCATAAATGATACCAATGCATACAACTCGGCAGAGAGTGAGAAAAAATATGTGCATACATTTTCAGCGCTGCCAACATTGGAAACTAGTTGAGAGTGAGACTCCCATAGGCCAATGCTATAATTTAGGAGTCAAAATGAGTGAGATAATAGAAATGCATGCAAATGAAATAAAGTTTTATAGTGAAAAAGGACCAAAATGAGTGAGAGTTGGCAGCCTTGCATTTTTGTAGGCTGCTGCAAAAGTTAACAGCTACCAGCAGCCTACGTTTAATCTATCTGACCCTTCAAAAAATGATGTATATAGGCAGCTTCAAAGAACACTTCTTCATTATGTTTTCTCATGTCCGTACAACTGAGGGGCATGTCGACATACTGTGCTCTTCAGAGCATACTTAATTTCTATGAAGCATGGCTCATCTACTTTGGAAGGACTTTAAAGTTATCAAGGGGAGAAATCAAAGGGTGTGGCAGGAATGGTGCTGGGGGGGGGGGGGGGGTGGGGGAGACTTAAGAAAGATAGCTGGTGAAAATCTGACAGGAGATGTTAATGATTCAACCTGGGGCAGAATGCAGGAGAAATGTTATCCCATGGGATATGCCCTCTCTCTGGTGACCCAACATTCTTTTCCCTTTATTTTAGTTTTCAATCCCATTAGGGGAAATGTGGTCTTCCAGGTTTAGCACGCTATGCCTGGGACTTGTGTATATAATACACTTTCTCAAATGGCATGACTGGTTTATAAATGCAGCTACAAGAAATCTTAAAATTCCTCTTGAAAAAACAAATATGCACGATATTGTACAGATATCTTATCCAGCAAAAAGAGAAGTTTTACAGGACACGTGAGCACTTGTCAGCTCCCATGCTCAGAATAAACTTGCTGAAAATGAAACCAATTGATGCATTACCAATTTGATAATCTCCTCTTAGCCCTTGTGTAGCTGACTTCCCTTAGAATCAATACTGATGAATGCCCTTACAGATTACAGCAAGAGTCACATGATTAAACAGGTATGCCTTAAATGGAATGAATGAGACACCAATGCTTTTAGTGCAGGTTTGGAATGGCACTTGTTTGAAATGACAATCTCTGGCATTAACAAAATATATGGTTCTTAACCCATGGTTAATGAGAACTAAATAATCTGTGCATTAAATCTATGGAAAATCACTGTGTTTGGGTGGTAATAAGATGAGGTTCTCTCAAATGCAGATACATGTATTTATTTTGATCTATGCACATGTGATAACAATGGTAAATACTTGTGTGTTGGTATGTCTCAGATTTAGTTTGTAACAACAACCATTTAACACTATGCTCCACTCTGCATTATTAACATGACAAAATGCTTTCATATTCATTGCTATCAGTTTTATCAATGGACATGGAGCATCAAACCTCTCAAGAAATCAGGAGGTGATCTAACTGCACACAAGATGTTCAGCTACTCTTTAATATAGTTTTCCCAGAGATCCTTTATTTCAGATTATATCGACTGTAATATCACCTTGCTGTATTTCCGTTCATTCAGCATAACATGAGATACCTCAACAGAAGGAGAGCAACAAGTAGATAGAGGGACACACGGACAGACTACAAACTGGTATTTACGGAAATCATATTCAGAATAAACAGATTGCTAGCTAGAAATGCAAAAATAGGAGAATATGACAAGATATGGCAACAGAAAATGAGAGGGTGAAAGGGAGAGAGAAAGGAAGGAGAGCAAGATTGAGGCAGACAGCATGTCAGAAAAGAGAAATTGAGAAAGGGGGAGGAGAGTGGAGAGTGAGTATTGATGACATTAAAGTGGGATGGGCTGTCCTTTTCAGAGGGCCCTTGGCTAATGACAGACTTAATTACCATCTTCATCATGCAGTTGAGATGATTTTGCCAAGACTAAATACTTTAAGGCGCTGTAATGTGCCGTAATATGTCGAGACAGTTGCTTTCATAAATTCCTGCCGTACCTCGAAGTTAGTCATCAGGGATGTGATTTCCTCTTTGAATTGAAGGAAGAGGGCTAAAATTGGGTAGAGTTGCCATCCTAGGTCAAAACCAACGTAGGTGAGGTACATCAAGGGACAAGCCAAGTTTGGTCATACATGTATTTTAGATTATTTACCTCGTAAATACTATGGTTGGATTGTTAATATGGTTGTAATGTATCAAACTTTCTTCCTCAAGCTACACTCTGAATGCATTTATGTTTGTATGACTTTGACCTTTTCACACATATTTGATCACAATACAATCACTAAATTGGTGATGTTTGTTGTGTTCCAAACATCATTCAATCTACTGATGTGCTTTATCGCGGGTCGCTTATTACAATTGTTTCGAACCATCAGCATTGATAACGAAAGCCATTCAGGTGCCTCAACAAAGGGAAAAAAAATAGCTAAATGGAAACAGAGACAGTTAATCACATAGAGGAAGAAAGAGTCGAGTAGGTTGACAGATAGGGTAAGATGAGTCATATACCATAAATATATGAAAGGATAAATGGATCAATAGATAGAAAAGAAAAGAAATGATAGATAGATAGATAGATAGATAGATAGATAGATAGATAGATAGATAGATAGATAGATAGATAGAAAGCTATCTAGACAGAGAGATAGAAAGATTGGCAGGCATGTATCTGAAGAGATGCACTTATACACAGTAACACTGATTACTGAATGAGACAGGAAGAAAAGATTGGTAAAGAAGTCAAACTATTTCTGTAGTGGAATTGATTAAATAAAAAAAGAAATAACTTAATGACAACACAGGAATATACAGATAGAAAAGGTGTACAGATGTGCTGTATGGTTCTGTGTGGTGTGTGTGCAAGAAAAAAGGGAGAATTACTACAGGTTGTAAATAAGCATAAAGTCTATAGACTTTACAGACTCTACAGAGACAAAAAGAGCAGGTGCACACATCAAGCAATGTCACATCTTACCATATTGGTCTTTAATGTTTTCTCCTCTTCATATCAAAACATTTTCACATTTAAACATTCAACATGCATACAAAACACAAGAAATTGCAGGGCTAATCATTTTTTTTGCAGGTTTTGGCAGAACAAATACATACATACATATACATACATACATACATATCACTACAAAGTTTGTAAAGCAAGAGATAAGGATTTAAATAGATCTCAAAAAACAGTACCAAAAGATTTAATAGCAAGAACAGGCCCCATAAGAGAACCTCTATACGGTCACATAAGAAGCAGAAGGGTCATAACTCCAAAGACTGAGTATAAACTGAATGTCCTTTTGTTTCTCACATGACAATACCTAATTTCCAGAATGTTTAAGCATCAATTTTTGAATCTTTGGGCATGCAATATGAATTTCAATCTGACATGAATTTCTCCTGTTATTCTGTACAATTATTGACAGAAATCTACAGCATCATACCATGTTTTTCAATCTGATTTGTGCTTGAATGTTATGTTTTATTTTTCGATGTTCATGGTAATTTTCACAGTAATTTTGGAATTGTATCACTGCTTTGCCATCTTTCCAAATGTTTTCATTTCAGTCATGTAGGTAACATTTGCCCTGTATTATTGCAAACGTACTTCATATAATACCCTTGCAATTTAACTTGTGATAGCACAACTTTGAAGAAATGTGGAAATATTAACTAAAAATAATCAGTTCAGAAACCTTCTAACATGCAGGAAATTTCTTTATTTCAAACTGTAAAGCCACAAGCTTGTAATTCCTCTGGACTTTGGCTTTAGGACACTGTGGTATTTATCAAGAGAATTAATCATTATACACGGCATACAAAAAGCTCAAGTATACTAATGAGGGATCAATCTAGAAGTAGGTAGAAAAATAGGATAGAGTTGATATATGAGACTTTTTTTTTTCATATAACTGGATGCACATCTTCTGCTCTGCTATGAGAGAAGTCAGTTCAGAAAAGTGATGTAAGGATCTTGACGACAAAATAAAGAGTGTACTTGAACATTCTAGAAGTTAGCTGTCATAAGTGTAGGATGAAGGAGGGCTATGGCTGGGAAGCTGAAGGCAGTGTCTTCAGTGGTACTTTTTATATAGAGAGAAAGGCACTGAATGTGTACTCATGCTTATATCCTGAGTGTTGGTTTTTGTGTGTGTGAATTCTCTGGTGATCTTACCTTTAATAGTGAATCTAGAAACAGAACGTAAATCACACTGTTCACTCACCATCTCGTATCTAGACATCAAAGACAACATAATGATTCATGATCACAAGTTCAAATAAAATCATATGGTTATTAGCTATAAACTGATTTACAACTTTCATGACTCATTTCTCAATGTCTCACTCAACGTGGACTCACGCTCTGCACAAATGCAAACAAAGTCTAGTTGGAGGATTGATCTATGAACAACAATCATACTCAATGTAAACTGAAACACCAAGGTAACTAAAAACATGTTTAACATTAACACAAAATATTTCTGTCAATATGCAAACAATTTGTTAAAAAGAAAAGATGTGGAATATCACTTGAATGATTCGGTGCAGTTGAGGAAACCATCCATTCATCTGCCAATATTATATCAGCGAACAACATCATACCCATTCACAACTTTGACAACTGAAACAAAAATATTTAAATATTTAATGAATAGTTATGAATATAGACTATATATCTTTATATTGTGACAAAATAAGATGTGGTGATATATTTCATTTGTCTCAAGTCTTCTACCACAAAATGTTACAAGATAATTGCACATGGCACACAAGGGTGTATATATAAAGAATAAAGAACATGAAAATCTCTCCAGGAGAAATTTCGTTCTCTAATTCATATCACATATACATGATTAGATGCATCACACCAGACTTTCCAATTACCACTGAAATTCATGTTATACATCAGTCGATTACTACCTCAACATCTGGAGAACCATTTCACAACCTTATATATTATCCTTCTGCAAACAAAAGACTGAAATCACAAAGTCACAAATCAAAACGTTAATCCTTCTTTCCATTATTGGTTTGTCAAAAACTGTCTACAATGTACTCTGACCATGCTATTGTCAAGAACCTCAAAGACCAACACCTAGACCAAAATCAATGTGAACCAAAAGGCAAAGTTGTAGGCGCCCACTTGATCCACCAAAAATCAAGACTACATCAAAACCCAGCCTTCTTACAGTGATGCTGTGACATATTTGCACTTGGTATTACATTTAAAACTGAACCACAAAGAAAGAAAATGATATACAACTCAATATATGCACAATGTATAATGTACAAGAGTCTTTTGTGTGCTGTGTCATGAAACCTCAATCATCTCACAACTGCTGCTCAGAGACCGTTGGCTACTCAGGGATCGTGTGTCAAAGTCCTCCTCATCCTGCTCCAGCGCTGATCGCCCGAACTCCAGGAGCTCACGCCTTGTGCTGACAACGATCTCAGATGCCACGGCCTCTCGCGAGCAGGAACCAATCTCCTCGCAGGACTGGCTTCGGATACTGGGCTGCAGCTTGGGACGCTTCTTATTATTGCACTTTTTCTTGCTCGGGTGTGTGGCTTCTGAGGAATCAGAGTCACTCGCTTCTGGAGAACCAAAGTTACATTTTGTGATATATGTTGCTACACGGTCCATTGCCATTGTGGGCGACTGATGCAGTCTTTGGACATGCCCAGTCTCATCCACACTGTTGCCTGATTCTTTGCGTTTCTGCCAGACGATGCTATCACCGCGACTACTTGGACTATCGTCTCCTTTAACCTGAGGGAAAGCAAATGGGTTCCAACCAGAGGGGAGGACTTGGGGAGTATCCAGGTCAAGCTGTCCTCGCGCCTTGGGATGTGGGTGGGGCTTGAGATTAGCACTGCTGCATGTGCTACTGCTTGCAGAACTGAGATTTACGTCAGGGGAAATCCCCGAACTTAGAGAGCTTTGTCGGTCAAGTATTGGGCAACTGTCCACGGATGGGGATGCTACACTACTCAAACTCAAGTCACTGGTGTATGACTGTCCACTACTTTGGCGGGTAAAGAGAGGATTTGAGACATTTCCTCCTGAACTCAGCACCTGGGATGCTGGGACAGGTGGTGGAGAGTTTTGAGGTCCGAATGTAGGCTTCTTCAGAGCACTTGGCTTTGTTTGGTCCTTGTGTTGCAATGAGTGAGAACCTCTGCTTTGACCTGAAGTTGTGTCATCATTGATTCTCGAGCGTCCAAACTGGAAACCTACAGATATTTCACTGGGTTTGTGACGCTGACTCCTAACCGAGGCAGGCGATGCTGGGGTGTTAGGGGCAGACATCGTCGATGCTGCAGCCTGGTTGGAAAGATTCTCTGCAGCATGTCGATGAACCTCTGCACAGACTGCCTCGTGGTTGGAAATAAGTCCTTCTAGTTTGAGTTTTGTTCTCTCAACTTTACTTTTGGAGCTCTCAGTTTGGGATCTTTGGGCATTCACACTTTGTGCAGACTGCTGGGCATGGAATTTGGCACATGCCTCCACAAAAGGGTTGTTATTGCGAACTTCAGGGGAGTGCATGCTGAGGTGACTGGTGCCCCATGCTAATAATTGATCTAGGACTCCTGAAGGGCTATTGCAAAGGGAACGAGGTTTCTTAGAATCACCTGGGGAGTCTAACAGGAGGGTTGTCTTCTTCACATCAAGGCCTGTGGGCCTTTGTAACGTCCTACTAGGAACACTCTTCAAGTCCAGAGTCAGGTGGCTGGTGGAACGCTTCTCGGGAGTCAGGGTCTGTGTGCTGACTTCTGTCAGGGCATCACGGCTGAGGGACCGCTTAATTGATTTTGATTCTGAGGTAGGTGTGGTTGGCACATCGGCAAACGTGACGCGGGGAAGAGTCCTGCTCAGACGCGGGCTGGCTTTGCCCGGCATGTAGGAGCACTTGAGGGGCAGTGAAAGGTTCTCTAGACTCAGCTTCCTTGAGTGTTGCTTGCTGCCCACCTCCTCCAGACCCTTCTTCAGGACCATGCCCCTCAATGAGTCCTCCTTAGGTGAGCTGGAGAGACTGGCCAACCCACTGGCACAGGCTCCCTCAGCCTTCTTCTCCACGGGTGGGACGATGTCTTCCTTGGGGGGTGCCTTGGGCTCAGCTGGGACCTCCAAACCTTGCCGCCTTCGCAGGACCTTCTCATACTCCAGCAGCTGACCCAGGAAGTTAAAGTTTGGAGAGATGGTGGCCCTTTTCTCCTTGACATACCTGAGGAGGCATCAAATGTGCATAAAATTAACCTATTGCTCAAGAAAACCAGGAATGCCTTGCATAAAATCCCTATTTAGGAAACTTATATTTGAGAGGTAAAGCGTTTGCAACCACAAACAAATAAATCTATGGCAATTTTAAATGTCAGAAAAGGAATCTAAATCAACTTTCACCTAAAATTCTTCATAATCTTCATCACAGATGAACAAGCTTTTACCATTAGTAGTTTTGACCAATGGATTACTCTTGCTGTGTGCAGGATGAATCACCCTGTTCATCACTCCACAGACAAATGACAGGCACCCATGGCCGACCAACCAACTGACCAGCTAAAAATATGCTGGGATCTTATTATTACATCACATCCCATCCCATGACTTAATGCAGATCACTCCCCCCCCCCCCCATTTCCTTATCCTTCAACCTCAGCTGCTGTGATAATCACTTCAACATATATCTGGCAATAGAATCCTGCTTTACAGTAGCATGGATGGACTTGCCTAACAAAGAAGCGAGGAATAACCTTTGCATTTATGGAATTTGCATAAATGGCAGCACACATGTTTCTAAGGATCACAATCTTCCCGACCTCAACCCGGTTTCATGATATATGACAAGTTTCAGAATACACTGTAGGATGAAATCACAGAGTATCTCATATTTTATCATCATCTACCATAATCAGATGTGATGTGGCATCAATACACAAACCTCATCAATTATTTCAATTGTTGCTGAATAGAAACACAGACTTCTGCATTGTTGCACTGTTAGAATTGACCTAGAGCCACAGAAGTCATGAAACCCACAGCACACAGCAAGCACTCTGGTTTGAGGTTGCTAGCAACTAGTAAGGAATAAAACTCACTTGTATGCCTCATCAACGTTCATATTCAGGTAACGCATGATGAAGGCGATGGCAACAGTCGGAGATCTCGAGATTCCAGCCACGCAGTGGACGATGACACTCCCACTGGCTGACCGCACCTTGTCTGCATGGTACAAGTAGAAGATATATCCTCTTTGATAAATACTGAAAACTTAAATAGCCACAGTAAACACAAAAGTCCATAAGAAGGTATTACACTTATTATATCATGACAGAGTATATAAGATTACAAATGTGAACATATTTGACAAAGGTAAATGACCCCTGACTCTCTATGGAATTATTGAAAGACATGATTATTTGATGAATAGACATCCCTTTTCAAGAAGAACAAAAACAGAAGCAGAAAAATTCAACAATACCTTGTAAGAAAGGATCCTAAAGACATTTTCATTGAATGTGTTGTAGGGGGAGTGACAGTAGGAGGGACAAAAAAAATGTAACTCTGTCTCTAGCTGTGTATGCATCTTACATTGTATATGTGAAACTTAAGGCATGATCACTGATTGGCTGGGTGTCCACAAATACAATTGATGCAATCGCAAACCTCAGTAAAAATCCAAGCAGCTTAGATTAACAGCTGCAGACAAGCCACAGAGAGAATGCCTGGCACTGCCAGATTGCCTCTTCATGTTCACTACACGTATCCAGGCAGCTTGATTGGCAACAGGCTGCCATCCACAAACCACTCCTGTGTTTCTCACCATCTATCTGCCAGAAACCTATCATGTGGCACTGAATCTTTCTCTGTATTTCCCCATGCCCCTCTCCCCCTCTCTCTTTACATTCACTTTGGCATGGCTGGGGGTCTATTTTTATGGGTTGAATTATATCCTGCACAGTAACAGACATGACAAAGCAATATGCATGTACATGCATTACACAGGTAGTGACTGGTGCGTAGCCAACAGGCAAAATTTAATTATGTTGGGAGTGCTTTGCAATATCATGGCTGTTTGGTGTATGGATATGGATCAGGGTTGCAATGTTGGAGAGGGAGAGAGATGGAGACAGAGAGGCGTCTTGCTGCCTCTCCATTAGATATCCTAGAGTAGCGTAGAACACAGCTGATGATATCAGCTTTATCAAGTTTGATTCATTAACTCTGAGAGCATGGAAAAGCTCGAAATGTCCTTGGGTATATTCTCTGTTAGATTGAGTGTGTGTGTCTGTGTGCATTGTATAATGAGCAAAATTATCTCACTGAAGGCTGGTTGTGGAGGGCATATTTAGAAAACATTTATAGTGTCCTGTGGAGAAATACTGTACATGTCTAAGCTCAACACAGGACACAAAGTTCAACGTCTAACAACTATGCAAGATTATGTCAACGATGGTTTTTCTCATTATAATATCATTTCCTCTATTTTCCGCCCATGATACATGCTGACAATGACTGTATATGAGTGTATAAGGTTCTCCGAGGACCTATATGTCTCTTATTCCCTCCTTCCCATTGGTGATTCATTCCTGGTTCGTCTATGACTTAGTGTGAATTCCCGATCAGATTAATTAAGACTGCACCATTCCGATGCGAGTAGGCAAGAAAGCAGTGGGTGCTATGCACGCGAGACATGCTGACTGACCAAAACTGGATTTACCTATGACACCATGTTACTATGAATAAATGAGGCGGACAGGCAATGAGAATGCGGGAACTTCCTGTAACACAGGAGCCTGAAGAATCAGTTTCAATGTGAAGTTTACTAAACCCACCCATGAGATTAGAAGCCCCATATGCTCTTTGCCTGTCTCATGATCTTTTATTATTCACCTCGACTGCAATGGCAGAATCACTACTGAATTGTAGCGACATGCATTGTATGTCGCTCACGACATGCAAATTGAGATAGTTGGCTGAAAAGTACTTAACAATTTTCTTAAATATAAACTGGATAGTATGTGGCTGAGAAAGTTTGCAGTAATGCGAGTTGCTGTAGTACACTATGTTATATACACTACTGCAAGAGCTGTGTTCGCATGTGGACTTGCTACAATGACTACAAAGTTTTGACTTTGGGATCTAACAATTACCATAAAACCAGAAATATCTGCGGCATAAAATTTTCATAAAGTGAAGCTGACGCCTGTTTTTTTTGGTGGCATGAAATGTTTGCGAATTGTGCCTGGCATTCAATGCATAGTGTAGACAAAAACTTTTGTGTGAATATGAATTTCACGAATCTTGGCTCCTCGCGAAATTTTCATGAAACACAAGTGATGCATGCAATAATTAGAAGTGGAGACTCTGTGCAGATGCATGATGAAACAGAAGAGAGAACATGGAATGCTCTACTCACCGATGAATTCAAGAGCCTCGTCAAACCAAGGAAGAATCTTCTCGGTGTGGTTGTCAAGGACTGGGATGCGATGAACATGGGTCTGGGGTAGAAACTCTGGGACGGGGCAGGACTTACTAACGTTGAGGACATAGTTGATGCCATTGCGCTTCAAACACTCCTCTGACATCACATCCTGTGTAAAGGAGAAATTGGTCAAGAATCTCATTAGAAATAAATAAAATCTTTTCAGTCTTACCATTTGTCTAATTGTATATTCACATTTCAAGAGCACAGAGAACTGAAAATCTCCTTTGATATGAAAATGTTGTACAGAAATATATTGTACAAGACTATGTATCCTATCATAAACTCATTTATTTCTCCTACTTAGTGGACACTGCTCGAGAATTACCCTTTTGGAAAATTATCATTCTGCAGAGTAAAGATGAATTTTACAATTATTATAAAAAAATATTTGAAAAAAGTATGTTAAAATTTGATACATCAAATATTAGAAGCAAATCTGTACTGGAAATTCATCTGAAATTGGTGTTAGACTTTTCATACAAAATATTTCAGATGAATTCCACAATTTGCAATGCATTCATGACCTATATTTTTTCTCCTGATGGATGAAAAAATTTGTGAATTTTTAGTTCTTAAATGTATACTTGTCAGTTAAATGACTTCCAAGTCACTCAGTGTTTTTCTTGTGTCACCTATAAATGTTTCCCACTTATCAAATGCACCACATGTAATTTTAACAACACACCAGAACAAGGTTGCATCCTTGAAAAGTTTCAATAAATTATAGAGCACCAGTGCCTGCTACAATATTGCAGTATATTTCAACACATATGCCAAAGCTGGATAGAAAGAGAGTGAAAATAAGCCAGCATGTAATATAACAGGGGAGAGAGTTTAGTGTGAAGCCTTATCTCTCTCCCCGCTTCTCGCCTTTTTATTTGATCAGGATGTGACTGGCTTACCTCTCCGTCTCTGACTCACTCCTGCAAAAGTGCATAGCCTTATTGCAAGGCACTCTACCTTTATCACTCACAGTGCTCAAGCATGTAGGCCTACTGGTGAAATATCACTATCTTGTACCAAACATGCCTAAATTGCAATACTTAAACAAACACTACATTTGTACATAGTGAACTTAAAAATTGATATGAATTCACCAGCTTGAAAAATTCCAGCGCAGTTTTGTTATCAAATGCAAATATCTTTGTATCTAACTTTATTCTAACTTTGCCAAAACAACATTATCAACTGTTAAAAACATGTATAAAAATATTATCACTGATCAGTATTCTACATTATTTTACTAGCCATTGTAATATTGAAACTTTGTGGCAAGATTTGTGCACATTTAAGGCATCAATTTTTTGAAAAGATTTGCATAATTTCAAAAGAAATTTATGAACTCTGAACTGATTCATCACTACATTCCTGGAGTATCACACTAAGCTATTTCTTGTGAGGTTTGAAGACTTTTCATGCTCAGGTATTTCTTTTCTTATCAGCAAAGGGTTATAATAAAGTATAAATTTAACAAGATTGTTCTGACATTCAAAATTAAGGAAATGAATATTGTGTTTGTAATATCAAATTTATCTCTATCTTCATTATGATTAAAAGTTGAGTGAAGTGAGTTGACAAGATCTGCTTACCTGCTGTGACCCAAGGTACAAGAAACCCAGCACCCTCGTTGGGCCTGTGTTGGCCACTGGTAGGCAGGGCTGAGAGAGGGGGGCACGGGCAGGGCAAGGGGGTCGGTTCTGAGACTCACAGAGGTAGGGGAAACAAGACTGGAATGATGGGAAGCCACCTATGAGGTGCATGAAAGAGTAAAAAAAAAAAAAATCATATGAATTAAAATGCAATCAAGAATTAGTCACAATCAGACCAACTTTCTGTCATTTACATATGATGGAAACAGCCTGAACAATGTTTCTGAATAAATACCCACTCGAGTCATATTGGTTGTTTGGAAACAATAGAATTTCTGTTTTATCAGATGAAATATTTGCAGTATACACACTGTACGGCACAGCTATACTTGAAACTTTCAAATCATATTTAATGTAGTTTAAAAACCCTCCAAGAAGGCCTTAAACAAATAACAAACCTGCCAAAACCCTGGTCACTCATCAGTAAGTTTTTTTTCATGGCAAAAAAAGACAACATCTGGTATCTGCAACTACCAAAATGACCATATTTAGAAAAACTGAATGAGAGTTATAGTGCGTGTGAGAGAGCGAGCGAGACAGAAAAAAAAGTGACATCACCACAGCCCTGTAATCTGTGGTGGCAGGTACATGCCATGGTTTGGGTGACTTTTACTACTTCCTGTGTGCCAGGATGAGTACGCTTGGCCTACCCACCAAGTAGGTAGAGGAAATACGCACACTTGCGATTTAACATGAACACACAGGAAAAGTGTTGCGCACACTAGATTACACAATACCAGTATCTCTGCCATGCATTGCATGAGTAACTTGAACAAAAATATCCCATTATCAGAGTCTGAAATCAGTCGACATGGTTGGAAAAGAATGCTAGCATGCTCACCACACATGATTTGAAACTGCAGAGATTAGATGTATGATTCAGATTTTTGACAGTTTGACAGAGTAATGGGAATCTCTGAATTTCCAAGCTAAAATCATCAATACATTTTTTTCCTCAAGATCTCAGCCACACAGAAAAAAAAAAACCCATTATGGTCAAAACAATTACATAAAGTTTTAAAAAATGACAGGATTGACAGCTTCGGAGGTATTATATGTAAATCAATTTTGTAAGAGTTTGCAGCAAAAAAAAAAAGATAGATATATAGCGATGTATTGACACGCAATATGCAGATACCACAGTAAAACAGAAAATTCTCTTCACAATTTGTAAAGAAGACTATTGTCAGTCTGAAACATATAAAGTGTGTAGTACTTTCTCCAAGTAATGATTAGGAACTCGGCGTGCTAAAATAGATTGCATACATTCATGTATGAGAAGAACTTACTGACTTGTACACATACCTTATGTTTATGTTTTAGGAATGCTGGCAATAAAACAAAAATACCACATAACATGTCTACCACTAACAAATCTTTAAAAAAGTGACAAAAAATCCTCATCACAAACAAAATAAACTTGAAACTTAAACATGTCTCACGATGAAAAAAAAAAAATGAAGCAGATGCTGCTCTTAAGTCTTACCGCCAGCGGTGACGGTCTTTCTCTCCACCTGTATCACCATCCTGCGCTTATTTAAATCCACAACTAAAGATCCAGCGACATCGAAGGCGATGTCACACTCAGCACAGTGCTCTCTCCAACGATCAAACCAACTACGTCTCCCTAGCACCAAAGTTTGCATCAACAATGCCGGGCTGGGAACCAGAACGCTCATATACCCATTCTGCTCATCTACTCTGCTTGTATGAACCTTGGCCCAGTGTCTGTTCACTAGCAGGAGAATCTCTTCCACATAACATGCACTGCCCAAAGAAGGATACAGAGCATAGACTTTGCATTTTCACACACACACACACACACACACACACACACACACACATGTGGTGCACTGTCAACAGACAGTCATTACACACACCAGATAATCAGCTGAGAGGGAGGACAGCCCCTATGAGTCATCCGAGCTATTGGCCAATCAGAGCAAAGTGAGGTGATGTCATGAAGTGGCCGGCCAATCTGTCCTTCTCCTTTCCCAGCTTCGTTATCCAGCACATGTTGTATTTGCCAGTCTCGTGCCTGTGTGTGCTTGTGTGTGCGTGAGTGAGTAGTCACTGCAGCTTTGTATTTGTGCACCTACTGTGAATGGACACTCATACCTCCAGCAGGGTAGTGAATTACTCAGGGAATACGCATATGTGAGTAGGGAACAATATTGCTGGTACATTCCAGGATAATTCTCTGTATCTACCCTGTTACAAACTGGGTATGGAGGTGAAAAGAATTAATTGATTTCTGGCAAACTGCTTGACAATGTGGGATGACTTAGCTGATCATTATACACACAATGCCATCTTATCTTTCTGTCTGTCTCTCTGTCTCTCTCTCTCTCTGTGGTAATATAATAGATAACTCATATACAAATTCTTCCACCTCAGACTACTAGGCATCACAGCAACCCCACAACCTGCTTCACAAGCACTCAATAATAACTAGTAACAGCCTGCACATATCAGCATTATGAGCAGCATATGAGCAGCATCACAGAAAGGAATGATACATGATGGTTTCTGTGGCAGGTGAGGCTGAACTGGATGATGACTCCCTCCCTAATCAGTGATGAGAATCATTGGTTTTGTCAGACATTACATCCTATCATGCTACATCATACCAGAGCTGAAACATTTCTTTCAACAGTCATAGGGGTTCAATGACGGATCGACTCCAAACAGGGTGGTAGGAAAACAGGGAGATTCCATTAATTGGGTACGCCCAGTTGGTAAGAAGGGGTGTGTTTCGCAGTGAATCAGTGACTCCAGTTTGTGATGACACGATCATTGATCATTAATGTAGGATGGTAGGGGATACAAGCCCGGTGAGGTGTGAAGTCGTTGGAGCGACTCATCCTAAAACAGACAGACAGCATCCTGTAATCATGGATCTCTTCTCCCCAATTGGCAGGCAGGATAATTGCCACTAAGGACAAGGACCAGGATGTACTTACTTTCGCTAGAGATCAAGCTGATCTATAGCTGCATCTCTACCACTATAAAATCAAATGTTGTCATGTACCTCCTATGACCACAAAAAAAAAATAATCATTCACAGAAGAACTCATGCCCTGGTGACAAACAAAACAATATCAATGACTTAATATCACATGACTTTACATGTCACTACCAAATAAGTTAAATTTTATGGTAGGAATTATGTATATGGGGAGAAAGTCCTTGACTAGGATGTTGCATCTTAAGCAATCTGTAGCTCTAAATTCAATTTTCCTTGGAAATAACACTAATGAATGAGAAATGAAGCACAATGATTTAATTTAACAAATTCCTTGTCAATTCATGAAAAAATGATAAAAAATACACATCTTAGATTTGGACAGTGCAGAGAGGATCCTGCTGGAGTTTGACAAAAGCATACACTGCAGTGCCTACAGACATAATATCATGGAAGTCTACAAATTTATATGTTTTTTGATTACACTACTGAAATTTAAGTAAACAGTAAAACAGGCTCTCTTTCGATCAACCATTTATTTATTTATCTATTTACTTTTTGCCAGGAATAAAACATTACTTTCTTCAGATGAATTCATCACTGTTAAGTACCATAATTATGCCATCCATTTGAAAGCAGATGAGCATGATGATTTGAATTCAGCCCACTGGATTCCTGCGAATGAACTTTTTCTATCAACTTTACAACAGCCAAGGATCACTGCTATATCAAGCTTAAATTCTTCGAATCAAAAGCTACGATACTTGAGTCAATTGGCTGCAAACATATCGAAGTTGCTCACTGCCACCTGCATCCCATCTCTGGGGCAGTTACTGGACGTGAAATTGAGAGAGAGCCCTCTGGTGTCGATTCAAAAGCAGAAAACATACACCCCTGATGTTGAGCCACGTCAACACTCTTTGTACACACAGTGAACCACAAATCTGTCTCTGCGTTCTCAAGCTGCGCATTTCCCCTCACTCATGCAGCAGATGGCATTCCATCCAGCTCCCCGATTGGGTTTGCTGCCAACATCCATCTCCAGCTGAAGATGCCATCCCTGGCAGCCAATCATCAGCAAGGAGTGTGTGATACATCCCTCACAGTGCAGCATCTCATCACAGATTATCTCAGACAACATCCTCATGATATCAAATTAGTCCCGCCTCGGATTACAATGGATGATTACTGGACTGCAAAAATCACAGATGTGGGTTTACTTCTCAATACACTGAGAAGATAATGAGATGATGACATGCTGTCTACAATCATGTCTCATCTATATGATAGTGGCTTCCAAATTGGGCTTTCAAACTGTTGACGATTCAATTTCTTGGATATGTGCTATCTCTAGATTAACATAAAAATATCTTTGATAAAAATGACTGTGTGATGCATGTTGTTTCATTATACACACACACACACACACACACACACACACACACACACACACACACACATAAAATTGCACCACCCCTCCCCCCCCCCAAAAAAAAGTATATTTACACATAATTAGCACAAAATCACTTCCAAGGAGAAATTGTAACATAAAATCTGATGGAAGGCAAGGGTCAGGATGAGAAGGAAATCTTGACATGTTTGTCTTTACCTGAGAGGAGAGACACATTCTTGAAGGCATCGTTCAGCTTGCTCAGGAACACCCCCAGAAAATTGTCCGAGGTCAGAGCGGCAATGTCCGAAGTGACTTGATCGTAGACTACCACCTCACTTGCCACATCCATGTCCACTTTGCAAGAAGTGACCAGCAATTCCTTGATGGTCAGCTGTGGAGGTCACAACAGAGCAAATAATATGTTTAATTCCAGTTTGAATACAGGAGTTTACATGTTTGTAAACATTGATCAGATATTCAAATTTAAAAAAAAAAAGTCTTTCATAACAAAACCAAAACAGCTATTTTATACACCATATAGAATAGGATGTAGAATAGGATGACATAGCATTTGAACAAACCACATCTTGAATCAGAAAGAAGGTGATGTAATAAGTAACTCACATTACATACCCTATATTCACCTTCCCCCCCCCCACAAAAAAAATAATAATAATAACACACACACACAAAAGTAAAATGAAGTCTGAATGACACTTGACAAATACATGTAGTACATACTTTTGTATAAGTTTGAATAAGCCATCTTCTTGCAAAATGAAATGTGGGTACCCTCACCTCACAAACTTAGTCAGCACCCGACTGGTGCATCAAGTGTATATTCTCTGATAAAAGGTTAGGGAACTGCTTAACATTCTGGGGATTACAAAAACGAGGGAAGAGCTTGCTCTGTCAGTGGTCATTTGTTTCATTTTCCAGAACTTTCAGCTCACAGAACTTTTCAGATATGAATTGCCACCTGCTGCAAGACATTTTCACAAGGTCTTTCTTTGCAATAGGTGTTGGTCAGGGAACATGGTATAACTAATATATAAATAACACATAATTTGATCAGGGAAAAGCAATTAAAAAACTGTTGTACATTAAAAAACTGTCTAGGATGTTTTAATGACAATGAAAAATCCAACTAATACAAAATAGATTTTTTTTTCTTATTTTTGTTAGAAATGACTCAATAACATTGATTTCTATCTTCTGCTTTTTCTTTTGCAAATGAAGTACAAAAAAAAAATACACAAAACTTTAAGTAAAAAAAAAGCACTCTGCATTTTGACTAGTACCACCACACAATGGACTGAAACATTGATGAAAGCAGGATTCAGAAATGTACCATCACTCTGCATAATATTGGCACATTGAAGATAGATACAAGACAAGACAAAAGGTCTGTGCCAGTATGCATCATACAATCTCCTTCCCCCTCCCCCAACACACATATACACACACACACACACACACACACACACACACACACACACACACACACACACACAAATCAGCTGATCCATAATGCCATCTACATCTCCATTTCACATAGGGCCTACTATAATCTTGTGTTGTGGGAAATCTCTGGCATTATGCTTAAATTCACATTACGGTCAATTCTGACAGATTATAAAAACTAATGGTTTACATTAGCAGAAAAATGATAATCAGTTACGCAGAAGAGATTTTTTGTTTTGTTTTTAGAGAACATTTTGTGGGCAGCTCGATTTCTGTATCTGTTTGTTGATGACTCATATGGAAACAGCCAGTAGCCAACCAGCATATCTGAGTTACATCAGAGAAAGTGCAAAGTCCATGTGTGTGTGACGAAGCTCTTAAAAATAAATGGGGCACTCAAAGCAGATGAGAGCACCTCAGTTAGCAGCTGAACTATTTGTTGCTAGTACCTGCCACATTTGCCTTTTTTTCAGCCTCAAAACAGATATGATAATTTCTGATCTTGTCATACTGCTGTGATCAGTATGTCACAATTTGGCTAAAAATAAACAATGTAGGGTCTTCCTCCCCCCTCTCTGTTTTGTTTATAGGATATATGTACAATATTCTGAAATTGCTAGAAAACTTAAATGTCAGTAAGCTTCCTTACCCAATACATATATTACATATTATGCCTTACACTTTACAGTATGCACTGTTGTCATTTTCCTGCCTTCAATTATTATTTTAAAGAGCATTGCTGTAAGGAATTTTTCCTTCATTTGTTAATGCAGTCCTTACCACTATCATTACGGTCAAATTATAGCGATCGACCATAATTATCCCAATGCAAATTCATCCCTTTTATGATGTATTTAACTGAAATGCAACAATAATGATAATACTTCTGAAAATCTTTTCCATACCTTTTTCTAAAAGTATTATCCTTCTGGACAGTAATATAGATAGACAAAAAAGTGTGTGCATATGTGTGAATATGGACAGGAAAGTGTCAAATTTCTGGGTTGAAAAGAAAATTAGTTACTAGCACAAAACAACTTTGCAAATAGCATTATAAAGAGAATCCTTTATTTTTGCTAAATTCAACGTTTGGAAGAACACAAATGCATGCCATTCTCCAGGTCAAATATTCCCATTGCGTGACAAGTAAATTGGTCACAGCTTGAAGTCAGAAAATAATGTGAGCAGTTCAAAGCACAAGGCAACATCACCTATTTTCGAATGTTGGGCACACACAATTTTTTTTATGATTTTGCACATAACTTGCCATCTACAATTTACGGTATGCCTAAATAGAAATTTGCCTGATCGGTGACACATATTTGTGCTTATTGAATCACACAATGTCACTTACTTTTGGCTAAAACTCCTTCCAGGCAAGCTAGGTATATATATATATATATATATATATATATATATATATATACATATCTTTTATCTGCATTTTCTTCACGCAGAGAAATTATATGCTTCCCAGTGAAATACCAGAAATACCTGAAAATACTGTAAGGATGCCTTGTCATCAGCATGAAAATCTTACTGTCTATTAAAATTTCTTTATGTCCCAGAGAGATATGTGTTCATTGACGAAAGGATATGCCCCAGATGGGAGATGCCAAAGTCAATTTTGTAATGCAGCATTGGGAAATAACAGCACCCCAAAGTTAAACATCACCACAGACAAATCAACAACCATTCATTTTCTGATAGGTATACTTGTATGGTATACTAAGATTATTATACACTAGTTTCACATTTGAGAAAAGAAAACAAATGGGTACATCAGTCATTGACCTCAATCATGTGATCTGCATAACAGAATATCCCATAAGACAGCAGCTTGCCATACCGAGGCTGTGTTTATCTAACTAGAGAGAGAGTCGCATTTCAAAACATGTTTAGAATGTTGTTTATAATGTGGTTAAACTTCAATCCCTAGTACGCTGTTTATCTTAACATCGTATATGTGTGGCGCTCCGACAAAATGAGTCATAAGTCGCACGGGGAGTTTTCCCGTAATGAGCCGAAAATGAAGGGGAAGCAGTGCTCGGGTCGAAATTTTTTGATGACGGATTTTGATTCCTTGAGGTTTTATCTGTTTGTACAGAAAATTTCAGCGTGTAAAAATGAGTACAAGTGTCCCAAATCACAGTTTTTCTGAGACAAATTTTTTCGGTTACATTTTTTTCGAACGCTCGCCTTTGCGTTGCGTTTCGCACCTATTGTTCTTGCCCGATCGAGACTCCGCCTCCGTTGCCAGGGTGTATGCTAATGAGGCATTGCTCTTGACCCCATTAAAGACAAAACAAAGCATGGTGCGCGCGGCGGCGTCGGCGGCCAAGCGGCGAGGGCTTTAGAATTACGCAATAATAGTGAGCTGACCAAGGCTATCGATTGCATGACCAGCGAGTTTCGTTTGATACATGCACTCCATTTCATGAAGTGGTGATTTATGTGACGCACAAATCGCGCTGAAAACTTAATTTCAACGAACGATCACGCAAGATTTATGATACTTTATCTATGAGCTAATACAATTATCACATATCGAACTTGAAACCTCTTTATGCGTGTGTGTACTCTTTCAACGGTTATTAATTGGCCTCATTAATGAATTCATTCAAATAATCATAACTTTCGTTCCCTGGTATGTGACTTGCTGTTTAAAGTTCATCTCTGGAGATATAGTAGGGCCTAAGTTGTCAATTATTCTCGTTTTTATAAAGTCGACAATGCGTGTGATAATTCGCCAAATGTATGTAATGCGTACTATTATTTCCCTGGTTAATAAAACTTATTGCCCTATTTCTTATAATGGTTTGGGCCGTGACGGCATGGAGAGAAATCGGAAGACAAACATTATTAATGCCCAAATAGCTCGTGTTCCCTTTGGAGGATATTCTCACCCTTGTCATCTGTGTATTTATTAGAAGTAGGACCTGTTTGAGAAAGGGACAGAAAGCTGTGTCGCTACTCAAAAGTGTGCTTCTTCATTTTGTTTTGTTTTTTAATCAGAATGTTTGTAATGATAGCTGTTTGTCGTGTATTGCATGTAGCTGACATGTGAGAGGTCAAGTCTGCAAAGAATTTGGCTAACAGCTTTGCGAAGTAGCAGCGCTAATTGCCCATTGAATTTCGTATTCTGCGGAATTTCGAATGAAAGAACTCGGACGACACTGTTCACGCTTTGTATCCGAGTAAACCCCGCATCAACGAAGCCTTAAACAATGAAAGGTAAACTTCCTGCTATCAAGGCGTGGATAGATTACGCAACCAGTATTCTTTCTTCACCATTGATAGCAGAATCAGTGACGGAATGGAGCAACAGTGTTGGAGGATCGGCATTATGTCTGCTAATTTGTAAAATAATTTTTCAGTCCCCTTTTGTGTTCAGAACCACAGTCAGGGACGCTAACTTCCCTATCTCCTACAAGCTATCGTTACTATCTTAAAACGTGAATTTTATGAAAGGTTAAAAGTGATCGCGGAATCAGTTCTTCTGCGTGACACATGCAGGCTTTTATAATAGGATACCAAGCTTACCTGTATAGAAAGGGCGGGGATACACACTTATCGCAATCATCCGGATTTGAGAGTGATACACTCTACTACTTTTCTTCATCTTTCCCCCGACAAAGACCATGGTAGTTCAAAACAAACAAACAAACAAACAAGCAGTTGCATTATATCAGAACGTACAGAATTTTTGTTTCATGTATGTATAGGTCATCTCTTGATGTATAGTAGGCATTTGTTGTCGTTTTTACAGCGTTTCCTAATAAATGCCTATAGCGAAAACCCAACACAACTTTTATCAAGGAGGGAAGGGAACTTAAATTTAGATATAACATAGTTTACAGAAATCAGACATGTAAATAAGGCAATCATATACATCCGCACGGCCGAGTGTAATCTCTTACTTTGATTATCAAACATGATCGCCTGCATTTACGTGCTTTTTTCTAATTTCTTGAACTTTGCCTCATTTTCTCTTTTTTTAAAACAATTGATCGAAACATTTAAAAAACGTAACACAGTCTGCTGTCCCACAACATAACATTCCATTTGATTTGCCACTTATTGTTGGTCCGGTGACGCCAAATGGTGGAATCTCGAGCGATGATACACGGTATTTTGTTTGTTGGTTTTCGTCTCATCGCTCTAAAGAATTTTGACTACGATTACAGAGGTATCATCTACAAGACATAACTGATGGTTTACAGAAGAGATCATCAATTCAGTAAAAATTAGTCAAGTCATGAATTTACTTTACCCATCATGTCTAATCGACCTACGACATTGTTTGGGTAACCGCGCCTTTTTATTCTCATAGTTCAAACTAATTCTTGACATAATCAAAACAAATAATTCTTTATAAAATTTCTCAAAATACTCAAAAGATGGCCTAAGTCAAAACTTTCTACAAAGATTGCATACGGCAATCTTTACTAGCCTAAACAAGTTTTCTAGAGCTATCAGTTCCCCCTATGACGATGACTTCGATTGCGTTTTGAACTTGTATCGAACTACTTTCAAAACAGCTGTTACCTTTATAGTTCGATGAATAAACCAGTCTTTTGAATTCATAACCAACATTCGTAATCGTAACCATACAGTAACATAATACTGCATGTCAATAAAAGTTGAAAATGTAAATGCTAAAATAGTAGCGCAAAATAAATGAGTAACGATTATCTTTATACATTCTAATTCCTAAGTGATGTTGCTACGAAAATGACACATGGTTTGACGACTGCTTCTAGCAAATTAAAAAAAAAAAAAGGAATGGGATATACTTCTAATGATAGTTCCACGCCGTACAATGCATTTCACTGTATTTGGTAACGTTTGGTTACGTTTCTGTGCGCTTTACGTACGGAAAATAAAAGGCAGATTGATGCTATTAACATGCTAACACACAACGCATTCAAAATGTTGTTTTTTTTTGAAATACACCGTGTACTAATGTTTTAGTATACGGTTTGAAACTTTTAATTTGCGAGTCCTTTATAAAGTTATAGCAGGGTTATTACATTATCAAGCAAAAAGTAAAGTATTTAGGGATTCGGATTAGCGCAGAAGACTAACCGTGCTATATATGGCGATCGTTCGCAACAGAGACAATCCTCTTCAATAGATATACAATGTAATTCTGTTTTTATGAATTGAAAGAGAAACGAAAAGAAGTCAACTTTTTAACTTCATTTAGCTTTCTCACCAATTGGACTTGATTTGATCTGCCACGCAGGATCGCCGTGTGTTCTATTAATTCTATCAAAATATTATTTAATCGGCTTGCTTGTTTTTTATGCAAAATGTCACAGGTAAGTTTAATTCATTAAAGTTCATAATGTTTGTACATATGGCGTATTCGTTGTTTTGTATTTTTATCTTTATAATATATCATGTGTCCATTATCTGATTCTGACCACGAAAATATGGCGACTGTTTAAATGCGGAACATGTACTGGAAAACTGTAATGTCTCCTGCCAGTATAGACAAACTAATTTCTAGTCTATCCCCGCTTGAAATGGAAATGAAATAGAAAAAAAAAAAAACGAAGTTCGACTTTCAGTAGATTTCAACCGTTTTGTATAGTGCCTGATTCATGTAATGAACACAATATTCTTTAGCACATAAGCAATCACACAACTTTCGGGAATAGATGTGTGTCTTAACGATTGTATCTCATGGAAGAAAACTCGTCATCTTGCCTGACTTTTAGCTTTTTCCTGTTCAAGCTTGCGTGAAAGAAATAGTTGAACATCAATCGCAATCATTGAGAGAGGCACACCCTTAAAAGTAAGCACAAGAGTACTGAGACACACTACGAAATAAAAACGGGCCTTTCATCACTATTGACTACGCATGACATTGAACTACAATTGATTATTCTGAAGGTTCGTTAATCACACAATGAAATATGGTTCACTATTAGCTTAGGTTCGTTAACAAGAAAATTAAATGCGGTTCCTTTCCGGTCATTGCCGGTGGTTCCTTTACCCGAAGTAATCAAGCAATCATTTTTTTCTAATAAGGTTTGTGAATACAAAACGAAATGAAGAAGGCCTAAGTATTAATTCCGAATATTTGTCAGTATTAATATCTATACTCCACTTCTCAAATGCAGCAGAAAGATTGTAACTGCAAATGTGATGTTAAAAAAAAACATTCAGCTTAAGCTATAAGTTAATGGTTTTTTATATGCTATGGTATCACAAAAGTGACCGAGAATAAGAAGTATATTTATGATACAATCATTGTAAACCCAACGTGAAGCTGTCAAGCCTACATCAACCTTTGCTTCTGATACGTATAGTATGTGCAGCATTGGCAAGCGTGATAAGCGATAATTACTGTGCACGCAACGCCTATAAAGGAAATGTGCCTAATATGGCGGGAATTCAGAATGTTACGGCTGTATACAGCTGCGGCAGAACAGACGCGAAAGCAGTCTTTGATGCTCTGCAACATTACGACCATGTGCGTAATTTGAGGGTTTTTAGTACAGGCAAAGAACACGATCTCAAAAGACGACTATCGTTAATCAACTTCATTGACTTTTTCTACCGATGCTGTCTTTTGAACCCCCGCCTACAATAGGTTCTCAGGTTCTATTTAGGTATTGGTACTTGCATACTAAACGCATCATCTTTAGTTTCCATTGACAACAGCATCGGAGGAGAAGGGAAGCGATGAACGCCCTCGCTACAAGTCGCTCTCGTAAGACGCATTGCGTGCCCGCCTACAATAGGTTCTCAGGTTTAGGTATTGGTACTTGCTAAACGCATCCTCTTTAGTTTCCATTGACAACAACATGGGAGGAGAATGGAAGCGATCAACGCCCTCGCTAAAAGACGCTTCTCGTAAGACGCATTGCGTGCCTTTATTCTTTTTACTGTTTCCTATTGTTTGTGAGTTAAAAACTTGCGGCAAACTACAACGCAGCCGACACACAACGTGTACCGACTCATTCATGCGGCGGCAGCGGCACGGACACAAACGCGCCGAAGTTTACATTCGGGCTGCCGTATTGGTCAGAATCGTTATTGACAGACCTGTCCTGCGATTGGTTAATTATCTTACATACCCAAGCTATCGCCTTATACGGTAGTGCGTGCGATGGAGCGTAAACGCCGTCGCTAAGCAGGACTGCTGTATTGTTTCGTCCCGTGAAAGAAACAGGTTGTGAGCTTGAACGTAGCCTGAACTTTGAGAGCGATTTTCTCCGTTATTTAGAAAATGGACTGACATCATAAACGTAGTTTATATTCGTTTTTATGATCTATAGGGATATCGAAATGAGTTGTATTACATATCAGTGTAAAGCTTAGAGTCTGTAGAATTCACATATAGGCATAACTACGATTTCATTTTTTGCGACTTTTGACTCATTCCGACGGAGCGCATCACATATTAAATGCCGATTCTAAAAATCCTACTATGATGTTCAAAACCATTTGAGTATTTTCACTGTTCAGCTGCTTGCTTTGCACTGTTTGAAGTGGGGAAATAGAGGTCAACTGAGGTGCGCGCTTCTTCACAATCGACGGCATATACACGTACACTTGAAGTTGCCCATGGCATCTCAGAGAAACACATTTAAGGATGGCATTGTGCTTATCTACTCATCCTTTGCCCTTTGAATGGCGTTTCTAAACATGTTTGAAAAAACGGCTGCATTTATCTATCGAGCAAAAATGCCTCAAATGTGCTTAGGATCATGATTCTGCCTTAGGAAATTTTCAGATAAATGCACCCTAAGGCAAGGGTGGGTGATTTGTTCATGTGACTGTCAGATGTCTGGCATTCTATACAATTGTAGTTCTAAAAGAGTAAAAATCATGGTATGAATAATGCCTGTGATAGTGGTGTTGACTCTGTCCCTAGCTTCTGAAAATGTTTCTGAAACAATATTATCACAATGTACAACTAAAATGAACGAAGCTGCAGTCCCACATGGGTTTAGCTTTTTAAGTTTTCTACCTAGTGATTGCTTGAGTGAGGAAGACTTCAGTTTTATTTTGTACATTTTTTCTCCCTCAAGGGTAAGGAATGACACATAGTTTTGATGAAAAGCTGTGATGTCCCATATGGTCAAACCTAAGTATATTACAGATATTTTGGTATATCATCACACATGGCCACACACCTGACAAAAAAGTAAATTATTGTAAAACCACAAACATTCGTGGCATAAAATTTTAGTGATTTGGAGCCAATGGCCTCTTTTGTGGCATGAAACTTTTATGAATTGTCACTGGCATTCAATGCACTGGGTAGACAAAACATTTCACAGGAATTTTACTTTCGCAAAGCTTGGCTCCCCGCAAAATTCACAAAAGTTTCTCGCATGCAAAAATTTTTGGTTTTACCATACTTAATCAGGAGACATTCACCATACTACAGACTTATTTGTCTCCTTATAAAACAAACTATGTCTATCAATCCTCTTCCAAAATTGATTACCAACAGGCCTCATATATCCAACATTTCTATCCACAGTGAGATTTTTAAATGAGACATTGAGAATGGCTAGACTACAAGTGTAGAAGTAAGCGCTCCATTGAAAAAAAAAAAAAGTCCCTCCCGGGGGAGACAGAATGAAGGCAATGCAGTCATAACAAAACCAGCAGCATGGAATAAGTGACCACAAAGGGAGGGTGGAAACCCCCAGCAACAGGAAACCACAATTTTTGAGAGGAACTAGAAAAAAAACAAAAAAAAAAACAAAACAAAACAACAAAAAACTCTCTTCCTCCAACAAAGTCCCATCACCTATCATCTGGTGGTGGAGGGACGTTCCATTGTTGACAAACCCTCCCAGAACTGGCACAAAGAGCAGGACCATGTGCAGCGTTCCGGCAGGTGCCAGGGTTAGGCTGTGGAAATTGGACTTGACTTCCCATTGAAGAGTTTCCCTTTGTACATAATCTACAGTCCATGCTAACCTCACTTCCACCCAATTCTGACTGGGAGCAATTTCATGACTTGCATGAAGTACATTACTCATCTATAAGACATTTTGTTACAAACATATCTTCTATTGTAATGTAGGCCTACATCGCAGTCATTATGCCCATGGCACAAAGTACAATAGAAATTATGGGGAAACTGACAATTGCTCTACTGACAATCAATTCTTTACTGTACCTCCATGGCACAATAAAACACTTGACCACTTCCTGAAATTACATCGTTCCTAACAATGTCCTGGAAAAACTACAATGCCTCACTAGGTTTATAATGTGACAAGGTAGTTGGCTATAAATTCTAACTTTATAAAGCAGGGCAAGGATTATTGTGAGCCCACAGTTGTACAATGTAAGCTCTAAGAAATGTTCATGGCAGGTTAATGAACTCTGACAGGCTCAAAGTAAATAAAAACAGGTGTATACCCCATGGATGGAACCTCTTTGAAAACATTTAGACAAACAATAACAGGAGCACAAACACACCACAACATACCAATTTACAAAGTCAGCATCATCCTATGGGTTATTACCTGAACAGAAACTACCTCTCTCCCTCTCTCCTCCCATCCCTCCTATCTCTCCATCTCCCCCTTTCCTGTAGTTTCTTCTAATCTCAAAATCCCTGCAACAATGAGTCAAGAGAACAAAAACTTGGCAAGCAGAGGTTTTGACCTGGACTAGATACGTGTCTGACTGGTAGATGATGTAGCTGTCATATTAGTCATATTTGGTGAGACCCAGCTGGTCCTACCAGCGCAAAGTCGAAAATTACTGCACAGCTCTCCTGCTGGTCCTAGTATAACAGCCTCTGGTTATGAGTCAGATTTGACAATTGGGGTGGCCCATTGAGTGGAATGCCCCTCTGAGTTACTCCCATCTCGACCGGGATCATCCCAACAGGTGTAGAAGTATGACCAAACTGAAGGCTTACCTGAAGACAAAGCTGGAGCATTCAAGTAGATGTTAAGTGTGTTTTGACAGGCATACAAAAACTATGAAAACTTATGGTGGTATTATCCAGTAACATCACATTATTGACTAATTCTGCCAATTTGCCACCTCTACGCAAATTCTTATCTCTTTGCCATAGTAACAAAATAACTAGGTGTTCAAAGATTAGGTGGATTGGGTGACAAATCATTGGAAATGTGTGGGTTAAAGTCTCCTTCCTTCTTTGTGTTTTTTGTTCTAACCAGCCTATTTCCTTACTGTGTTTGTTAAGAAAACATAATACACACTCATGGACTTGGTTTGGAGTGTAGACCCAAGAGGCTTACCTAGCAAATGGTGTGAAAGCAAATGAAAGAGGAAAAGGTAAGACAGAGAGAGAGAGGGAGAGAGAGAGGGGGGGGGGGGGAGAGAAGGAGAGAGAGTGAGGGAGGAAAAACACAATGGTTGGTATCTGTGGTTTGTGATGAAATGCATCATTCTCAGATATGTCTTTGTGGTCCATGAGTGAGAAAACTTGTTGTATGACTAAGGGATACTACTGGTGGTACCAGGGGGCTATAGCTCTGGCCTGGGATTACTCATAGGGCAACTCACTCCTCCTCCCTAAAAAAAAAAAAAAAAAAAAAAAAAAAAACATAACGTAACACAACAAAACAAAACAAATCTAATCTTCTGCACCTCCAGGCTTCACATTTGCACATATGATTATGACCAAGATTCTATAACCTCAGTCATACCAAAATTCAGTAGATTTCAGGGGACACCAACATACATGAGAAATGCCAGTTGGATGTCAGTTCTCCAATGAAGGGCTAGAACAGGGTCAATTTTCTCCTATACCCCTTTCACAAGTGAAGAGTTTGTTTGCAAAAACCGATAAGTCCATATTTGTCAAATGGAGATATTTGCGATTAAAGGTCCAGAAAAATAAAGAGAATAATAAGAAAATTTATGCTTCTTTTCACCATAACTTCAAAAATGTACCCTTATGTGTAGTGACCAATATATCATTTAAAAGGTATTATTTTGTATCTTATGACAAATACCGTACTTCAAAATCTTCAAAAATGGACTTATCGGTTTTTGCAAACAAACTCTTCAAGTGCACCCCAAATCATCTGCACAAGAAAAATGTGGACAATTCAATGAAAACTGTGTTTACAAACTCTGAAAATAATCCATGCCATCTTTTTTTTTTCTTTTACAAGTACCCATTAAAAAACAAGAAACCCAGTGGATCTAGCGCTCACTTGAGTACAACAAAATATGGTAATTCTTAATGTTAAAAAAAAATTTATATCTGGCAGCTACTGTCCATATCATGCAAAGCACATGCATACTAGTTTATTCATTCCTTCAGAGGAACTCTAGGGTCTAGGATGGAAAAAAAGACCCAATTTCATTGAAACTATGACATGACTGGAACAGCTTGGCTTCTTCTAGCGTGACTTGAAGAAACTCCAGATATTGTTCATTTTTATTGCCATGAAATACATCTTACCCTGTTAATCCATTGATATGTTGTGAGTCATAAATTTGATACCAAGACAGGTCCTGATCAGTAGGCATGTATTCTATTAATATATACACTGTATTTTGATCTCTTCTCCATAGTGTCAATCATGACACATCATAATGCATCATAGTTTGGTTTTCCATATACCCAGCATGACCATTCCCACTTTTCATAAACATTCCAGTGTCACCAGTTTGAAAGACATCATGACTGTTTTTATTTTCAACTTCAGGTACTCACAAAACATAAAATCCTTGAGCTAATTAATGGCTTAGAAGTCAGTTTATAAAATGACAAAATACTACCATAATCACCGATACACCGTCATGACAGAGCTTTTCGAAGCCTTGTTCCGACAACATCAGGACAACCTTAAGAGAACAAAACTCATCTCCCTGGGCAATAAAATCGTAAGAGAGAGCAGAGGTACGTCTTCACAGACACACACCAAAAACCTTTTCCGGGTACATGTTTCCATAACAACCTACCCATTTGTGTGCTATCCAACCTAGGCGGGGGAATGGGATCGCACTAGCCACGCTTTGTACTAACAATCAATGGGGTTGCAATCAACGCACAATTGCATGTTCAGCAAATGGCGTGCCATTCTGCTCGGACTATCGCACATG
Source organism: Diadema setosum (assembly GCF_964275005.1). Classification (NCBI taxonomy): domain Eukaryota; kingdom Metazoa; phylum Echinodermata; class Echinoidea; order Diadematoida; family Diadematidae; genus Diadema; species Diadema setosum. Next base: position 20,174,073 of record NC_092689.1, read on the forward strand.
CACATTGTGCGTATCAGCCAAATCCTACCTCGAGAGCGTCTCAACAGGATTGTTGATACGTTTTCTCTGTAATGTTGGGGTAATTACTGTATACGTCATATATCTAGCGAGTCTAAATTTTCAGGAATCAAGACTTCCTGACAATTTCGCGAGTGGTTAAATTCGCGATCATGGAGTACTCTACTGAACGAAGAAATGTATATGTGTGCATCACATTCATATCGGGATCAGAGTCAATATTTTGGTGTGTCTTTAATTTCGCGAACTGCGGCTGACTCACGAAATTCGCGAAAATAAAAACCCACGAAATTCGCGAAAATAAAAACCCGCAAAATATTTGGCGTATACAGTAGCCTAGGCAGGCTCGGGTAGAATTTGGCAAAAGTTACTGTAACAATGTCCGGACATCACTTGGCATGGAACATGTTAACAGGAGGCAGGGGAAGAAAAATAGTGGGGGCGTTGTCTGGGGTACTGTAAAATATGATATATTCGTGGCATGAATTTTTGGCGAATTGGAGCTGACGGCCTTTTTTGCGGCATGAAATTTTCGAGAACTGCCACTGGCATTCAATGCATATAGTGTGGACAAGAACTTTCGTGTGCATTTTAATTTGACGAATCTTGGCACTCGTGAAATTCGCGAAATTAAAATGCACACGAACATTCCTCGTTTTACAGTAACTCTGTTTTGAAAATCTCTTAGCCTGTTGAGGACGGGCTGATTTTACGACAACACGCATTTCCCATAGACACTTGCCTGAGTATACTTGAGACTCGTCCTCAACGGGTTAAGATGGGGTATCAGAGGGCAAAAAGTAAAGAAAGTTCCATCTCTTCTCTTTCTCCACTCTTGCTTTCTAATCTATTTATCTCTCTTTTGTTCTCTCCTTCACTGTCTGACACTTTTTTTTAGTTTGTGTCATTGATTACTTTCTTTTCTTCTTGTCATACCCACGAAAAGGGCTTTTGTCTATTTCAAGATTCCTACACTAATTTGCCTCTTCTTTTCCTCATCACTTTCCCTTCAACTTTCACTAACCATTTCCCTTTCCACCACAGTAGTTTAATACAGAATCTCTGGGAATCTGAGCAGGTTTCATTGCAATCGTGGTTTTACTTTAAATCTATTGCCTATTACCTTATACTCTTTTTTTGTTCTGGTAGGTCATACATTTAACCACATATGTGCAAGATCCCAAAATAGTTTTCACATTCAGCTGGTAACCATGTGGCTAATTACTGTCTTTCTGTTCTGTCACGTTCGTCAGTGAGGTTCTGAGCAGCGATGACTCCGCAGTGCCGAGCTGAGGCGGGATAGATCCTGTATCTCTTTCATGCTTTCTGGGGATTAATAATTAATTAGTCATCCAGAGAGAATCACTCCTTCAGGGGACCATGCCCTCAGACAGCTGGCAATAGTTAGTCTAGTGATTCAAACTCTTCTGAGGGATGGATATTGATATGTGTTGCCAAGGCATGGCTTGGGTCGAGTATTCCCAAGTGAATATGAAATACACATCTAGTTCCCTGAAGTTAAATGTATCCACACAAACAAACAAAAACTGGTCAGAACAAACATACAGCATCAATATTGTTACAATTGGCTCAGTTTTGTATTACTTCATACTTCAAATGTGTCTATGAGCACATAATGCAGATTGTATAAGTTTGGCACAAAACATCCTCAGAAGAAAATGTCATCAAGCACATGTTTACACACATTTTGCTTGGAAACAAAAATATTCTTGGCACAGGTTGGTTCAGAAAACATACTTGGCACACACATCAGCTTGCACAGTATTGACCTCACGCACATTACCTGTGAAAATCTTTGAAATGCTTGACAAGCTATCCAGTGAATTTTACTCAAAATTGAATCATTACTAAGGCTTTCTTTCAATGGCGGCAACATTAATTATGCCTGCGGAGATAAGTGAGCACATGAGTTATCATGCCAAAATGAGCATCCACAACAGTGCAAGGTTCATGAAGTCACGTAAGCCCTGCCTAGCTAGAGCATTTTGTGTGAGGGACATGTTAAGATTTTACTCCAGAGATGTCAGTCATAAACACTGCATGTTGAGAGCTTCATTCAACTGTGTTCTTGCTAGAAATTTTTGTGCCCAGCATGCATTCCCTTAACACATGCTTATTGCAAAAGGACGTGTGTACCGTGAAACAATTTTGTGCAGGGAATTTAGATTTTCTACATGAACGGCAGGCATATGGGTGATAAACTTTGGCATAGACATGCTACTAAACCTTGCCATTCTCTGACATAAGAGAAATGCATAAATTTTGAATGTATATTATGTGCTGGAGAGTAGCCAGTGTTTAATCAAAGAGTGCTGTAACACTATTTCAGTCAATGACTTCCTGAGTCTATATATGTCGATAAACAGTGAGCTGAAATTACATACACATCTGTGGTTTGGATAGTCCTCCTTGATAAAACGAATATAGAAAGTACTTTATTCAAAATTATGTTGTTCAACATATCAGCATTACTTTCCTCCAGAGTGAATGGGACGCATTTTCCCCTTCAATTAGTGAGTGGGTAACCACACACCATGCAAACATGTCACAATCACTGCATGTTGGAAATACTGAGGACTAGTTCACAGACAGTTATAATTATTTTGGATTTCTGACTTACTTTTCTACAGCTACACAAAGTAAGCCGTACGTATCACACATCAAAGGCCATCAGAGCTGGACATAGCACACATAACATTCTGTGCATTGAACACTTTTGTTCATCCATATTGTCAGTCAAATATTCTCCTTCTATTTGGACTGCAAGAGAATTCAACTGTAACATTGTCATTATGTTACAATTTCGGTGCTTCATGACATGTTTTGTCTTCATTGATTTTGCCAAAAAGAGACCCATATAATCTCAAACAACTTACTCTATAGATTTGGAAAAAATGCATTGTTTTCATATGTATGCTTTCATTCTTTTTCCCTAATGCTTCTGTAACCCTGAGGTCATCCATGATCCTTTGGGAAACTGCCAAACAAGAGGTCTGAAAAAATAGACTGCTTGGCAACCTCCACAGACATTGTGATGTCACCCCATGATTCATGATTGGCTGGAAGTTCTGGGATTCCCTCCAGCCTGGTACGACAGACATCATAACTTGATCTAACTTGATCCAAAACGGCTGTAATAATGTGTCACTTTCAAGGGACTGGAAAACGAATCCCTTTCACTATTTCTGACCTTCAATTGAGCCCCCAAACTGCAGCTGAAAAGCATTCAGGGCATGTCATCAACAGTGCAGCGAATGAAAAGAGGGGATTATGCAATCTAATTTTTGCAGTACTCTGCTAATATTTGGGCTAAAAGGGGGGATGAATGTGCAAGATGAGTCAGCTCTCAATGAGTTGTAAAAATCTTTCCTGCTGTGAATCCTGTCTTCTCAAAGGGGGACTATGTCAGGCAATGTCATAACTTCCTGTCTGACTGAATAAATGGCACTTGGATGAATTATACGTAGTGAGCTTCTTTTCCCTCACTAAACTGCCACCATGGCGAGGAGAAATTTTATGCTGAGCACCAGAAGGGCATAACTTCAATCTTTGAACATTGCTAAAGGCCATTCTGGTATCAAAATATGTGAAATGTGAGTGCATGAAGCGATAAAGTTTTGCTTAGATATCTAACTAAGTGACAAAAAGTTAAAAATGGTAGCAAAGGACAGTTTTAAGTACTGGAGAATAAAACAGTCAATCTACTGCTTACAAGATTCTGAAATTCCTATTGACATTATAATGTACTTTTCATAAGAAATGAAATTAGAGGAATTCTCTCTATATATTTTGTTAAGGAAATCTTGCTACAAACAAATTAACAAAATGGAGCCCAACGTTAACTATACAGGCTTAAAAGATGTGACTGGAATCTGCAAAGTTTTTGCTGTAAACATCTATGAACATTGTGAAGCAAATAGCATCTAGAATTAGTGACTAATGACTTATTTTACATTTGATTTGATTTGATCAATCGAAACATCAATGTCTCATTTGAAAGCAAAATGGCCTGACAGCGCTTTGAGGGCAAGGCCAGTTGCTGAATGAGTGCTCACATTCCTTGCAGACTCTTTGACATTTAATAGCTGAGGTTTTCCTTCAATCTCCATGATTTGGGGTGTGATGATAATAACATTTTACAGTCTCTGAGGACACATACAGATAAACAAAACAGAAACTTTGTTCACTTGGCCTGTGGATGCACGCCAAGGAAAACTAGGCCAGAAGGGTTTTATGTATATCACTGGGCATCAATCCAGATTGTCTTGGAGCACACTATCTGGCACACCTACAAAACCTGTACGTATACATATCACACTGACTACATTGACGCTTATTCTGCCTCCAAAAGGCATCTCACTAAAGCGGGAGAAGGATATTTCATTCCCAACTTTCTCCAGACTGGAGCCCCGGTGACGCCGTGTTGGACATAAATAGCAATTAAGGGCGGGTGAGAAAGACCAAGCCTCGAAGGGAAAAAGCTCGATGGCGCCGAGGAGTTTGAAGAGACTCTCTAAAATCAAGTAGCGGCTAGAGGATGGCAAAGGTGCTAACTATGCACGGTCAGAGTCATGAATACACATGGATTAAAGATAGAAACAGGAGATAGGTGTCATGTGAAATTGGAAAAGACAATAAGAATACAACAAGAGAATGCAAGCTTTGATGGTACTGTTTCGTGTTGATTTACAGACACAAGACAGAGGGAGGGGCCAGGATGGGCATAGAGAAGGCACACCTACAAAAAAAAAGTAGATGGGAGAAAAAAAATAGCTTGAGCATTAAAAACTTAAGTGGAGAGCCTGACATGAAGCCTGTGTTGATTGACTTTAATGTCACACAAGAAGCACTGACTGTTTCAACAAGATCTTGCTTGGATACACATCCTAAGGCTCTGTGTCATAAATTTTCTCAAAGTTTGTTCAAGATATATTTGGCTGCTGAGCAACTACCTTGGTATTGAAATCTATCTTTAGCTCAATGGCAAGTCTGTTCAATTTAGAATTGGGATAATATGAACTTTCAAAATTTGATACCCTTTGCTTCACAATTAGTTAAAGGCTAAAGTAGTGTTTCAGACCAGCCCCCACGATGTGTTTACGAAATGACTGTTTCAACCTACTTCTAACAGTTGATCTGCCATCAAAGGCATTGCCAGTGACTTAGAGAATCTTGACAGCCTTTGCTCTATGACTTACATGTATGACAGACTTGTAAACAAGGTATGACTTGGTGTTATAAGCTTGGCAGAAGTCCATTTACATATTGGCCACTCCCTACTTTCTGTACTTCTACACCAAAAACAGAAATATTGTATGAGCAAAACTATCAACAACAACAAAAGCAAAAGCACCTAAAATGTCTGTTATCACAGGCATTTTGCCTGCAGTCAACAAAGAGCAGAGGATTTATGAATCAAAAAGGTCTTATTCAGACTCTAAATCAGGTGCAACAAACTATTCTTACAGTGGTTTTTCAACAAGGGGGAAGTTTTATGTGAGGACATGGCCCATTTAGGTGAGATGTCTCGCAGTGTTCTGGGCAAGCACTCAAAACACTTTCACATCTTCAAGAGATGACACACAGCCTTCAAGATGGCAGAGTGAGGGAAAGAAGTGCAGAGCACGGGTGATAACCTGCCTGATAATGATGCGGCTCTATGCCTGCTGCTACACGACTGACCTGAAAACGTGTCAAGCGAAAGAGATAGGGAGGCCACGATGGGAGGTACAGTGGACAGGTGAGCACAGGTAGATGGTAATTCAAGGTGAGAACCTACTAGCGAGTGCATGTTAGTCTCACACAATCAAACCTTTTCCTACATGAACCGCCAAAATGAAATTGATTTGGAGCTCAAAAACACAGTTATCAATACAATGTTCTTATCTTGAAGTCACATATGACACAATGTATACATTCTCAGGTCTGCATGCAATAAGAGTACAACATGGATATGAATACTTAATAATAATTCAATTGATTTCCGATTCCTGAGAAAGTGGTGCCTAAAACCAATAGACTAGAAATAGGTAGAACGGCAATAAACTACTGTATAATGAGGTCAGAAACGGGGACTGCAGGGGTACAAACTCAAAGAGGAGCTGTGATTAATCCACCTGTCAGTGGTCTGAAGAAACCAATTTCTCAACTAAAGGAAATAGAAGACTTTTATTCTGCTTTATATACAGAGCTTGGGGTCAATGAACACCAATGCAAACACTTGTGCACAATTATATACAGCAAGAGACTCTGTCATTCCAAAACTTGAATCGAAGTGACCTACTGTAAGTCTCACCTGATGTTAAAGTATTTGGTCAATTTTCCTCAAAACAGAAATAAGAAACATGAATCTTAAATACTAATGGCAGCTCTATTTTATGTTGGTCATTTTTCCTACATTAAAAAAGGGTTTCCTAGATTAGGGGACAAATTTGAAACATCAGTTTTCATATTGCTCAAAAATGTCTAAATACCCTTAATCTTTAATTTTACTAGTTACGGAAAAAATGGTTATAAAACTGTTAAGGACAATAACAATGGTTGAGATGACACAGATGATAAAATATGCACAGGAAGAAGTTGGGAGAATGCTATTGCACATGCAGTTTTTCCTACCAGCTCTCCAGTAATCATCAGTAATACTTCTCCTTAATAGTCTTTTCCCCTAACAATCATTAAACCATACCAAGTTACTCTTTCATTCAATTCTTGCTACTAATGTTTTCTGTTTTTTCTAAACATATGGCATGATTTACCTTCAATCATGCTAAAATTGTCCCACAATTTTCATCTTTCTGATGACTGTTTCTTCCTCAGTTTAAATCTTTTCCCTCACTCTGCCCCTCTCATTATTCTCCCTCCTTTGACGTGTCTTCATTGAAGAAGAAAAAAGAAGAAAATGAACTAATTCATCATCAACTAAGCTCAGTAAATGCTTCCCTTCCCAAACAACAGGCAGGCATCGATTCCCAGGGAGTACTTTTTTTTTGTCACATGAGTGAAAGCCTTCCTGTTCTAATTCAAAGAGATACCTACGATGCCAATAGGAAAGCATTCAATCCTACACGCCACAACCTCTTGTCGAGTCAGCCGTGCTTCCACGGCGATGATCGGAGGTGGATCACTCTAGTTTTGTGGCGCTTCTGGCTCCGCAGCACGGAGGAGGCAATTGATGAGGCATTTCAAAAGAATCAGGCGTATCCCCCTTGTGTGCCCCCCTTCCTCTGATGTCACTAGGTGTGACCAACAAACACTCAAATTTCCTTTTCTACTGATGTATCTTTGACTTCATTTCTCTATGTCACTCATTCCTCAATCAGTTTAACTATAACCATAGCTTTTACTGCCAAAGCTACAAAGTTTATTCCTCATGGTTCACATCATATACGATCTGACACATTTCTTTTGTCATTCTTCCTTCATATATATTGACTGCTTGTAGAATATGCAAATGAAAACACACCCATGTATACATTTGTATCACACTAAGTACATTTACATTTTCAAATACACATTATATTCTCTCTTTTTTAAAAGAATTCTAACCCTCTTGATTGTATTGGAGTTCTGCAAATGACTCCTAACTGAATAAAGGCACATATTGGGTCTCTGCTGCTCGATATCATCTCATCCAGCTATGATACCATACAGCTGAACAAAAATTTGACAAAGTTAGAGAGAATCCCCAAACTCTCAACTTGTATCTTGTAGTTGAGTAAGGGTGAGGGCTGTTCCAGGTGAAACACCTGCCAAGTGCATTTGTTGGTGTTGTAACTGATGAATTCAATCCCTGCAATAGCCTTCCTGCGACTCAACACCTTTCTTCCGCTCAAGGAGCCCCTCACTACCATAACACAACAGTGACAGTGTGGGACCATGACCCTTCTTCCTGTGAGTAAGGTTACATCACAATCAGAAAAGAAAGTAGTCTCAACTCAAGACAGTGACATTCTGTCTTCATGACATACCCATCATATTGTTTTTCATGCATTTCTTCTGAAAGTTCTGCAACTGATTCAAATGCTCTCAAAAGTTCCACTCCTCCTCCTTAACTCTCTTTCACATGACACCATCATTTGCTTTACAAACACTCATAAGAACTTGTTTAGGATTGATTGTTGTTCAGACAGGATCTTATCCAACATGTGCCATCCCATAGTAATTTGTGCTGGAGAAGTATTCTGTATCAATCAGACACTAATAAGCTTTTAGGGTTATAATGAGACAGCTGCCTACAATATCTGCACAAAATGTCCCATTATCACAAGTGTTTGGCAGCACTGCTGTGTCACGCAAGTAATTAGTGTGAGCATCTAAAGCTCACATCATCATCAACCACTGTGGTAAATGCACTTGAGGACTAACTTGCCATCTGCCTATCTGACCTTTTCTAACACTGAAATTAATCGGTTAACCAAGCATTTCTCGTTCAATTCTGCACCCCAGTTATTACACTGATGGAAACGTGCAAGGCTTGACTTCTAAATAATTACCAGCTGATGGCATGTGCAAGATTCTATACGGTAAAACACACACACACAAGAAAAAAAAAATGGTCTTAGGCGGACAGGGCAAATAAAAAAACAACAACAACTATTTGCCAATGGGTAACAAGTGGCATCTGGAAAAGAAAAGCAGTATCCAACTTCATCTGCCATTTCTGCAGTTTCCTTCTCCCTTTGGCCATTGTGTCTGTGTTCATCTATTTCCCCCTGTAATGATGAACATTTTGAATGTCAAATCAAGAGTAGATCTTCCCCTATCCCCCCATAGGTGTCAAACACCAGCTGTGCTTCCTGTATGTAAATAATCAGACAGAAACTAATCAAGACATCCTATCATAATGTACATGGGATGTCTTTGGCTGTACATAGATGGCAGTCTGCGACAACATATGCAATCAGTCTGAAGGATGTGCTAACTGTGCAATGAGCCCCTCTCAGGGCCAAAGACAGAGTCCCTACACCCCTCATCTCCCCTCCCCCCCCCCCCATCCCAACATGAAGCATGAGATCATTCTGACTGGCCCTATGCATTTCCTCTGACTAAGATTGAAGTGCACATCATTAGGGAAAGAAAGGAAATATGGATAGTGGCTGATTGTGATTTCTTGGAACAGTTTGCACACTAGTTATCCTCCTCCATTCACTGCCGTCTTGTCTCCTATGGCAGCCCATGTGGCTTGACGGCTGAATCACACCACCTCAAATTTGTTGGTTTAGGATTTCGCTCCAGGAAGTTGTCTATGGTCTCCATAAGAAATGCAAGGCACAAGGTGGACAGCAATACCTCATATCGTCTGGCTTCATGTGTCTTTTCTCTGAAAGTATTCACCCATAAATAAAAGAACTTCCTCATATCAGATGCTGGCACAAATTGCTAGTGTTATATCTCATGGTATTCTCCCACAAATAGTCCCTAAAATCATTTGGTTTCTAGGTATGGTACACCTTGTTTTTTTCTTGTATACTGAAAACCAAAATAGCTTGCTTTAGTCAAATCACATCTAATGAAGTTCTTTCCATCATCTCTGCATCCAAATAATATTTGATGACATCATGGACATGGGCACTACCACAGCCAAGACACTTTCCTAACCCGTCGAGGATGGACTGATTTTGCTACAACACACACTTCCCATAGACCCCTGCCCAAGTATACTTGGGACTCGTTCTCAATGTTTGGCTGATCGCCTAGTGGAAGAGCTTTGCTTGCTCGACTTTGCTTGATTTCAAGCATGCCTTGGCAATCTGATACCTCATTCATACTGAGCAAAAAGCAGGTTCTGAAGCCTCAGGCAGCACTGAACAGCCTTTCAGCTCAGTATAAACACACAGAATATGGAAAAGGAGATCTGATCTGACAAGGCTCTGAAACCATCTACGAGGTGTGGTTTGAGAGCCTCCTACAGCAGCCTTGAAGAGCCTGAGCTGCAATATAAACATGGGTTTCGAGAATCAGCTATTTTGCTGATCCAGGATTTTATCACAGAAGGTGATCGCTATTAGTTAATGTAAACCACCACTGATACTTACTCACTTTTATGCTCAATGACGTTTGCAGAAAGTACTAAATTCAAAAGCCCACTCTGTTATCGGCAAGAGAACTTGGTTACCATGAAAATAGGGCCACGCTAGCCAAAGCCTGCTTTATGCAGGCAGCCAGAGCAGTATAAACAGGCAAGAGACTGCTTTTATGAAAGGGTTTTTGAAACGGTTAGAGGAGTATCCAAATTTTGGCTGAAGTTTAAATGAGGGTATGAGTGGTTTGATCTCTGGAATACTACTGAGAATATCATTCAGAAAGTGGAACTCAGCTTGACCTTGTATTTACTTACCCCTGGTATGCACCTACTCTGGCATGCAAGCATATCAGGACCCTGTTTTATGAAGAGTTATGACTGATTATATAGTTGCTTTCTATCATAAGTCCATGGCAGCCTGTGTATAAAGGAAATTCATATTCGATTTTATCTTCTGATAAAACGGGGCCAAGGAGTTGGGAGTCATGCCGCAGAGGACAGTGTGTGACACAGCAATTTCAGGAAATTGCGTATATGCATTAATGGTCAGCACAGAAACTCATTCCAGCATGTCAGTGGTTCATAGCTCTGACTTCATGTTGCAGAGCATGAATACAAATCAGCATATATGAAAAGCTGAACCCTTTCTCTGTCTTGTGAGAAGTTTTCAGGGAAGACTGGAAGTCATCTGTCCTCCAAGGGGGCCAGTGAGGTCATCCCCAGTGAGGTCATCCCCAGTGAGGTCATTCCCAGTGTCCCCTCCCCAGCTTCCTGTGAGTAAGCCATGGAAACAATGGCAACAGGGCTGACACAATCACGGCGATGACAGACCGAGCAATTGTAACTGCGACAAGCAGTGTGACACATTTCTAAGTCTCCTCAGTTTTACAGTGACCTGGTCAGACTTTGTCTCATGGACTTACCCCCTCTCTGAGTCCACAATATTCAAATAACATCATTTGAAGGGGGACAAAAAATGAAATGCATTTGCTAGATGTACTGAGGGAGTTCAACAGGTCTCTGATGAAGAACCAATTTGGACATTTGGACATGTTCTTGAGCAAGATACAAACTTATCCTAGTATTACTTCTTATACTTTCCAGGGACATGGATTGATACCTAGTATGAAAGCATTACACAAGGCTCTTAACAACCCCCAGAAAGTAGGCATGGAATACTTGTTCTGAAACATGGAGATGGTGAACATAAATTTTTGGTCTCAAGAAGGTGAAATCTAAATGCAAGTATGAAGCTCTTGCTTGCACCCACTCAGCTGAAACACTCCTCAACCAGGCTCAACTCTGGATGACCTAACCAGAAGCCACAAAGCACTCCACTGGGAGCCAAGGAGTCTCATGACAGACTCCCTGGAGGACCCCAATTATGGCTAAAATGGTTTGATTTGTATCACTCTCATACACTCAGATTGCCCCCCTTGTAATAGATTGTGTCAAGATAAATATCTTGTTTTCATGCTGATTGTCTTTGTGCTTCTATAAGACTATATTCTCTTTCAAGACATGGGAAAATGTCACTCATCTCTGTTGAAGCACAGATATCATGTACACTGGATATGAAGGATTAGATTGTCTTTGTTCAAAAGCACTTCATTATCTTGAGAATACCACCTAAACTTTATTGGTCAATAGCCATTTTTTTTTTTTGCATACTTTTTATCATCTATGGAACCAGAAGAGATGATCAGCTCAGATATAAAATTGAATAGGAGATAGCTATCATACAATAAATTCTAGGAAAAGAAAGCCTCAGGAGTGTAGTGAACACTATTGGCAACTTAAAGGCACCACGAGCTAGATCATCCCCATGGCAGATAGCTCTCCATCACCATACTTCAGGCAGGTGTCTGTAGTTCAATGCTCTTGCACCTGTTCATGAAAGAGCAGGATGTTCCCCACAGCATGTGAGGAGGAGCTCTTCACTGTTCCCTAGACTTAAATGCTTCAAGATGTTGAGAATGATCAACACTAGGCACTGCACCCTCAATGTGCAAGCAAGCTTCTTTGCTGGAGAAGTGGGTGATAGAGTCTACAGGGCTGTAGACAAAGGATGAGAGAGGAAAGTTCACTGACACCCCTCACCGCCAGCCAATCAGCCCTCTGGTGTATTGGTTGTGGCCGGGAGGCGGAAAAGCTTGCTGGGATGGGCAAATTGCGCCAGAAGGAAGAGGCGCACTTGGTCTACACGTGGAATGAAAACCACTTTGTTTTCTGCAAACACTAACAGACTTCCACCCCTCCTGCAGTAAATTTGCCCCTGTCCTATTCCCAGGTGGAATAGCCCAGCCATTGTCATCAGCTGTCACATGGAAACCTGTATGGGTGGGGGCTACTTGCACCCAGGAGAAGTTGTGGCATCTGTCTGAACTTGGGCATCTTTTGCACTTCTTCAGCCTGGATCACGATTTTTCTTTTCCATAAGGAGTCTACAGAAAGTAAGGAAAATCTGCTGTATTATCTCACTTTATAATGGTGAAACAAAACAAAATATTGAGGATAATATTGGGTCAATATATGTCATGTCCATATTTTCATTTTCTTTAGATAATGAAATTGATTGAGATCATAATAACAGAAGTAAAATTTTCAAGAATCAACTAGTCACATAATGGTTCAGATGATTTGAATGTTAGTCACCACATTGTATGTATATAGGGTTGTTAAATTACTGATTTTGGTAATTTGACCATGGTGATGCTTGCTGCATTATATCCATTTCTATTCATATTTCTTTTTATATCCAAAGGGAAAATCAATGTTTTCTTTTAATATTATCCTCCTTTGTCAGTGATATGTACTGCATTACTACTGGTAACTCTACAATCAATGGTAACTACCACAGCAGGAGCACTATTCCACAGCCAACCAAAGCCAAGAAATCACTGAAGGTTACTATTGACAGGAGAGTTACCATGTGCACTCATCAATGTTTTATGCAGCAGAGCCTGGTGTGCATGATTCAGGTTTGTGGATGCAAACCTGTGCACAGGTGACATGCCAATCCCAGCTGAAGGAAGCATTATATACTGTGCATTCAGATGATGTGGGAGATGTGGGAACAGGCCCTGGTCGTGACAGCTAATACTGAAGGCTTCTGTTGACATGGGTCTTGTGACAACGCAAGGTTGTGCAAGGGTGATATGCCATCATTGCATTTCAGGCTGTCACAATCTTGACCGTGTCCTGACACCTGTACAGAATGTACGTGACCTCAGTCATTTTAAGGGTTTTCACTTGGCAATCTTTTTAAATTCTTTGTTGGATTTTGATTACTACAATTTGGCCACTTTTTTCATAATGAGCAATTAAGATACTGCTCTTGTGTCTCTTAACAACCAAAACATATTTACTTCTTGCTGCCATGGCAGATACAGCATGTGTTTAGCTAACACCAAGCTCAGACCAACTCATAAAACCAGAAACATGGTTTGGATATTAGGCTAAGCTTCAAGTGAACCAGCTCATATCTACCTAGCCTTAGCATGAGCTTAGATCAAGTTTTGAACTATACCCACATAGATCAGGTCGAGATCAATCTACCACAGATCAAGATCAGACCCATTCACACTGTTAGCTGTGCTTGACCTCTACGTGACATTTGGCCAGGCATAGTGCCGCCATAAAATTGGTAATATGAATGGGGTACAAAACAGCCAGTAAGGATGACTAGATAAAACAGAGTGGCTCCTTTGTGACAATAACATCTTACGTCACCTAATGATTTTTATGAAATGAAGTAAGTCATGCAGAATGCTGACTGAGATCTGGAGACTCCCTGGCTAGGCCCAGTAGGCTAAAGGCAGACTCCCTGGGCACAAGTGACTTGCTTGTCAACCAATTGTCTGGTGGTCAGTAAAGTGAGCAATATCTCAAGGGGAAGAGAAAGAGATACAAAGAGATACAATCATGAGGCATGTGTGAGAGGGTGGGGTGGAGAGATAAAAAGATAGAAAGAGAGAGAGAGAGAGCAAGACAGGGGGAGAGAGAGAATCACATAGAATGACAGCAAGCTGTGACTGAGACAAGAGATATCAATATTGTAAGATATAAGATATCCCATGAGAAAGAGATATATTTATAATATTTATAATATGAATAAGATTGTGAGAGATGGAGACAGTGAGACAGAGAGAAATATAGAGAAAACACATAGAATGGAGAGAGTGAACAGGAAGGGAAACAAATAAAAGCTTGTGCTGTGACTGTGACTGACAAAAAAAGAGACAAATATGGAGAAATAGGTTGACTTTCACTTTAAATATCACCTGTGTGCAAATGTGCCCATGCTTATAAAAGAATATCATTACTTTTTTTTTCATGAGTAAATAAAAAAAAAACAATATTCAAAACACAAAGGAATGCATCTAACAGCATGAAAGCAAAACACATCTGCAGAATCCGGAATTTAGATTATGACCTAACCACAAATCAATGTTCTCTCTCATTGTTTTTTTTTTTTTTCAGTGATCCTCTTCAAACCAAAGAAATGTCATTAAGCTTCATCCAATCAATGGCAACAGGAGTCAGAGAAGCATTTTTTCTTTTTCTTTTTTTTTTTTTTTTTTAGGTGAAAGCCTGCCTTCCTCCGTCATGTGAACAAACAATTATTCAGCATTCAAATTAAGCAAACTCGATATGTGTTAAAGCGGCCTATGATAGAAATAATGTTACTTAAATGACTTGCTGCTTCCTGAGAATACTGAATATTGTTTCAGTCACTGATGGGAAAAATAGATTACACAACTCACTTTAACACCAAGAATGCTTAAAGTCTATCAAGACAAAATGATAAAATAAATAGGATCTACTGAGAGAGCTGCTTCCATCAACAGAACCTTTCAATGTGAAGTAATTCATTTCTGCCTTTAAAAATCAATTACTTCACGTGGTTCTACAGTGGGTTTTGCCAATGTGTTAAACCAAACGCAGAGTTGTGTGAGACAGACACACACACAGCAGAGTACTGAAAAATCCCTGATCTTTGATCAGATAGGAATGAAATGATCTAGTTTTTGTTTGTGGTTGGGTTTTTTTTTTTTTTGTCAAATTGAGAGCAGTGGATCTTGAGCTGCTGCTGAGACGAGTATTTCCGCAAGTATGCCACAGATCTGACCAGTGGACATTGACCAGTGACAGACTGTCATTTCTAAACCTCAACCACCAGTCACTCTCTTCTCTGACAAGTTCTCTTCTCTAACCCTCTCTGTCTGTCTGTCTGTCTGTCTGTCTGTCTGCCTCTCTATCTATCTATCTATCTATCTATCTATCTATCTATCTACCCATCTCCCTTCGTTGGTAATGTCATGATATCAGACTATATGGAAAGAAAAATTATCAGACAATCAAGTTAGTCACAGGAAATCAAGGCTTTAAAAAAATCAGCTGCCCATCAAAATGTCCTAAAAACAAGTAGATAAAATCCTATCTGAACTGATACCCAATTTATACTAAAGCAAGAAGGGAGTTCTGAAGCCTCCTTTAGCAGCCTTAAGCAGCCTTTCAGCTCGGTACAAACAGACAGAATTCAGAAAAGGAGATTCATTCACGTCGTTCTCAAGTCACCTATACTTGGGGTGGTTTATCAGAGCCTCCTAGAGCAGCCTCAATTAAAGAGCCTAGCTGGTCAAGTGTATTCATGATGTAGTGTCTAGAAGCTAACTGCTGGATCCATTATGACCAAGGCAACCATTTGTAGAATATCACTGGCTGTCCCTGTTGTTCTTATTATCTCATTTATTTGCAAACTCTTTGATGCCTTCCATGCCAGAAGAAAACTTGTCTTTCAACAGCACCTGGCAAGACAGTAATTTTGCCAATTTACATGGAAAGGCACATTCACACCAAGTAAATTGATGTCTATCAATCAAAGGAAGATCCAGAGACAATACGCTCCTGGAGATAGAGGTTTATGTCTGAGGGGACTCATCATACCCCTCACCCTCTTCCCTTGTATGTCAACACCCTCAGTCAGCGGTGAGTCAAAGAAGATGGCAATTTAGGCCAACTTTCCCCCCATGGTATGACCTCCTCAGCACCGGTTCCTTCAGCGTCAACACTAGGGAGTGTCTGCCGTGAAGTCATCTGGTTGGGGAATCACAGCTGAAATGATGATTAATTAAAGCAGTGACTGTGAGCTCTTCAAAATTTGAAGGAGTAGTATGTCCATGACAAAGGCCATTTAGTTAGGATGAATTAGCCATACTTTCCTCTTAGTATAGATGTGATTGCAATTTTGTCTTTATGAAGCAGGAAAGGAATCAGGGATATAAAGATTGGGGGATTTTTTTTTCCTCTCAGCCACTTACTATTAAGTTGAGTGTTTTTCATGTCAGAAGATTCATCACTAAAAAGTTTTCTAAATAAATGGCTGAGGAAAAAGGGAAGGTTAAAGGAGAATGATACAGAAATATATAAACTGATCAAGTGAATGCAACAATATTAGTAGAACACATCAGAGAAGTTTGAAGAAAATTGGACAATCCATTAAAAGTTATGAAATTTTTAAAGTTATAAAATTTTGGTGCCGCTATCACTGGATGAGAACGCTACAACAGCTCATGACGTCCCTGCAAAACAATGACATAAAGAAAACATAAAGAGAATTCAACACATACTCATTTTTCTAGCTTAGTGAAAGAGCACTTGAATTACTTCTTTATTTCAGAAAACAGAAATATCAGTACCCTTAACTTTAATATGTCAGTAACAATTTAAGAAAATTTCATAAGAAATTATATTTTGTGGAACTCTTTTTCCATTTTCTGTATATTGTTGTCCTGCTGTGATGTCACAAACTGTTGTTGTAGTCCTCTCATTCAGCGATGGTGGCATTGAAACTGTAAATATCCATAAATTTTGAATGGATGTCCTATTTTTCTCAAATTTCACCAATGAGTTCTACTAATATTCTGCATTTGCTCAATCCACACATTTTGGGCATCATTCCCCTCTTATCCCCCTCTAAAAAGTTTTCTGAGTAGACAAGCCACTGATCGAACAAGCCTCGAGTCAATAAATGTGTCAGTAATGTTCTTTTCCCCTCTTAAAGGACAAGTCCATCTTCATAGACATGTAGATTGAGTGAAGGCAACAATATTAGTTGAATACATCAGTGAAAGTTTGGGGAAAATCGGACAATTCGTTCAAAAGTTATGAATTTTTTAAGTATCTGCGCAGTCACTGCTGGATGAGTAGACTACCAACAGTGTGTGATGTCACATGCATACAACGATATAGGGAAAATAAAAAGAGAATTTCACAAAACTTCACTTTTTGAATAAAGTACACAATTCTTCGACTTGTTATTGACATATGCTAAAGTAATATAATTCCCCTTGCCTTCTAAAAGAGAGAAGTTGAGTGTTCTTTTGTTACACGAGAAAAGTAAAAATATGTTGAATTTTCTTTGTACTTTCTTTATGTCATTGTACACATGTGACATCACAAGCTATAGTAGTCTTCTCATCCAGTCGTGACTAAGCAGAAACTTCAAAAATTCAATCCTTTTGAACGGATTGTCCGACTTTCCTCAAACTGTCACTGATGTGTTCTACTAATATTGCTGCATTCACAAAACCGACATGTCCATGAAGGTGAACTTGTCCTTTAATAAACAGCATGAAAATCATGTTACAGGAAATAAAGCATAGACTTCCTCTTCTTCCCTCTGCCCTGCCCCAACGAATCAAGCTCTTGTTGTAGTTTTTACATCTTTTCCAACATCTCTTCCAAAATGACACACTGGATGAACTGATTTCACAGCAAAGGTATATTTAAATCAGAAATTCTCCTTATTCATCCTGTCTCATAGCTCTTGCACCGCTGTCTCAGCTGATTTATAGACAAGAAATACCTTTAAATCATTCTTCTGAGTAATAGCAATATTTCCTTTCACTCCAACCGCAGACAGTATGTTGACATTTAGAAGTCATCTTTACTGGAATAAGAGTTAAGATGCCACAGTAAGCAACAACTCACTTGAAAAATAAAAGAAACTTTTTGAGGGCGTGAGTAATATGGTACTGTATACGCCGAATATTTCACGATTTTTATTTTTGCGAATTTCGCGAGTTGGGTGCTATTCGCAAAATTAAAAACACACGAAAATATTGACTCTGATGTCCCGATGTGAATGTTATGTACGCGCGTACATTTCTCCGTTCAGTACACGACTCCACGATCGCGAATTTAACCACTTGCGAAATCGTCGGGAATTCCTGATTCGCGAAAATTTAGACTCACGAAATATGAGGCGTATACAGTATTATCTGAACCTAGAATGGTACATCTTTCCTCAATATACTCAATAATACTATTTTTATTATACATCACACCCCCTCCAATTTTCAATCCCTATAAAGTTCATTTGCATGTTGAAACTGGGAGCGTTTTCTGTTTTCTCCTCTAGTGCACATGAAGTACAGTATGTATAATAATTTTAGTATATGGGGGTGGGGGATATTTACTGAGTTAAATTCATACATAATGACAAATAATTCATATAAAATTGTTACTTCTAATAATCACATGTACAACTTTGTAATGACTGAATAAGTTAGGTATTATCATTTTCTTGCACAAAAAAAAAAAAAATAAATAAAAATGAAAAGTAGAAAACTGGCCAAACGAATTTACAGTATAGTTCTGTTTCCATCTTGCTAACCTGATGACATGTATTTAGACAGCTGTTATTACTCAGTTGAATGGGATTACTACAGAAAAGAGATGTATCATTGAGATTTTAACAGTGCAACTCTAATGCTGTCAGCGCTTAGTCTGTATCCATAGGGCTAGTTTTGAAATTAGTCACCCACCAAATAGCTGTAGTGCTTGCTGCATCACTAGATATACATTACATTGTATGCTACATTTAATTTTTTTCAACTCTTTTAACTACAGACATTGAGTGTAAAAAAAAAAAAAAACAAAAACAAAAACCCAAAACACCAAAACCCAAATATATTAATGTTATCTCCATAAATCAGTGTTGTCTGCAGTTACTAAATTGTGGTGATTAAAAAGAAAAAAAAAAACACTAACAGTGGGGTATACTTTGCAGCATGTGATGACTGGCATGAAAACGAAGTCATCCTGAACGTGGTAAAACTTGAAACGTGTGAAACTATTCACTCAGCAGGAAGTATTCTGAGCTCAGTGACATCACTGTGAGCCAGGAATAGGCTGTAAATATCACTGATTGGATGTTTCAGCAGTCTTGCCTTATACAGCCTTTTTCACATGATCCTAGTCCTGGTTTGACTTTGCACTGCTAGGCTAGGACCTCACCCTATGACAAACTCTCGCGTGATTTCACAGCCACTCTTTTTTTTTCTATTTAATTGTTCTAAAAATGCCCCACTGGGCTAAAACAAGAGATGATAGCATGATGCACAGCCGAAAGGATCAAATTAATCTGTCTTATCATCGTAGAACGATCATATCCTACTATCGGCTCTTCATCACCTCTTAGGGCTTTTGCTCTGTCAGAAGTTGGGTGATTATTGGCGTTCAGTGCCCTTTTGCTTTTCGTCATGAGTAAGAAGAAAATGCTGGAGTGGTGGAGATGACTTCAATCCCCATGATGAAAGCTCAGAAAGTGATTAGCAGGGATAATCTGAGATGACTGTCGAGTATGCGAAGGTGGGAGTCTAAATACAGCTCATTTGAGAAAAAGAACAAGAAAATATTGATTTAAGCCACAAAGTCAAACACCCCTCAAATTGCCCTCTTCCTATTCTAATGCTAATTCCTCTTTTTCCTTTCATATAGAAGACTTTAGATAAGAAAGGCATTTATCACTTTATTTGCAGTAAAAAATCTATTTATGGAAAGGCACCAAACTCTAGGAACTCAGGTAAGTTTTAAAAAGTGACAAATATAGAAAGTTGAAAACTTGTGAGCATTTGAAAGACATAATACATTACAAACAATACTGTGATCAGTTTAAGTGCTATTTGTATGAATATAGTTTTTTTTTTTTTTTTTTTTGTTCTTTTTTTTTTTTTTTTTTTTTTTTTTTTTTACCATTTACCATTCTGATTGGCTCAGGGTCTGCCCTATTAAGAAGACATGCATGCAACAATGATTTTGATTGGCCAGTGACAATCAGTTGCAAGTTGCAATTGATTGCAACTTTCTTGCAACACCCCAGGGCTTGAGGTTTATGGTTAAAGTAATCTGAACTGCTCAAGACTCATCACAAGGAATCTTTTGTACCTTTATCAAGTGAAATCATTACCAGAGGCAAGAACATTGTGTACAATAGCAATGACCTCTGGTGATATTGGTAAAGAGAGGGTTAATGATCAATGTTGTCATAAAACTTCAGTACTCCATAATGAGTATGACTCATCATCTACCCTGCTCATTATATCACGTTGCCACGGCAACAGAAATACATATATACTATACGTCTTGCACACCCTGCACTTAGCAAAGCAAATGTTTGCATGCACAAGTGAACAAACTTCCGCTTTATGTAGGTCAGTCAACATCGGCCATAATTACCTCCTCTAGAAAATTTCATTTATCTGAAGAAGATTCTGCCTTGGGGGTAACATATTTTGTTGCACAACATGAAATGTACACTTTTTTAACTTAAAGCATTTTCTGCAAACTTGTTGATTTTTCATGAATGCTGAAAGACTTTCACCTCACTGAAATAGTTACTCTTATTAACAAAGAATGTATCGCCTGGACAGGTTTACATTACATTATTGTCATAAAATGAATAATTGCCTTTGAAAGGTTTAGTCAATCATATAATTATGTGAAGCCGAGATGCCTCATATTTCTCTGAAAACCAATTAATGTAACAGGCCGGTATCATACATTTGTAGGCTCAATTCAATTCAATTCAATTCAATTCAATTCAATTAAGTTACAGTTTATATCCATCAAACAAAAGGGTAAATAATGACACAAAGCATGCATTTCTAAAATCATAATATTTCAAATATTAGGAAGAAATGAAGAGTTTGTTTGCAAAAATGAAGATATTTGCGATAAAAGGTCAAGAAAAATAAAGAGAATAAGAAAATTTTTGCTTCTTTTGACCATAACTTCAAAAATGTACCTTTATATGTAATGACCAATATATCATTTAAAAGGTATTATTTGGTACTTTATGACAAAGACCGTAATTCAAAATCTTCAAAAATGGAATTATCGGTTTCTGCAAACAAACTCTTCAAATATACTTTGCACTAGGTTATTCATGAAGATTATATCAAAATATACATATAATTATACAATAATCAGAGGAAACACAACTTTTTTATGTGCAAGACTGAGATAGAAGTAAATGTGATGATGGATAGAAAATATACATATAATTAAACAATAATCAGAGGAAACAAAACTTTTAATGTACAAGACTGAGATAGAAGTGAATGTGATGATGGATAGAAATGAGCCATGAAAAACCAGAGCTTGTAAAGCATGGATCCCTCAATAGATGTGTTGATAATAAAATATAATCACAGGTCTATACATATATGTGTACAGCTAGAGTTAAATGTAATGAACCTATGTAATGGACCTGCAACCTATGGAAATCGTTGTTGTAGTAATGTAAAGTACAAAAAGCAATGGGCCAAGCAAGTTTCCTAATGGAACACCACATTCACAGTTTTATTTTCATGGTTGTTATGTACAATACTGGAATCTGTTTGATAGATAACTCATGAACCACAGCATGGCCTTTCCACACACTATTTTATTATGCAATAGTTTCATTTTTCTTTAAAAAAAAAAAAAAATCAGTTCAATAATGTAGTAACATAAGCCTGTAATGGTTTCTTACTTCTTAGAAAATTAATAAAGTGAAATGGTCATATTGAAATTCTTCCATTAGCAATTCTAAAAATCTTCACAAATGGCAAATTACTTTCATTAATTGCAGTAACTGAACTCTCAAGATTATATACTTCAGTGCCACTCAAGTATTTCATGGATTGTTCATCTTAAAGAAACCATACAATGAATTAAAAAGAGATGACATACTCCCATTTCTAATACATGGCCAGGAAAAGTATATACTGCAGAGTGCTTCTCTGTTTACATTATACATACTCATAAAGTCAAAGCATGTATGCATAATTGCCAAATGACAAGGCACTCTAGACTCACCACCATACCCCAACTGTGTCCCAACCCTCACTCAGCAAAAAGGCATTGATGTAATGACAACATCGCACTTGTGCTTGTCCTCAACCAAAATTATGCCATCTCTGGCTCTGTAGATACAGATGTGGCAAGAATGTGGAATCTATATACTACCGACAGCAACATCGTATAGTAATTTCATAAAATTGGCATAATGATCAAAACTTAGTCTTGCAATATTAGACACACTCTATCAACCATGGCAGTCTCAACTGACAAACAGGAAGTTTGTATCCCTATTTCAAATTGAAGATTGAACCTCAATAATTTCAGCTGCATTCTTTAGCTTTTTGTTTTTTTACTCCATTCAATGTTTCGGCATGTCCAGATTATAAAGAATATATCACTGACACTCGAGGGTTTATCCTCATAATTTGAAGAGTTTGTTTGCAAAAACCGATAAGTCCATTTTTGAAGATTTTGAAGTACGGTATCTGTCATAAAATACAAAATAATACCTTTTAAATGATATATTGGTCACTACACATAAAGGTACATTTTTGAAGTTATGGTCAAAAGAAGCAAAAATTTTCTTATTATTCTCTTTATTTTTCTTGACCTTTAATCGCAAATATCTCCATTTCACAAATATGGACTTATCGGTTTTTGCAAACAAACACTTCATTTGATATCCCTCCTGTGTAGGCCCTACTGCTTCTTTTTTCCATATTATTATAATGAAATCTGGGTCTTGCACATAATACTTATTTTGGTTTGATGCAGTTGTTGTTTTTTCATTCATTTTTAAAAAGACTGACACAACATAGACAATGGCTACAAATAGAGAATTGACAGAACTGTAAAAACAATAACAAAATAAATGGGAAAAACAATACCAATGCTACCATTTCTGACTTAAAGATGGTAGTCTACATTTGACAATATGTTTAGGAAGGGGCTCCTTTAATGACATCGGCTTATTGCAACGTAATCAATATGTAATGTGCTCCACACCACAAACATCCAAACTCATGATCATGACATTTTTTTTTTTTTACTTACTCCATCAAATTCACCATTGTTGTCCACAGGTGACTGAAAAATACTACTTTCATTTTTCACAATTCAATACACAGGTAACTGGAATTAAGAACCTTTTTCATACAGCCTATGATCTGTAATGAAATACCAAGATTTGTGTTTTAAAAGCTGATAGATATGGGACTCTTGCAAACAAGGATATAGCCTTCAACCTTACAGAAAACTCATTTTTCAAATCTATCACACTAAAGCATCTATAATATCCTAAGAAAGAGAGAATCATGAAAGAAGACTTTGGCAATAATGATTTTGTGTAAAATGACAATATCCTTAGGGCACTTTGCTTCTAACTCATTGCATTTCTAGATGTTCCTAGATGATTCAGAAGACACCCGTCAGCATTTAGTCCAGGCTCAGATGATTCATAAATCTAAATAGCTTTGCCTTGCTGCAAGCTGATAAACCTCTGACAAACCCCATTCTTCTAGAAAACTGACCAAATATGGAGTGAATAATCGTGATAATGAGCTAGCCACTTCATTAAACATGCACTACCTGCATGAAAAGTACACTTGGATTTAGAATGGCAATCAGGAGATCACAAATGAATCTGAAAGATCTCACAAGTAAAATTTCTAACCAAAAGAATCTGAAGTTTTCACCAGATACATAAACCTACGTATTCTCTGAAATTAAACACACCCATTATTCACAAAGCAAGGACAATGCATATATTGCATGAATTTGTATCAACCTATATTGTTCACTACTGTGATATTGAATGGATATTATCATCACATTCCTATTGACGTCAACACGGGAGCCTGCTGTAGAAATGTATTTGTAACAAGTGCTAACAGGAATCTTGTCTGATGTCATTCAGTAAATGTGCACCCAGCCATGAAAACCACTCAGCCATAAAAACAAAATTAGCCTCATATTGCAAAGACATTGATTGATGCAATTGGCATGCCACACAAATCGGGCTTAAATATATTCAAATTTGCGCCAAACCAAACTGAGAGCTAGGACATTAACCATAAAGGCTAACTCTTGGTTGATTGTGTATTCACATTGACATTTTCATGCAATTTGTCTTACAATTATGATGACAGCAAAGATGGGGAAGTCTGACACATGTAGACTATACTGCCAGCATCTACTACTATCACCGTTACAGAGAAGCCTGTCAGAACCATTGTAAACCAGTGAGGTCATCCTCAAATCTTGCTTGGCAGCCACTCACGCTGGCGCCAATGCAGATTGACGTCATTAGGGACTTTTCGATTTGCACGTTGAGCCAGGCGTCACCCTGTTATGACGTAGTTTTTACGTACTGCGCATGCGCGAGTGTCGACCCTCGGCTCATCGCACAAATTTCGAACGCGTTCACCCCGGTTATCACCGTCCACCCAAATCGGTTGCGCCGCGCTCAACCCACCTTGCTATGACGTCACACTCCTCTCGGGTATCGTGCGAAAGAGCACGATGACTCTCGGGAAATCCGTGCTCAGTTCACCTGTTTTCCTTTTTCTTTCGAGAGAATATTTATATTCTAATTACATGAAAGCTTATGATCTTGATACGTCACAGCAGTATCGCTGACATACAAAAGAAACTACAGCCTCTGGTACCTACTTTATTTGCCCGTTTTCACTGTTTCGCACTTTGCAACTGCCTACCGTAGTCCCACACATGCATTTACACGTAATGCTGTACGCAAACAGATTTTGGTGCTTTTGGCCTAGCCAGTGCAGCAGTGCATTTGCCTAGTAGTCTTACCATGCATCATGTTTTAAAATCCACATAATTCCTCCCAGGATACGCATCTAGTCAAAGACAAAATAAATATTACAAGTACAGAAACGAGTCACAAATTCCGCTTATATGCACGCAAGGCACAGGGCCTGGTTACCTCCTGCACATCACACGCCACGAGACGTGACGCCGGCGCCCGAAATCGAAATGTGTTTTAGCAGCGGGTCAACGTACAGACGTGACGCCTTGACGTACGGTTGCGCTCGGCGGCACGTCCTTCTCGTTCACCCAATCGAAAACTCCCTATTCTGCCCTAGCTCTGCTCACCAGGAGGGGAGAGAGAAAAGGAATCGTCTCCTCATGAACAGAGTTTGATAGGCTGGTCCCAACTGGCCTAGACTAAACCGGGGCTGTGAAAGTGCCAGCAAGATAAATAATTCAAGGAAACTAACACAGTCAGCCCTCTATCCTGGAATGACCTTATTAGGAAGTCCTGGTTACATTAATCACACTGACAAAGCTCAGTTGCATTTCCAAACATTTCTCAACACAGAAATCTTTATAGTACATCTTTTCATTACGTCATCTCCTAGAGTTTTCTCAGGTACCATGACATCATGCATCTAGCCTGTGTATATTGACTCTTATCCCCTGGTCTGCATCAGTCAACATTCATTAAATTTTCTTCATTATTCTTTAAGTCCTCAATGTCTCAATGCCATTTCTGTGATCTGCTCATTTATATCACACCACACTGAAATTTTTCCCTTCCACCACTTCACATATTTCTGACAGCAAGCTCACTCACAATACAAATTCAAAACATCATAACCCGCTGAATATGAAGAAAAAGATTCAGTAGCGACAGGGGGAGGGGAGGAAGGTTGTTGGGAGGGGTATGAAAAGAAATAAATGAATTGTAGCCAGACTTAAAAACTAACTTCAACAGTACAAACGACTATATTCTTGATCATAATGCAATTTTAATATTAGAAATATAGAATCTTTAGCTACCTCTAAACTTACACATTCAGAAAGTATTACAGAAAGCTTGCTAAAAACTCTCATGACAAAAAGAGATATTCAGGCTACATTCATTGTCAAAACCAGAGAAATCCTTCCTTCCTACAATAGTTTTATTTATGGATACATTGAGGAAATGTATTTAAAAAAAAAAAAAATCTGCAGTGTAACATCACTGAAAAATATCCGTTCCTACATTTCCAACTCTGCAGTTCTTTGTTCAACAATTTCATCACTGTCATACATGCAATCACTTTTTTTTTGTCATCACACAGGCTTTCTGAAACTGAAAACCAGGACTTGACTAGATTTGCAGGCTATCAGTCTCCCTCTATAAAGTGCTGGAGTGACAGGATCAAAGCCAAGTCCCATGGGGGCTCATTGGGCCCAAGCCCTGGGTGTGGAGAGGAGGAGGATCTTGATAAAATAGTCAGGGATTTGAGAGGACAGAGTAACGACCATTTAATATCTTGGGCATGACTCATTGTTTCATGCTTTCAAGAGGAATTCTGCTAAATCCTCATCTCACCCTAGACAAAGATGTCCAAATCCTCCCTTGATAATTCCCGGATGGTTCGATGGTCATGTTGGAAACTCTAGCCAAAATGCTGTACACACACATGCAAATGTGTGAGCACACACACACACACACACACACACACATACACACAAAAGGTTCCTCTAAGAGTTTTCGGTCGGTCGGCCATTGTAGGTCCATGGTCTGAGCCACAGCTTGTTAACCTACATTTTCAACTGTGAATTACATATTTCTCTCTGCCTATCATTCCAGCTTCAATCCTCCCTGCCCCTACTGAAATAAAATGGAAAAAAAACCAACAACACAAAATTAGTTTTAGGATCAGCCTATGTCAGTTCACTTCTACAGTCTACTTGCTCTATAACAATATGGCAAAAAATATCAATTTTTTTTCTTTGACTACTTATGCATTGTTCATATGCTGTAGCATTTCTAAATGCCTTATTCCACAAATACAATTGTGAAATGATCAAACATTTCTTTTTTGTATCAATAGAAGTTTATATAGATATCATCCTGTCAGTAGCTAACCATAACCATAATTACCATCAGCCCTCATTTATTTCATATGACAGGACAATAAAGTTTCGCTTTGGTTTTTGGCATATAAACAAGGACATTTTTTACACCCAAGCAAAATATATGTTTATTCTTATCATAAGACAACCACATATCAAAGAAACATATACGGCCTATATCTTGTAAATTGGCTGGTTTGAGGGGTAATGACAATTCCAAGCTACACAGTGAATTGGTTAGCTGTCCTTGACAGATATGAATTAGCAGATATTATGGATCTCTTGTTTATACACTATAGATTTCACTGAATTATCACTGTATGATAAGCATATCTACAGCATTTTGGCATGCCTACTATTGTTGAATTCATAATTCTTTGGAAAACAATGCCATCACCTAGAAACATGAAACATGTTTGGAAAATGATGGATGCTTATGACAAAGAATGATTCAGAAATTACATTCTGACATTCTCTACAACAACAACAAAAAGTCTTCTTTCAAGAAATGTATTTAGACACACGTCAGTCTCCCTTCCCTACTTCTCTAGTCTCTTTCAAATATTTCCATCAATCTACTGGAGCAAAATCGCAACCACTTCCCATTCCGATCACAGTCAATTGTCATCCATTCCTCACAAAGTGGCTCATCTTTCAACACGGGATGAGAGCGAGCCCGCCCATATCCAGAGCGGCACGACTGAAATTGAGCGGAAAAGCTGCCGGACAAAACTGAGCATGCGCTCAGTGTGAACCACTCTTTCTCTTCCCCCATGCCACCGTGTATCATCAGGTACTGATCCTCACATCATATCAGGTACTGTTTACATGCGGACACCTCATAAATGCCAAGCCCATGTGATTGATCAGAGCTGGTAAACCAAATAATAACCCATATTGAGTGCCGATGATGTTCAATGAAACTTCTAGTTTGATGACAGATGAAGGACTGTTAACTTACGGTGGAAGGTAATATTGATGCCAAGCTTGCTCCTCATGAGTGAAAGTAATAAGGGTTTCAGGTAAAATGGTGCAACTATTGATGTCTACTCCTTGACAACTCTACAACTGGGTTTTTTTGCACTGCCATTTATCCAAAAAAAAAAAAAAAAATATATATATATATATATAGATATATATATCATTTGCCCTTAACATGTAGACTTGGTGAATATCTCCACATTTCAAGCAAGGATACCACACTACTTGATTAAAGAAAAACCCTGTGAAAAATATGAGCATTCAAGGGAAATGAACCAAAAAAATGTGTTTAATTCTACAAAACATGGTTGAAGCCAAAAACTGCCTACTTAATGTGGTTTAGCTAAAAAGACTATCTGCAGGTTAATGTTGGTACATGCAGGGAAAAGTGTAACTTCTCTAATTATAGTTCTCATCATGTTACCCCTGTGCTCACAGACAAAAATCAGGAATGGCTGGCTTCCATGCCTGGACCTGTCCATTATTATGAAGATGTCATTAAAAAAAGCAAAATCAATCAATATGAGATCATTAAATTTCATGAAATACAAGTATGATTTTCACTTACACTGTGTAACTTTTTTGTGATAGTTTACATCTGATATTCACAATTGCATTTGATATTTCTCTAAAACATTGACTCAACTATCAAGTTTTGTCATATTTGATATTTTTTCTCCTATTAAGATTGAGATAGCTGGCATTTCAACATATTTTTGACAGAATACAGCCTGTTTAGTGGGTAAAAGCAGGACCTTCATCTCTCAAATTTCTGGGCTTGTTAGCAGACTGTGTTGGCAGGAACTATTTGCTCTGAACCATGGCTCCTGCGCACATTGCTCATTTCCTAGACGGCAGACACCACGGTAACTGCGGGGAGAAGGGGTAGGGGGAGAGGGAGGAGGGGGGAGGAAGAGGAGGATGGGCCTAGGATGGAGTTTGAATGGGAACAAAGGCTTGCAGGTCATCAATCTCCTACCTAAGGGAAATTAAAATTGACTTTCTGAGACAAACGATGTTATCACAAATGATGAATGGCGTCTAATAGTGGCAATGTGGGCTCAATTTCTTGCAAAGATATCAGCACACTTGGAAAAAAAAAAGAACCTGCAAATGTGTGAAATGGGCAAAATGACTGATGATTAATAAGATATGTCGGGGAAATCTGATCAATGATGCTGGTACTTAAAAAAAAAAAACTAAAGCAAAACAAAATATTCTTCTTTCTATGCCTGTTTATCATGAGAAGGAAATAATAATGTAATTGCTGTGTTCAGAAACAATAAAAACCATATAAATCCTATTTGAAGATTACTTTCTTGATGGGCATTACTGTTACTTTTTTGCTATTGCTTTCTGCCTTCATGAAAAATAAAAAAGCCTAAAATACTTACACCTCTATTTGAAAATAAGCCATCAAATACATTTATGTGTTCAATGCAACAATCAACACCTAACCATGAACTACAATTTACTTTTGGGGAAAAGTTGTTTATGGTAAATATTATATAAAAACATCACATAAGTAGATTTTTGATCAGGCAGACAAATGTTACGAAGATATTTTTCAAATGACATGATTTTCTCAAACTATCCTTGAAGTATTGCTACTGTTTCACTGCACAATAATAGAACATAAAATATTTCCTTGGGGCAGGCATTGTTTGAGGAGTTTTGCGCATTTAGACAGGAGTATAGCTTTCTTGGCCCCCTAAAAAATGCAGATATAAAGATGCTTGGGTCGATTGCTCCATGGGAAGTATAAACTTACAAAAATATGAAATTTATTACGTAGTCTAAACCTCATGGGACTGGGTAACCAACTGTGACTTGTGTACTGAATCTCACAAATCAAAACCAAAGTTGTCTCTGAGAATCAGTCTCTCTCTACCCCCATCCCACTCCCTCTCTCTCTCTCTGTCTTTATTTTAAACACAACACACACACACACACACACACACACACACACACACACACACACACACACACATGCCAACGTTGACAATCTGGTTTCACTGCAATTCAAACTCAGTGTTCCCACATCAAGTGGTGGCGCTAAGTAGAAACACAGCGATGAATCATAAAGCTCCTTAACATCCTTAAGTTTTTGCTCGAGAGGGAATTGGTTTTCAGCCAAGAGTATCCTACTTTCTCCAGGACAGACACACATGAGAGAGTGAAAGTATCAGGCTGCATTATTCTTGGGCAGATTTTGAGCAGTTTTGAGCGGGGCTTCAGACAAGGAAACACTCCAAGCAGCAATGCCAGAAGACTTAGTCACTGCAGTACCCTGGCGATTAAATTACAATACAAAAGAACGAATGGGTGGGACTGAAGGAATCAGCAGAATTTCCTGAAGGGAGATGACACGATGAAGACACAGAGCATGTTTTTGACATGTTTCACAAAGATGCAGGCTTGAACTTGGTCCAATTTTCAGACTTTTTGAGAGGAGAGGGGGAAAATAGGAAAATAGGGCCAAGTGATCACAATTGTACCAGGGTGCCATGTTCCAAATTCGAGCTGCCAACATTGACTTATCCAATCCTGGCTATCTGATAAGAATTAGTAGATCTGTTGATGATTCATTGATATGGATGAACTCTTCTTATCTTTGTCAATATCTTTTATTGTCAACATGTCTCTCAACAATTTGTGCCATTGATAAATACTAAACAATACCGCACAGGTCCTCATCAAAACAGTTACAGCTCGTTATTCCGAAGGTTCGTTATTCTGAAGGCTCTTCAGTCCGAAGATTCCTTATTCCGAAGGTTCGTTTTTCCGAATTTCATTTTCGGATGAACAAATCTTTGGAATAACGAACCTTCGGAATAACGCCACAAATGTTCGGATTAACGAACCCTTTTTCATTTTCGGATTAACGAACCTCTAGGTATAGGGAATTTGCCTGTTTCGGATTAACGAACCTTCGGAATAATGAATCTTCGGAATATCGAACAGCACCCATCAAAACATGCTTCAAGACATCACTTCTCACATATGTATACCAATAACTATCAAAATTCACTGACAGCTGGCAATTGTTTTTGCAGGGATTCTGTTGAATCGTTAAGATATCTTGTTCAGTTTTACACAACTATTATGAACCACTTTCTCCTTACACTTTCTAAAGTAATAGTCAACATAACAAACAATGAACATGTTGTAGCTTATTCATAACTGCGAAGGATTATTTGTACCTACTACAAAAATGACATACATAAAAGACATTATTTGGAGAAATTAGATTTTGCTAGATTCCAAGATAAGCTATAAAGAGGTTTTGTTAGAGTGTCGGGGAGGGGGTCCCTGAAGTTGAACAAGTTGTAGCCTGCATGCTGCAAATAAAATTTGATGATGAAATGATCAACGTGCTGCTATCGCATTATAGTGGGTCAAGTAGAGAATAGCTTTTCATACCAAGTAATTTGTCAGCCATTTCCTTTGAACTTGTCTATTTTGGGGATACAATGCCATAATGCAGGCCAAAGTTAAAGCATTCAGTAAGCATGACAATCCATCAAGCCCTAAATACTACTCTTCTGTGGTTTGGCCCTGTGTCATTTTATCCTAATTTTTACTCTTCCATGCTAGTATTTTATGAGGGGTGGTTAAGTAAAAAAAAAAAAAATAATAATTAAAAAAAAATGTAAATCTCTCAGTTGGGCCTTCTCGTATTTTACATAATTGTCACAGTTGCAGACATTTCAGAAGATTAGTAAATTTTGACATTTATACCTGAATCTTATAATGTCTTCACATTCTATAAGATCAAGTTCGCATTGCTCTCTCACAGTGGCACATTTTGTACACTGATTCTCTAATTTGTGCCTATCTAATGAATTTATCCAGTTGCATCTAAACTTTCTCCCATACAAGTTATGCATGTACGGCCTATAGTCGACAGACGTATGATCTCTGCACTCTGGTACAGGACCTGGTGCTGGTAGGTGGTTCCTCTTTCCTTTACCTCTATGGTACAGTATATTTCATGGTAATAATTGGTAATAAGTTGATATATTTTCAATCTGTAACTATTTTGGGTGTAATGATATAAGTGAGAAATCAAGCAGACAGAAGTCTTCTATTGCGGCACAGTAGAGTATGAAATAGCAACTGCGCTACAGACATGCACCTTATTATTATTATCATCGAACAATTTTATGGTGCCAATTTTCTGATGACAAGAGGACACTTGGTACAGCAAAATCCCTCCAGGACTGGATAGGTTAAATAATGTATGCTGAATGGAGCATGTCCAAAACTTTGACCCCTAATCACAATGGCATCCCATAATCTCAGCATGTCACCATCAGAGCACTAGCCCTTGGGATTCACTTGCTGGTATTAAGACAGAGCGGAAATGGCCATGGATTGGAGGAAAAGTCTGCCAAGATTTGACAGACGAATGATAAACAATGCCACATCGGACCCCTTGCAGTACTTAGTCACAGGTTGTTCCTCCTTCTTACAGAAATCTAAGGGTGAGAAATTTGGGTTGAATTGTTGTGAAGTATTGGGGATGGGGAGATAGCTTGCCTCATATAGGCCTCACAGTGTCATAGAAATACATGTAGGTACATTTTGTTAACTGCCCCTTAGAATTGGTTCACATAGACCTAATTTACTGTATTTGGTGGAACAATCAAGGAAACAATTGGTCAAAGACCGGAAATGAGTCATGAAAGAGATAAAGTTGCGCTGCCCGTTAAACAAGTGATATCTGATCTCCAATCAAATCATTCTAATGTAGTACGACATGAAATGTTTTATTATTCCACCAGGCCAGTTTGTAATACTTTCCCCACTTTACTCTTCATAAGTGTGGTTTCAGGTGCGCATTATTTTATTGCATTCATTATGTCCCTTGTTTGACAGTGCATAGTTTCAGTCTGATCTCATCTGCAGCAGCAACAACAACAAAGTCAATCCAGGCAAATGAATGAGTTAAATCTTTTAAATGAAATATAAATGTTTGGTTAATGTTTTCTTCATGAAAAGAGCACATTCCATTGATTTGTTACTGACATCATGAACTGAAGTACCGTATAGTCTTCTTACCCAGTTATGATGGCACCAAATCTTTTAAGAATTCCTAACTTTTGAATCAACCATCTGTTTTCCTCAAACTCTCACTGACATGTTCTATTGATATTGCTGCTTTTCATTCAATCCACATTTTTATTTGGGCTTTGGTTTCCTTTAATATCTATACAGACCTAAGTCACATCACAGAATACACTATCAAAACAGGTAATCAAATCACACTGAATAGAAGACGTCTTGACAAATAAGATAGGACATGCCTACCACATGACTGTGACATTATTTTCTCCCCCTCCCATATGATTTATGACTGCTGGCTGTATTATTCCTGAAATGAACCATCCAACAAAACTATTTCAAATATGAAAATATTTTGATTGGCTGGGGTGACTATGCTGAAAGAAATGCTGTCCCTTGCTCCAGGGCAACCCAACCTCAGAGGAGCTGATCATCTTTGACTGGGTAAGGCTAGTGGAGAAGAGGGTAAGAGGAAGGATGAATAAGGGGAGTGGTATCCTCCCCTCTCCCCCCCCCCCCCATCATCCTATCTGTTTATTGGAGCCATATAAGGGATAGAAGACATGCTGATGTGTACATAACAGCTTGTTCCATCTATTTATCATAACTATGTGGAACACTTGACCAAGTTGGTCATCATCATAAAAAGGGGGATGATGATAGCTTGCAGCATTTTGATAAATCCTAATAAGGACTAACATATCCGGGTGGGGTCTGTATATCTGTATGTGTAAACCTGGTAAGAGAGGAATGAATCTGAGTTGGCCACTTTGAACAAAAACTAAGCAATGATGGTAATTTATCTTAAATGGAATTAAGCTTTGTTCATGTTAAAACAGTCATGAATCAATGACATGTTACAGAGACAGATGTTGTATGCATAGGAAGAGAGGGTTAGTAAGTCATAAAGGGGTCATTGTAACGTTCGTGTGTGCTCCATCCTGCATCGGCAACTTTTACCTCCAAATTTCTCATGCCACTTTCCTTTATGTCCGTTTGAAATCTAGCCTATTGGTGGGTAGCATTACAGCCAAATCCCTATATCAAGTCCAGAGGGCAAGACTATTCCTCATCATGAATGCAGGCATCTTTAAGTGGCGCTGCAGGCACGTGAGGATGGCTCTCACATCCCTGGGACCCAAGCTGGAGGTCCAAGCCTGCAGGACAGACTATCACCAATTGCTGTGACTCACTGCTGGAGAATTCCACGACCCCTGTCACTACACCCAGGGCACTGGCTGTGGAATTCCCTCCTCTGGACTAGAGCTTGGAGCACTTCTGTTTTTAGTCTTACTGTTTTCTGACTGATTGCTTAAAATAAAAAAATAGAAATAGGAGAAGCAAGTAGACGCTGCTGGCACAGCTTTAAGGAATGATAGAATAATGAATAGGACAAATGAAGAAATTAATTTAATCTGTTCCTGGCAATGGCATAGTTTGACTATGTCTGTTGTTAATAGGTCCGGCAAACCTTGGGTTGTCTTCAATTAGCTGTGTGTATGAATCATGCCTAATATTAAAATGCAACAGTCAAGTTGCACATCCTATGCAACATTCATTTGGGCAGAAAAATAGTATTGAACTATTGGTATATTACGTTTCTTCCCTAAAGAACACCCAGTGGCATGGGGATAGAATCCTAGCAAATTCCCATGGAATATGATCAAATGAGACGATAACGTCTGGGCAGGGCCTATCTTTATTTTGCTGAGTGCCAGGTATATTAAAAGAGGAACTAGCTTGACAGGCTTTCAAGCAATTAGGTCTTACATCCCATTCTCATCTCAGTGACATGGTACAGGCTTGGAACAAACTTATCATCATCACCAGAAATGGAACTATCTCTTACAAGTCAGAGGGCATGGGTATCCACTACAGTTATAACTGTATTCCTCTAGGATGAGATAACATGAGGTTGGTCAATCACAGTTGACCACAATTTGCGAAAGTGTAACATTCTCAAACGATATGGAAGGGCACTGGATGATTATAAGGGGATTATTTGCCTCCTCAAATCCATGCTGACAGAAATCACCATTGCCTGACTCACTGGTACACAACAAAAGGCGACTTGTTAGGAAAAGGCTTTTAGTTTTACCGCAAATGCTCGGCAGGCTGGCTTAACACCTCTGCCTTTGGAGGAGATGAAGGGTAGTGCTTATTTCCATCTTGTCTTATTTTCCCAGTGTGCTCCCTAATGGAAACCAGGAATTTGTAGCAAATGCAGCAGCTTCAAGCCTCTTTGGCAATGCAGGAATGTCAACGAACTCTGCTGTGAATGATGTAAACAGTGAAGGAAAAGAGTACTGTGACCTCTACAAAGTGCGACCAATAAGCTTTGTGGGGTTATTCACATATGAACGTGCCTAATGTGGAAAGTTTAACTTAAAATATAGTACAAAATAAAACAACAAAATATCCCACAAATTCTAAACTCATCTCTTTTTTCTTCTCAAGAGCACAGAAAAATGCCAGAAAAAAAAAAAAATCTGCAATTGATAAGCATGTAATTGTTATCAACATCCATTTCAATATGAATAATTTAGTCAGGTGTGCCTGGTGCAATCTCATTTGAAAATGCAGCCATAAAACGGACACAATAACATTTTTGTCTTCTGAATCACAATTCACTGGCAACTGAATAACAATATTAGCATTATTTCATGGCCATTCACGAGTAATGAAGCACAAATTGTAAATAACCAAAGGAAATATCAATTTTGAATCAGCTTTCATAAATGAACTATAATCTGATATTCAAAGAGTTTTATACCCTATGGGATGTCACATGGGATAATACACCTTTACTCATATATATACTAACATTGGCCTAATTCTGCTCAAAATTTTGCTCATTCTGTCATGGTTCCACAGCTCCCATGTAAACAAACTTTTCCACTAGTCAAACTCTCCTCTATCAGTTACGTGAAAACTCCCCATATTCAGCAATGACTTATATGCTGTTGTTATTGTTCCTGTCATACTCTGCGTGGGCATTTTGTGGTGCTGGAGAGATTGTCTAGTGGTTTAGGTTTGTTGCTGTTTGAGGTGTCTGGTGTGCAGGTCACAGCAACAAAGCAAAACCAAAGCAAAAGCAAACCTAGAGGTATATTCTCTGACTCATATAGCATTGTCATGGAGACACAGAGGCTATTTGTCATACATCCCACAGACCACAATATATGATTACATAATACTTTGGCCAAAACCCAATAAATGAAAATTGTGCCTATTTATCTAACAGATTTCAATGGTCTAACATAGCCAAAACAACACCAGGGTGATATATTCCAAGGGGAAAAAGATTCTATAGATATTAAAGGTCCATTTACGTCTGGGAGCAGTGACTTGAAAAATGTTCAAGATCTTGCCTTTCATGCATAAGTATATGTTTAAAGATAATAAAAAGTTTTGGTACCTCAAAAGTTTCCCTGAATTTCCGTGTTTAAGGTTAGAGTACCTTTCAAATAACTAACACTGTGAGACTTACTCGCCCCAAAGTGCTCTCATTTCTAGTAATCATGCAATTAACTGCGACCAGCAGCCCCATACGCATAGCGACCAGCAGCCCCATACGCATAGCGTAATGGGGCTTCGCATTGTAGCATTCAGGATCATGACAGATTTAGTATCGCGGGTTAATATCAACTTGAAATCAAAAAAATTCTTCAATTTGAAGACCTACAAATTAAGTTGAAGTCTTGAAAACAGGCTTCGGGCAACGTTTGGTTCTGACAATAGTCCCTTTCTGTTCGAATTGATGACTGAATGTGACTCTGTCGAGAGGACCTTGGGAGAGCTACATACACTGATTACTACGGCCAGCGCATACGCACACATCACATGCGAACAAATTCAAATCCACGAACGGATAAGATGTTTGTGTGCGCATGCGCTGGCCGTCAATTCAGAGTAGCTCTCCCAAGGTCCTCTCGACCGAGTCACATTCAGTCATCAATTCGAACAGAAAGGGACTATTAGCAGAACCAAATGTTGCTCGAAGCCTGTTTTCAAGACTTCAACTTAATTGGTAAGTCTTCAAATTGAAGAATTTTTTGGATTTTAAGTTGATATTAACCTGCGATACTAAATCTGTCATGATCCTGTAGGCTACAATGCGAAGCCCCATTTAGCTATGCGTATGGGGCTGCTGGTCGCAGTTAGCTACTCAGTATGCGTATGGGGCTGCACGCTGCTGGTTGCAGTTATCATGCAATAATGGTTTCGTACAATACGTGTGCTACCTCGCCGCCGTACGGCGGCGGCTCTGGTACGAAACCATTATTGCATGATTACTAAGACATGAGAGCACTTTGGGGCATGTAAGTCTCACAGTGTTAGTTATATGAAAGGTACTTTAACCTGAAACACAAACTAAGACAAGGAAATTTAGGGAAACTTTTGACATAATACCAAAACTTTATATTATCTTTAAGTCTGTTGTATCACAAAACACCCTCCCATATAAATTTTTAGCAATAAAACCTAGAATATAAGGAGATGTCAGTATTTTTCTCAATAAACCGTAACTGTAGACGGTTTAGTCTGGAAACATTTCAATTACAATTATTGTTCACATTTTGTATATTTGATTTTACTGATTCAAATTTTCACAGTGGTTGTCTCTATCCCTAACTCACATTTAGAACTATTTTAAAGCACTAACGCTGGGTTTTTGTTTCATCTGCAAATGGTAAATTATGCCTTTTACTTACCAGTCTAATGATTTTACAAAAGGCCGTGTCACACCAGCCTTGAGTGCGACTTGCAAAGAACAATTTTGACTACCCGGAGGTCCCCGTAGATGATCCGCACATGACAGTACCTAGCATGTATCTCAAAAGTAGTCGCCCGGAGGTGCGCACGCATATTATTTTACCCGCAATCGTGCTTAGGCCCTGTCACACCTTTCCGGGCAAGCTACTCGGGCTTGTTACGTGTAGGGATTTTCTAGCATACTGGACATTCCTGAGGGCG
Organism: Diadema setosum; assembly: GCF_964275005.1. Lineage (NCBI taxonomy): Eukaryota > Metazoa > Echinodermata > Echinoidea > Diadematoida > Diadematidae > Diadema > Diadema setosum. The sequence goes on from NC_092689.1 coordinate 20,212,159, forward strand.
GAAAAGGATTTGTGCGAGTCAGCACATGTGTCTTACTTGCTGGACGCGTTATACTTGCGAGTATACTGTGTGACCTTTGTACCAGTCGCGTGGGGGCTGACAACTCAGTGAAGGAATTCCTCTAATGGAATGGCTAAAATCTCACAGAATTTCATTATCTTGGCTGCATACGGGACTGCGAAGTACCCGCGTGGGAATTGCCTGGGAAGTACTGCCGCTAAGGGTCTCCTACTGGCGTTCTGCGTGGACCTCTACGGGCATTCCCGCGACTCACCCGGAAAAAGTTTTGGTCATGCTCAAAACTTGGCTGCGGTTAAATTGGACTTGCGTGAGCACCTCTGGGCAACTACGTGCTAGATACTGTCAGGTGCGGACCAACTGCGGAGAGCTCCAGGGAGTAAATTTGTTTCCCCGCAAGTCAAGCCGCAGAAGTTCCCCTGTACGGTATGACAAGGCATGAATGAAAATTGCAAACATTCTTGTTCGCCCGCTGAAAATCTTCTACGTGCTGGAAACTACCTCCTCGCCACAAGCCCGCGTAGCTTGCCCGGAATGGTGTGACACGGCCTTAATGGATTATTCAGTGGCACAAAATGAAGCACATGGATATCTAAGCAAGGTGAACAATGCTAGCATTGTGTACAGCATTTTACCTGTAATTATCCATTCAGTACCATTATGAGTATTTCAAGTTGGGAAATTTCTCTCTTCACTACCAATGATTTTCAGATACAGTGCTCTTTCACTGCCAATCCCCTCTGTGTTCATTTGCTTCACATTGTCAATAACAAAAGACAAAAGAAAAGTCCAAACACCGAGATCCACTAATTCTCATGAGGTGTTCTCCTGTGGAATTGCACCAACCTGGCATTGTAACATCATTGCTATTTTTGGTGATGATGTCACCTTGTTTCCCTCCTGCCTTTCTCTCACCTGGATGGGACTCTGATAAGAGACATCCTCACCCATACATACCCAGGCAGTCTGGCCATTATATTGACTTTTCTGTCAACTCCAGGCTTATATTTAACCTCCCTCCTTATCTCAGTAAATGGGTATAACTACAGAGATCTTTGGACCTGTACATGGTCTCTGTTGATAAATATTTGACAAACTGCCAACAGCTACTTACTGATCTGTTTCCTCTGTATGTATTTCTAATTACATCATCCAGCTACATCACAGTCTATGGACATATGATTCATTAAATGTCTGGTTGCTGATGGAAACGTTATTTGGGTATACATATCAAAATTGATACCTCCCAGCCCATGCACAATAGCATTTTTTTTTCTTTTTCTTTTTTACACAAACTAATGTGAATGAAATTTCTAAGCTCATATACTCTAGCCTGTTTATACCATTAAAACAGTTTCTGTTGCATTTATGCAAATTATGATTAAGGGTCAGTAGATAGCATCAAAAGGTCTTGGAACCTCAATCTTCATAAAAGACATACGCATCTCTGGGATGAAGACTTTGAATGCTACATATTTCCTTCCTACAAGATGAAAACAGGACTTGACTCATTAAGTTGAATATAGTAAAGGGTCAAGAAAAAGACTCACAACATTTCTCATCATCATTATACATTAAATATTCCAGTGGCTTCTTGAATTAGCCTGGGAAAGAATAAAATGGAATATCTAATATTGGCACATGACCTAGTCAATGAAGACTAACAATGTTTCACATAAAAGGAATACTATAAGATGAGCAGATATAAGCATATGGCATAGATATATCAATCAGCAGCATTCACACAGATGGTTGATTTCTCACACAATTTCGCATATACATGACAGAATGTTTCTCTGTACAGTCAAGGTTCGTTTTTCTGTAACAAATGACATTTGATCATGGTCAGGTACTGAAGAAAACTGCTATTAAGTTTCCTTGAGTTAACATGAGTACCGTCTTTATAGCTACATTTGAAGTAATGTATAAAGTAGAATATCATCAGCTGCTTTAGATTGTAAAGAGATAGGTATGGCAATATTTTGAATCACTGCATTTTCTTCTTTATTCTTGTGTAGAGTTGTGATCTTCCCAGTAGATCAAGTTGCCAATGGAAAGGGATAATCAACAGCTGAAACACACATGTATGATTCCCAGGCATCAAATTTCAGTAAAATTAAAGTTGGTAATTCTACAGCCCCCACCCCAAACTTAGTAAACTAAGTTAGACTACCCTGTTTTTCATGTTGTTATCTTCTGATACATAATCAACCTTCTATCACAGGATGATTGGATAGTACTTTATGTGGCAAAAAAAAAAAAAAAAGGTTCTTAACACCCATATGTATCTTCTGTCATTCAAGGCAGTCATGTGATATAAACTAACCAACATATCAAGCAGGCAGTACACATAAACTGTAGACTCCTTTTCTGAACAATAATTCCTTTCTTCACCACATTTCTTTATTCTTGAGTGCATATGCACTAGGCCTATATAACTATGGTATAATTAGTCATCATTCCAGGATTAGTGTTTATGCTTTGCTCAGGAAGTCTGTGGAAAGACAATGAGAGTCCACTCCAGATCCTTGGGGATTTTCTGTCAGGGGAACGAAAATGACTATTTTTTTTTTTCTTGGAAAAGGTAAGGGAGGGGGTTATCATTAACAGAGTTTGGAATACCCCCCTCCCCCTTGATATGTCCATTCCCTGCATGACTCACACAGCTGACCTAATGAAGGTGACTGGCAAGGTGAATACATTGGCCTAATCCTTTGAGGTCAAATTTGCATTATTTTGTTGACCAGGATTTGGGGCAATCGTGTGTCAAACGGGGTCCATGCCAATATTCAGCAGAAGTCACAGAAGTTTGTTTGCATGCAGGGGGTATACTTATCTCTAAACCTGGATGACACATGACTGCTTGGCAAGCACAAGAGGAGTTGTTTACCTCTGTAAGGTCAAAGGTTGTACACTAATACAGTACTGAGATACTAAATGAATTCATACAGGGCAATGTACAAGTGTTCAAAACCAGTCTGTATTTGTGAGCACGATTAAGGAAATAATGGTACCTTTGAGATGTGACCTGCTGATGGACACATAGAGATCTGGGCTGATATTAATCTTTGTTTGTTGTTGTCTTTTTAAATATACATTGTAAAGAAAGAAGAACTGAGAAACACTAGAGGTTGGATGTGCCTTGATCATCAATAACAGACAGATCAGAGACATGAAGTAGTTTTGAGTTTAATCAGTTACAGTAATCATGATTACACAAATTGTAACAACTGGAATACTTGTGACTTATTGGTTGTTGCATCATTACTATCATGAATTCAACATTCACTGTGTGTTGCAATTGTTACAAACTGCTTTTCAGAAAATGGAATCCAGATCTATCACTCACAACTATGTAGGCCTACACATCATGTTCAAATTTCAGTACCAACTGTTCAATCACATGGTACCTGGTGTCCATACCACCTGACCCCAAAACATCTTTTTATTCCCCTTCTCTCCACCCAATGGAATACCCAAATCAAATAAGACTGACGCAAGAGCTTTGGCCTAAGTTTGACCAAGGGCCATCAACTTGATTGACCGGATGCAATCCTCTTAGGTAGAATAATGGCTCTTCTGGTCAATCAATAGCCCCTGCTCTATTCAGGCCGTCTACCTAGCACCTCCACGCCAGATGGTCAGTGCTCTCCACAGCTGACCAGCTCTTGCTCCTGACCATGTTTTACATCTTGAGCTAAAAAAAAAACACAAAAAAAAAACGTAGTCTCCTATTCCAGGACTTTACAGAAACCTATCTTGAGCGTGTGTTCCCAACAACTAATATGGTCATGAATTATAAAATCAAGTATGAAGTACAGAAGTTGTGGACAAGTTTAACAGCAAATTTGAATTGTATGCATATCTTATTATGTTTATCCTGGAATATAAAAACCTACACAGCTTACCTAACACTTGACCAACATGGCCTCAAAGAACAATTTCATGCAAATTGGAAAGTGAACTGTACCTGGTATGGAGTGATTTGATAGCTTAAAAAAGCTCATCGGGGGAAACCTATCAGAAAGGTTGAATATTACAAAAATAAAAATATATCATAATAATGAAGAAATAGAAATAAAGATTACCGATCCAATAAATTCTATGGTCAAACAATACAAATTAGTAATGTTTCAAATCTATACATAAAATGGGTGGTATCTGAACAGAGAGAGTGGGCTGTATGCAAAAAATCTTCTGGCAAGTTAATCTTGGAAATATAGCATGATAACATCTACAACAATTCAAGGTGAGAAAAAGGAGAACACATCTTTCGTGAAAGAACATCCTTGTCAGTTGATATACATCAGGCTCACTGCCATCATTTCCCCCATCAATAGTAACCTTACCTGAGTCAAAAGCATTTAACTCCTTCATAAGATTAATAATATGTCACAGTGCCAAAACACTGGTGAGATGCAAGGTATGAAAGTATGCTTTTGGCCCATTCCCAAACTTATCAGAATCTGAGCTCTTTTGTGCAATGTCATAGCAGCTTTGGTTAAATACAGGCATGCTATCTCTATTATGTAAGAGAAAACAATCACAGATTATGCAGCCATTAAATTTTACAAGACCTCAATTTACAGTAACAAAACCAACATCACATTTATTTCCAAGCCTGTTCCATGCCTAAATGTATGATTACATAGGTGCATCTTTCATGGAATCAGGGCAATACAATATACTGAACGTCAACCACAGACTTGAAATTGTGTAATATGGTCTGTGCATATCAGACTAGAAGCAGGGACGACCAGTGATGACTCATACATGGACTATGGCTCTGATAGCAAGGCCAGGAAAGAGCACTGTAATAGGCTTCCAGCAGTTCTCAGAGTAGTTTACTATTTCAGACTCTTATTTACTTCTCTTTTTTTTAAGGGAAAAATATACATCTTGAAACAACGGCTAATTGATTTCAATTATTTTGGCTCTATCCAATAAGTCCAAATTAATGACTGCTGACAATCAAATTTACTAGGCTTACTTATACAAACATTCCAACACAAATAAACCAACTTCACCAATCCTTTTTAAGGTAAAATATGTCATGTCCTTTACATGTTTTCCAATCATCCATTCATTGCTTCATGGTTCATTCTTGTTAACATGTTCATAAATTAAACAATTATAAAATGAAACATATATTAATACAGAATTGGCAGATAGTAATATACCTGGTGCTGTTCAGTTGAGGTTATAGTCTATCTAGACACTTCAGATGTATTAACTACCATGATACCCTAGATGTATTATCTCCTTCCAAAGTTCACTGTCAGGTACTGGATTCCACTTTTACGTCAACACTGGTCAATATTTGAACACAAATGATGTGTAATGCCACAGACACATACAAATAAACCCTTATGTTACACACGCCAACAAGTTTAATGACTTGACTTACGTCAATTCGTTGCTAGCAAATTGAATTTGCACATATTTTGAGGATGAATTTTTGCTATTTTTGAAATGGCAGAAAGGCACCAATATAAGAGTACAACACAACTAGCCTTTATGGAATAAATTCATTTGAGTTTGTGGGTTGTATCAAAGGATAAGCCTAAGTTTTTCTTGCATTAAACAGTTTGTTTGTCTGTTAGTTTGTTTTCTCTACCATCATTTTCAACCACTGTTCAACTTTTTAAAGAACACCTGGTGTATATAAATAGTGTAATTTCTACTCTGAAGTTCTACACTAATGTCAGATTGCAAGAATTATAAAGAAAAAATTGAATTAAAAAACATGGATAACTTTCTCAGGAAATGCAAACTTGTGCAAAGTGTCCAAATATCCCAGTTAAAAATTTTGAATGAAATGGGTGATATTAAAGTCATGAAAACAGAAGAATTCAGGTTTCGAAAAGTGGGGCAGTAATTCATATGATTAAAAACATATATTGCAGAAAGCAATAAATAAAATATCCTCTCAGAACTTTATATGCCCAAAAAGCCATCACTGTAATATGATCACGGGGCAAATTGTAAAAGATCTATAATTATCTTGCGCACACAAATGATAGAAAGATTATGTAGAATGGTATGAACTAAAAATGTATTTTTGGTCTTGGGAAGATATATGATACAAAATGTTGGATGTTGTGTTCTTGGCTAGATTATAGCAAAAAAAAAAAAGTCGTAGGAGGCATATTTACGACCTACATTTCATTCGAAGCATGTCTGCATTTTACACAAGAGCCGTCAGAGTCAGGTGATCATGTACAATCATCTGAGGTGCCCATGCACAACCATGTTAGAGAGCTTACTAACACTCACATGGTCACGACATGCAATATTATAAGTTGTTCTATTTTCATTGGCTATCCACTGATCAGTTCCTTTTCTTTAAGTGTTCTAGGAATACGGATCTCTTGCCGAGGTTATGTTCCCTTTTGGAAGCAATGTACCCATGGAGAAATCTATTACAACTGGCAGTTACTCAGCTTGAGTTGAACAGACTGAACAGATGTAGAAATAGTCAGTCATTATTAAAATCACCTAGGTCAAGGACTGAACTGCAAGACTAGCTGATTGGCCTATGGCCAAATGAATGCTACCCTCAGTCTGAAGGCAACCACCAGTAATTACTGTTGCCCAGGGTGATGGTTATTACCAGTTATCCCAGGAATCTCCATCTGATCCATTACTTCCTATTTTGCTCTTTTTCCCCATGCTTACTTCCCCCCCCCCCTTTCTGAAAAGGGTTACCATTGGTACCCATGTCAAAAAAAAAAAAAAAAAGGGAAGGAAAGGGCATGTAGGGAGACACACATATAAGGGAGAAATCTTGTTCTCTGCCTTTATGTTTCTTGAAGTTATTGATGGACTTTTGGGCAAGCCACATCCCTGTGTTCTGGTGAGGCAGGGACACTAATAACCCATCAAGACAGACCACAAAAGTCAAGGTAGCCTCTGGTAGTCTCCTGAGAACCTCCGGGGAATCTTTACCCTATATAGCCCATCCAGGGTAGAATAGGGCTGTAGGCCTCAGGAGGACAACCATGGAAGCCTTCTGTAAAGACACTCCTGAAGTAAATCCAGGGAGGTGAGACCACGGTCTCCCTGGGTAAATCTTACCAGTGAGGCCACTGAATGTATTAGGTCAAATGATGATACCGTGGCATTCTGGTTGGCAATTATAAACAATGATGCTGATCTAATATGATCATATATCTTCTTCATTTACTGACAACTATTTCATCCTTCTGAACAAAGAAAAAAAATGTGTTAACAAGGTAGACATACTTTAGAAATGATAACGGTAATTTAAATGTCCTTGTGGATAAAACATGCCTGTACTAGAACATGCACATGGTATACACTATGCTACCGCGATAATGCTGGTGATGTGACATGGGTACACATTCATTTCTAGCATATAAATGACCTGGCAAGAGGGAAGGCTGATGAGTTTACTGTAGTATCATACCCGGAGAAGGTCTGCAAGTGCATCGTTCACCCATGTTTGATAAATATCCATGGAATGTTGCCTAAATGTTTCTTCTAGGGAGAATGCCTGGAGAACATCCGGATAAAGCCTGTAAGTTGGGGTAAAATTGTCACCAATCTCAGCATTCCATCTGGATCAGCTATAATTGCAATGAAATGACACTCGTTTAGGGCATTTTAGTTGTCTATAGGAAACTTTCACTTACATTGGTACTTGGAATTATACAACACCTTAAAAGAGATTCAATCCACTTGACTCACCTGCTCATCACGTTGCATCCACTAAAAATAACAATTGCAAGCTGTCGCTTTTGAGCATGCAATTTTTGTCGAGTAGTTCTGGATAATGCACTCTGACATCATTCTTAAACAATACATTTACTCCTATTCACAATCAACTTGTAGCTCTGCACCATAATACTCTTCTGACATCATAATATACTGAATATACTTTTGCAGCATGCACTCAATCAGTTACAAGCATGCACTTAAAGGTCCAGTTTACCTTTGGGAGCAGTGATTTCAAAAATTTTCAAGATATCATATTTGATGCATATGTGTAGGTCTGTTGTATCATAAAACATCCTACCATATGAAATATTTGCAATAAAACCTAAAATATAAGGAGAAATCAGGGTTTTTCTCAATAAACCGTAACTGTACACGGTTTAGTCTGGAAAAATTTTTATTATAACTATTGTTCACATTTTGTGTATTTAACAACACTTAACATCGATTATACGGATTCAAATTTTGACAGTGGTTGTTTCTATCCCTAACTCACATTTTAGAACTATTTTATAGCACTAATGCTTTCATCTGCAAATGGTAAATTATGCCTTTAATCACTGATATACTGTGAAAATTTCAACTGATCATTTCCTTGTATGACTGTACCATATTAGTACATTTGTATCACCATTCCCCTTTCATGAAAAATGGATGCTGTATCTGTACTATATTTGTAATCACCACGGACCCCATTAGCTAACATCCGCCTTAAGTGTGGTATGACACATAAGTGAATAGTCTCTACTCCTGAAATGTAAGATGAAGGCACTCTATTCAACTCCGCTTTGCCTCATTGAATAGTGCCTCATTTTATGCCTTGTGCAAAATCTTGAACCATCACACCAATGACCATTCACAATTTGTATACAATTGCACTTATTCTTTTTATAATATGAATAAATAATATGACTATCACAAGTATGGTCTTTACAGAGTGATCTCATCTACATTATATATTTTATTTTGCACATTTCCATCTGTGTCGTTTGTTGCTTCATTGTGAAACAAAGTCAAGTCTTAAGATACATTTTTGGTAATTCATAATTATTATCTGTATTCTACTCCTATCATTTGTTTATATGACAACTTATAAAATACTTGTTCTTTCACAGTACAACATTGGCGAGACAGCTTCTAATTTTCATAAATATAGACCTCATTATCTTAGAATATGCATCTATAAAATTGAAGTCTCCAAAATTGTAGTTTACTGCCTATCAATCAATCACAAACCTGCCATTAATTGAACTCTTTGTTAAGGGACTTGCTGGTCCCTTGCTGCACCCCAACAATTAGGCCTGCATGTAAAATTCACTGCATTTTCATCATTTGGAAAAAAAAAAAAAAACAAAAAAAAAAAAACAAAAAAAAAACTGAAAGGACTTATTGATATAAATGAGCAATTTCTGATGGATATAACTAAATTCCATATTCTACATTCGTGCTGCATATCCCAATAAGCTAATTATTTTGAAATTTGTTTGCAGTACACCTGGATTGACTATGATAGCATACTGTATAGTTGAAATATTTATGTGCCATCACACATTCTCTATCTCACATCAAGTAATACACGGTAAACACCATGATTAGAACCAGAATCACCAGGTCTTTTTGAAACCACATGAACAAGTTTCAAATTGTGGGGTTTATTCAGTCTATCATATCCCCACAACATCATCAATTCTCATTTTCACACCTTCCAATAAAGTGCAATGCACTGACCAAGGACGTCAGTCACTGCTGATTATTGCCAAAAGCCAAGGCTTCTGGGTCTTCTCTCTGCTACTTGATGGCCAAATGGGATAACCTGCTCTTCAGCTGGGTGGCACCTATCTATGCTACTCTTGTCAGACTGTTCCCATGGCAGGCATAGGAATTAGAGAGGAGGTATTGGATTCCCAGGGTTGTGGAATGAATAAATTAGTTTCAGTTCTGCCAATACTTGCGTGGGTGGGCGATAGTACAGCCAGAGTCAAGTTGGAAGAGCTAGTGTATGCACACACACATACATACACACACACACACACACACACGCATGCACACACAATCATCTTTCCAATGCTTTTCTGATGGCTCCACATAACATAACATCTGAGCAAACTCAAACATGTCAGTCAGTGCTTCTATGATGGGAATATAGGTTTCCATGGAGATGCAGAGTATCCTCACTGTTTCATCTCTGTGTGATGCTTTCTCCTCCGCCTTCATGACTTAGCAAATTTCCCCACAGACCAGCTTCTTGATTCTGACGAGTCAGTCCATATGACAATTTGCTCTGTCAATAATATTTCTAGCATCAGACCAAAGGACTTAGCAGTAAGAAATTATTAAAATAGCACTTTTTTGCTCATAATAATGAAAAAAACAAAACAAAAATATTGCTGCATATTTCCTGCATCGAAATTCCCTGAATATTCAGTTTTCTCAATGCCAAAGAAAGAAAAATCTGTCAAAGATACCCTAGCTGAAAGATAAAGAATAATTTTAGAATCACTCTGTCATACTAATTACAGTACAACCCTGGGCATCTTTACTGATGTTCTATATGGGTTTCAGTTCTGAACATGTGCCTGGGAACTCAGAGCTTGATGTACAGCAAACAAGATGCTGAATTGTATCAATGATGCAATAACACTTTTCTATCTCATTGCTGAGTCTAAAAGGTCATAAACTGAATGCTGGAAGCATCATGGGGGCCAGTGAGGGAAGAGTATCAAATAATCTTTCTCTTAGAGGATGAAGAACAGGGAAGATGCTTTTGCCTTTACAAAGTATAAAATGTTCACACACAGGCCAATTCTAAAGCAGTCTTCTTCAGTATTCCCACCACTCCTTAATTTTGTGTCTCTCGGAACTTGGCATTCCATTTGGAGCAAGTGAAATGAAGATTATCCCAGGCAGGGCTATGACAAAACCTGACATCTTTTGAAATTGTCAATTGACAGATTCTGCTGCCAAGAGAATAGGTCGAGCCAGAATTCTCCAGACTTGTTTTTCCCATTACTAAGCATCAAAATACCAAAACAGCCTCCACTTGCCAAGAACAGCAACCAAAAATACAGAGTCACTTCATGCACAGTACATTCACAGCGCAGCGCTCCCCATTACCATGTGTGTATGGACAGCGATGTGTTATCGCATCTCTGCATCTCTAGAATGTTTATTAATTTTCTCCTTCGGAAAGGAAATGGGGTAATAGCCAAGGCTGAGGCACTACTTGGGGGAAAAATATAACCATCTAGGGCATTTTTCACCAAGATAGAGAGCATGCAAGGCTAATTGAAACACGTAAGTATCGATTAAATGAAAAATCTCACCTTCAATCCATTTGGTAGATGCTTTATAAAGTTGGATCTGCAGTCATGCCAATCTCATGAATACCACCTGGGGTTGTTGCAACATTGATTATAGAATTCATTTGCTGATTTGATGAATCCAATACCTTAAGGAGGCAGCTTGATACTCCTTTGAACCTTTTCTTCCTTTCAAACCCATTTTTTTTTTTTTTGCAGAAAAATGTCACTAAATGTTAATATTTGCCATCCTTACATGAAGTGGGACATAAGAATCATATCAGTACAACTGAGTGAAACTGAATGAATATTAGTCCATAAGCCTTAAATTGTGTGAGAAATGACATATTTTCAGTTTTCTCGCAATACACACAAGTACTCATTTAAAGTTTCTACTCAATATCCTTCCAAATTACAAGACTGGCACACATTCCCACATATTAAAGGTGGCACACATCTCTACATAGTAAAGAATATGAAGAATAATCAGATGTCAGTCATATTGGAACTACGTGTACAACCAATAAGGCTGCAATGCCAAAGAATTACAGTTAAGAAAACAGTACTGATTTTCAAATTGTCATTCATTTGACGCCTGTCCCATACAACAGTAAGCATTTTTGGCTGATGTAACAACATTTACCTTTGAATAAACAGGCTATTTAATGAAGGAAATGACTGGTATGACAAGTGAAGACCTCTATCACACAAGACACACACACACACAAATGATACTACGGTGATTTTGAAACTGAACTTGCCAATTACGTGGGTAAAAGTATTCCGTGTTGGCCTGATATGAAAAGAGCATTTCGGGCAATAAATAATTTTCCACAATGGCCTGTCACGAATTATTGTTTTTCCTAAGAATGGGCGCATAGAAAATGACTCCCTGGCAGGACAGTGAATACCTGAATCATGAGTCATCTGGCTTGTGTGTTTTTGAAACCTACCACTTTGCTGGATTTTTTTTTTTTTTTTTTTTTTTTTTTTGGGGGGGGGGGGGGAGGCTGGGATGGTGGAGGGCTGGTAGAAAGACATTTAGTACTGTTCCCATTGCATTCAAAATAATGCATTATATCAGGTTGCGATCAGGATCACCATCTGAAGTCTGAAACTTTTACAGTGTGAACCCAAATAAAACTAAATAAAATTATTTTGCTTGATTTGGGTCGCAATCCAAATTGCAATTCAATGTGTGATTTTTCCAAAAAAAAAAAAATTATGTGAAATTGTACAGTGTGAACAGTGACGGTAAAAAAAAAAAAAAAAAATTAAAATTTTATATCCTACAATGCACCGGGTATGTCACTACATGTTATTCTACCAGGTGTGGCTCGCAGCAGTATACTGAATTGACATATTATGTGTAGTCTTTGGAAGTAGTAAGCATATAATCGTGTAAAGGTTCAGATCAGCTCTTTGCAAATTATTGCGACCTATGTTTCGAATTATTTTACAGTAAGAAAGATGAATCAAAATTACCCAAGGTGGAAAAACAACAACGTACATTGTAGTCTCCTGTAGGACAGCTTTTGTGTGGTTTTAAAAATGTTGCTGCACTTTTCTCTTACGCTTGAATCCTGGGTTATGAGAATCAGAGCACAAAAATGCCCCATAGCTTATGGCAAAGTGGTGACCAAATGGCCTATGAAGCTGGGTTAAAGAGTCAAATATCAGTTTATGGCTTCAAACTCTAAATTAACAAGTGCATGTCGGCCATATGACTAACAATGGCAAAAGGGGGGTATTCATTTCTTTAATTCCTGTTTAAACTCATAGGCATTTTTGAACTCATTTAAGCCACCAACATTTATGAGAATGAGCACACAAATAATGTTTGCCAAAATGAGTCGCAACAGCTGATCAGCTGCAATATCATGAGTTAGTTTCTGCTCAAGACAACTGATATCACCCCACCGCAACCCAACTGACCTTGAACATTCTCATGTAGGGCCTACTGATAGACAGCTCTTGATTTGCATGTCATGTACACATGTCCACTCCTGTTAAAACCACTAGTCTTCTAGAACTTCAGGAACAGTTCAATGGTTCATGGCTCATGATTCACCTTTTCAAAAGTGTTGTTGAGGTTCATAATGAGAGCAAGAAAGAAGGAAAGAAAATCAGACATAAATGCACATTTTCTTATCTTTTGACATTTAAGTCATGACCGACCAACACCTTGATGACTCACTATACCCCGGGGTCTTACTCACCATCATGTGTCAAACCATACTCATCATTTATTGCAAACAGACTGACCACACTGTGGGCAAAGGGCACAATGTTCAGTGCCTACATGTAAGTAAATAATGGACTTGAAATACACATTGACTCCAGTAAACAAGTGGTTTACCTCTCTTGGAACTAATTGAAGTTACTGACCATCTTCTTGTTTACTATTAAAGGTATGTGGGTTAGAAGAGAATTTAATAATAAAAGCACAGGGGGAAATTGTATCTATAATTGTTACAACATCTGTTGGCATTTAATGCAAAGACACACACACTAGGTTGGAAAATCATTTTGTCTTGGATGAAAGAGGAGCCAGAGAAGAGAGTTTGCCCCTCAAGTCTATTTTTTTTTTTCGGACAATGTGATTGGTTTACCCCTCAGAGATCTCACACATCTGAATCACTCAAATCCTGCAATCAATAGTGATCAGATTCTCACAGATACTAACCTTACAGGCTAAGGTATAACATCTCTACACCCATCATGGTCAAAACTAACTCAATTACACCTGAAATGAAAGCCCATTTGCAGAGAGAAGTAGACAAATGCCCTACAATGTGGAGTGATAAAAGTCACAACAATTCTTGGGCAATCACCACAAATTCAGTCACTAACAAAATCCCAGAAACTATTTTGTATGAATCATCTCACTGCCTCCTACTGTAGCCAATAAAGAGGGATAGAGACAGAGACGGGGGTGAGAAGTCCTTCAGTTCCTTCAGATCGGACAAGTTTGGACAGGTTTGTGGCCAGCAGATCACGATTCATCCATCATTTATGCCAAGACAGAAGATTGAAAGAAGAAAGGAATGGAAAGAAAGAAGGAAAGAAGGATTGATAGATAGAGCGAAGCACTTCGAGATACAAGGAGATAGTTGCAAATGATGACAATGCATCATTCCCATACACACTATGTTCATATTTTATCCACCAGTAGTTTGATTCATTCTGAAAAGAATGGCTATGTAAGAGAATAGGGGATCATGCAGATTTGTGCAGAAAATAATTGAGAGAAACCAAGTCAGAAGTATCTTTAGGTAATTCTCATATTCTTTTACCATATTCCACCTATTCATTTCAATGTTCCTGATCAAGGTAATAGATAACACTGAAAATATCTTAAATGTCACAAAAGGAAAGATTTTTTTATTATTATTATTATTCAGCAGTCTACACACATAGTGCACTAAATATTACCAGGTGACTATTTTGGGGAATTACACCAAATCAAAGTCCATGGCTGCTATGGCATCTTATTGGCTAGGTCGGTATAATCATTTTGAAACTCCAGTTGTTGTTGTTGTAAGGGTTGATCAACCTGCAGCTATGCGTGACTTGGCATTGTTTGATTTAATTCACTTTGAACTTTGCAGAAGAATAGCCAAGATAAGTGAAGTGAAAAGAAGACTGAACAAATCTTGAATGTGATGCAGGGTTTTTCTCTTTCAATTTGTATTTTCTCCCTCTTCTAACATGTAGGAATATAGCAATGCACCAAACAAAAATGGGCAGATATTTCAAAACAAAGTTCATCTGAAGTACACTCTGTATTGTGTATATCATGTGCATGTGCATATCAACTTGTTTACAAGAAATTTTTACAACTCTTATAATACTAATAAATGAAAAGAAAACGATATGCCTCGGTTGGCCATATAGATCCTGCTATAATAAAACCTACAAGACAATCCTGTGTCATTGTAACCTCCCAATGGGCTACAATACATCAAAGCAACTTTATAGAAATTATATGGGTTTGATGTTATCGGATACCATGAATTGCTCTGTGTGCTTGTTACAATCCAGAGAATTCACCTTATCTACAACTTCAGCCTATATCCCTGGCTGCTGGAATTAATTATAACAGTCTGAATTGCAGACTATAAGCCCAGTGGTTATTGTTCTTAGAACAATATGGCAATTTCATTTCAATTATAATCAGCTTGTACAAAAATTAAATCTGCAATTACAGTACAATTCTAGTGTATGATAGTCATTCCTTCATAATTACAAGGCAGATACTTGATCATTGAAACACCTTGTTATCATTTTCACTCAATTAAGAAAGCTACAGCTGAATGCAGCATTCTACACACACTAAGTGTACGTGCCATTGAAAAAATGATTCTACAACATGCACAGAAACTAACAGAAGTGAAAATAAAAAGAGAAAAACAAAATAATTAATATCCAAAATACTACAATATTGCATATGTCAGTATGATGATAATGCTTGTTAACCCCTTTTTTGAGGGAGATTAACAAGTATTAATATAAGTGTAAAAAGAAAAATAACAATATAGATTCATTAGGATACATTTTCTTTTTCTCTTTTATTTACCATTTACATGCCTGTATCTAGAAAAACTATGGACTATCCATTATGATTTGCCACAAATTTTATAAATGGCAAGAAAAATGACACACTTTGTGGCAATTAAAGCAGGCATGGTACAAGACTCCAAGATAAATAAAAAGAAATTTAGAGAAACAGAAAGAAAAACCCTACTGTGGTCCAGTGTGGAAAAGGAATAGCTAAGTTTCAAAGATGGCATAGTGACAAATACATTTACTTGAACTGCAGGGCTGATTGTTTTAAACATCTTTGTCATTTAACAGAGATCATCACTGACCATTGGTCTGGGATAAGCTAAATCAGCATCCATCACATCCTGCAGGGATTAGTTGAGATTAAAGGAAGATTAATACCACCAAGAGATTGTAAATCAGTTCTGCCCAATGTTACAAATCTTTTGACCATGCATAGCAGACACTACTACCACAGGAAATAATTATGTGCCAAATTTTAAAAATAGTCACTTTCAAAGCATGAAACTATTCTGGCAGATGAACATGGAAGATAACACTTATCAGACCCATGTTAATCTATTATGGATGAATGCTACGTTTACATCTTGATCTTGAAAAATAAATTTATTCTACAAATATATTTTGAACATGTGCAAGTTTACTTTGCCTTTCATGTTTAGTCCTTCCACAGATTTGAGGACTTTGAAGAAAGAAAAAAATTTCTCAATATGATTGACGGAAAGGATTCATGCACCCACTTCATAAGAAATTGAACTTGCACCTTGCATGAGTTTCACAATTATCAGCATTCCCTGAAATTTAATTCATTAAGAAATATCACAAAGACAACAATAATCACAACATGATTAGGACTACGTATCAGAAAGCAAAATGAAACAAAAAGAGGATTTTTCAATTTTTACGAGCCTCTACAGACGAGCGGAGACTGTTTTCAGTTTGGATGATGTCAGCATGACATCAGACCTGAATCAGCTCCAAGAGCGACAGTTGCACTGCCAGCTTGGCACTGGGCTGTCGGGCTGATTGACATGGCTTGACAGACAGCTTCAAACTCACCCCCAATGCAAGGTGGTGTGGCAAGATACTGAGAATTATCATATCATGTAAATGGAAGTTGAAGTCTGTGTAAAGAATAGAGAAAAGTAGAATATACACAGCCATCAAAAACTCGACAAACATAATTACGCGCAGTGACTTGATAGTGGCTATACATCCATGCCAAAGCCAAATAATTAATAGTGAAACTATTTAGTATTTTAACTTTTGTTAACAGTTTTGTTAATTTTGCATACAAAAAAGAGATAGAACAATACAAAGAATGCCATCGTAGTCACATTCAAAATTCAGCTGATGTCCTTATGTTTTTTGAAATGTTATTTCCGGACTTCATACGTCAAAATTACCTTGAAATATCTTTGCATGGATGCATCTTCCATTCATTTTGACAACTTTTTTATTAAAAAAAAATCTATAATTCTATCACATTATACTGTGAGGAATGGAATGACACTACCATTATTATCCTTCATATACCATATGACAATAGACATGACTGCATGAATATCTGACCTTGTGTTCATCATAATCCCTTACCAGTGAATCCTGGTAGTATCAAGCAGTTATGACATGGAAATTCCCTGACAACCACTTGATCATGATGTATGTTTATGATTGTTGACATATGATTCACAATTTTTATCCCTGTGGGGTCTAAGTTAGAATGACTTTTCTGTGAGGTCAGTTCAAGACAATAGACTAGCCGCAGAGTTCAAGAGTAAGGTAAGAGACAAACTCCTTCTGATAACAATGAATCACAAGTCACGACAAATGATCTGAAATCGTCAAGTATAATCTCACATCAACAAGATCCTTAATGACTCTTAATGACTCAGGGATTTATATCATTGATGTGGTTTGCGTGTGTATGTGTGTGTGTGTGTGTGTGTGTGTGTGTATGTCCATGTGTGTGAGTGTTTCTGAGTTCAGTATTCACTGTACTTTATTTCACAGAAGGCAATCAACAACACTCTTACCAATGACTTTTCAGAACTAGCCATCAGTAGGCCTATACGTACACAATTTGTAGCCACAAAAGCATCTAGAAATGCACATAGGTCATTTCATACTATAATCATTTTTCACATTTATTTTTGATCAAATAGATGGTGCAGTATACATCTTTTGAATTCTCATACCCATGATGTCTATGACTCCCTATGGGCTTTTTTATCTTCGAGAGACTGGGTATGTATTTTCCCAGGATATACGATTAAATAAATATGTTGGGAGAGAGCAATAACTTGATGATATGCATCAACAGCACTACATATAAGAAAAACTATTATTTCAGAACAAAATTTGATGCATACAGTGGAGTAAACTTTAGTTGATTCAAGTTTATTTCATTTTCAGTTATCATTAACAAAATATTATTTGCATGTGGCACAAAATAAATATATAAAAAATGTATAGGACAGGTACACTGCATGATTTAGATGGCAAAATGACGAAATCAACATGCCTGATAAAAGGGACCTCTGAATGATAATACAATGCACTTATGAATAGTTATATTCAATGATTTTATGTAATCACACCACATATGGCATGAAAAAAATTCACCAAAATGTCACACAGTCACAGCATGTGCAATGTTTCGTTAATCTGCTGAAGTCATATTTTGTGTAGCCTGTAGGCCTACTGATCACTGCAGAATTCTTGATCTCTGAAAAAACAGAAAAAATGTTTTTAAAAATCTGTACATTTTAAATCTGCATATGTGTGGAAAAGAAGGCAATGACTAAATTCTAGAAACATCAGGAAAGAGTAGGCACACTATATAACAACGTACATGCCTACATACACAGGCCTAAAGGCCTATGTACACATGCAGGGCCTACCTCTAGGCTTATATTACCTACATGCATAAAATGCCTATAATACATGCATATGCATATAAAAAGTAATTTTTGTATAAATAGGGATCTATATAGGCCTATACATATATAAACAGATATAGATATATACAATGCATGTATATCTGCCTGTGTCACTGAGCATGTAGGCCTACTGTATATTTGGAAAGAAATAAATTGGTATCACACATAGAACATACATTTAGGAAAACAAATGTTTAGGTGCCTAGTGTTATGAGTCATCCACCAGGAAGAAATACCATCACAACTTGGTGAAAATTTCATCCCAGTCCAACATTTTACCACGAGGGAAAAGCTAGAGACAAACAATCTAAAAGAGCTCTGCATGGGGCATATGCGGCAAATGTGGGAGTTTCACTCACAATTATCATCCTGCTTTCCACGTTGAAAAGCCAAAAGGCCATATGGTGAAAACAACCAAAGACTACGACAGTAACATGTACAACAAGTCTGCTGTCAGTAACACACACAATCTGAATACTTGTATTTCAACAATTTCAATAACTGATGTGCTACATAATGAAGGAAAAGAAATAGAGAAGAAAAGCATGCACAACAGTGAATACTGGAAATGTCCAGGCTGACCTGTACCATGTGTTGCATCATACAACATCTGCACCTTGCTGTTGGCAAGTGGAGCTCTGGCTCATGAGATTTCAATCAGCGACATGGGGTCTGAAATATGAAACTACACCAGGCTGGAGAGAATGACCTACAAATTTCCTTCACCACTGATGAGTCATCAGCCAAATATGTATTGTACAGTGCTGAGCTCCCTGAGCGAGTGTGTATGCAGTGGTAGGCAATGTGCAGATGCCAGTGTGTGTATAAATGCACAGAGTAGCATCTGGATCCCTGACAAATAATACACTAGCAAACACCCCTTGCATAATGGTTCTGTGTGTTACACACAGTGGCAAGATAAGATTAGCCTTCCTCACAGGCATTTTATTATCATTTTTTTTTTTATGTGGTCAATAGTTTTACTTGGCATCTACCAATAAACATCATGTACTACACAACATACAAAATGTACATTTCCAGTTGATTTGTGAGCAATGTTGATTTGGGTTTGTTTTGTTTCTTTAACTACTCCATGGACTACTGTACCGACACATGTTAGTACACAATTGCACACATAACACATCTTTTGATAAAATGAACTGGAAATCCAAAAATCTATTCTCTTCCAAGTTGTCCACACAATCAATGTAAAATAGTAGCAGTATGCAACAGAGTCTGTTGATCTTCCTATTTTGCATACCTCTGTAAGAATTATCCATTAGACTTTTAAAAGTTGATAACACATAAGTAAACAAAGTTCAAAAGAAAAAGTATAATGGGCATATCATGATATCAGGGCTCAACATTAGCATTTTTCTCCAGTGGCCTGCTCAGGGGTGCCAGATAAAAATGTCAGAGGCAAAAATGTCAGGGGTAAAAATGTCAGAGTTAGAATTTTCACACGTTTTTCAATTGTTGATTTGATAGTATATTTGAACTGTGACTGAACTGACATTTCTACCTCCACCATTTTTTCCTTTAACATTTTTACTTCTGACATTTTTACCTATGACATTTTTTGTCTGACATTTTCACACCAAACAAATTCAGGCCACTAAAATCTCCGAATTTGAAATTGGTGGCCCGAAATGAAAGAAAATATGAAATCTCATTTTTTCTATTTTTTTTAATTTCTAATTGCCAGATCAGGCCCACCAAAAGATGACCTTTTTTACATTTTGGTGGCCCAACATCAATTTTTAGTGGCTCGAGGCCACTGGGCCACCACTAATGTTGTGCCCTGCATATTTACAAGCAACCTCATTGGATGAACATTCATCCAGATTTCATGATACCGGAACTGATAATTCCTCCATGAAAAACTACAACTATCACTGACAGTGATTTGAACACACACCTTTCACACCTGTATTTTTTCAACTAAATATGAATTTGAATAACATTTAAGATCAACTCACTGTGCAAGATTTATTGCTAATTTAAGGGCCATAACGTATACCATCGCAACACATTTCCCGCTCTTGTGTCAGTACATAGAACATAAAGTCACATGTGTGCCAATTTTTTTTTAATCTCTTCTAAACTGGATAAATTGTATTTCCTTTTTCCTGATTTTTGGCCATGATGTGCTGTTACCATAGCAACAAATCTTCTGCTCCATTTGAAAAATGTGTATGCAAAATTTTACATTACAATCACCACGTGTGCCAAATTTTTTACTGAATCATTTAAAATTGGAGAAGAATTTAGATCTGCAAAGGCTTTCTTTCTTAATTTGGGATTATAGTGCACTGTTACCATGGCAACACACTTTCCAGTATTTTACATATTTTGGATTTGGGGCTTTAAAGGACAAGTTCACCTTCATAGACATGTGGGTTGAGTGAATGCCGCAATATTAGTAGAACACATCAGTGAGAGTTTGAGGAAAATCGGACCATCCGTTCAACAGTTATGAATTCTTGAAGTTTCTGCCCAGTCACGGCTGGATGAGAAGACTACTATAGCTTGTGATGTCACATGTGTACAACGATATAAAGAAAGAATAAAGAAAAATCAACATATTTTCACTTTTCTCGTATAATAAAAGAATACTCATCTTCTCTCTTTCAGAAGGCAGGGGGAATAATATTACCCTTAACATACGTCAGTGACAAGTCGAAGAAATGTGCACTTTATTCAAAAAGTAAAGTTTTGTGAAATTCTCTTTTTATTTTCCTTATATTGTTGTACGCATGTGACATCATACACTGTAGTAGTCTTCTCATCCAGCAGTGACTGCGCAGATGCTTTAAAAATTCATAACTTTTGAAGGATTGTCCGATTTTCCCCAAATTTTCACTGATGTGTTCTACTAATATTGTTGCATTCACTCAATCCACATGTACATGAAGGTGAACTTGTCCTTTAATCTCTGAGACAGTGCACAATAAGCCAGTTTGTAGTTTCAATTTGCTCATGAGCAGAAAAAAGATCATTTATACTATTACATGCAGATTAGTTTCTTAATTCACCGAGATAGCATCTGTGACGTAATGATTTGTACTAATCCTTATGAATGGTAATTGTTTAAAATATAGCACATCCACACTGCAGCAACAAAGTATTCATTTAAGCCTAATATTTGGAAATATTAATAGAAAAGGTTTGTTATGCATCCGGCACAAAACAGTGAGATAAATGCTTCCTAAAGGGCTAAATGACGAGCTGTTCTTGTCACTTGGTCTATGCAACATCATTCTTTGTTTGAACATGAATTCCATTCATTGTTACGCCATGCAAGGTTATGCATTATATTGCTTTGAAAACTGAAAAAAAAAGAAAGGTCATTTGTATAAACGTGCACATGAGTTAATTACGAACTAGCTTGTTACCAAAAATATTTGAAGATTCCACAGTTGCAATGAAAGCAACAGCTGACACCAATAGACACAAATAGTTTACTGTAAACGTGGATGTTTTTGCGCGATTAATTTTTCACGCTTGACCGGGCAAAAAGAGTTTCGCTTGTTTTTAATTGCACGGAATCAAGACATCAACTACTGGAACAAATGACATGCAAAAATATTTGCATGCTTTTATTTTTGCATTAGCTTCTGGTTGCGCGAAATGCACGAAAATTTCAACACTGTGAAAATGTCCACTTTTACAGTATGTGCTTTGATCATAAGGGCCTATGGCTTTCCTTTAGTTCATGATTGTAATGTAATATAGTGTTCTCTTTTTACTTAAAGTAATATATGACTTTATACACTTGACCTGCTTACATGTATAACATAACCGGGTTCGATCAGTTTTGAGCCAAGTAATCCTCAGTAGGGAAGGGGTGTAACAGTCCCAATTTAAAGAAATACATTTGTAAATAAGTCTGAAATTTTCTCACCCCAATCGTGATCATTAACAAGTGGGTTAAAATGCATCATACATTTTAAAGAAGCTGATACCATTATAATATAATGGAAATAAAAATAGACATACAGCATCCCTCTGCTTTCTTTTCAGAGTAAATGCTTTCATTTCTCAATTCATTTTTAAAACTTTCCTAGAATTTCTAATCCATCTGCCTGACACGATGACACTGGGAACTGAAGGCATGTATACAATGTACGCATTCATCATCTGTAAATTGCACGCGTTCCAGCAATCTATTGTGTATGGTAGCTATGAGGCAGAAAGCGAGTAGCTAATACAAATGCCTGTAGTCCAGGCATATATCATCTGAACATAACCACGGTGTAATTTGGTCATTATCATCCATGCCAGTGGAAGGTATCCATACAGCAATTTCTCCTCTCCCTAAACACCTCAGTGGAGAAAGGAGGGGAAAAACCGACGCAGTGCGATTTAATTACAAAGCCGATACTGCTTCAAACCAGAACAATCTGGTACAGCATCTCTCACAGCAGTAAGTGACATGCTGGTAACTAGGGGGATAGATGTAACATGCACAGCTTCCACAGCGGGCTGCTCTGGTATTACTAAGGACTCAAATTTGACCCTTTTTTTTGGGGGGGGGGGGTATATGCAATTAGAAAGGGTCATGTGACTCTTGGACCTTGTGCACATGAGACATTTTTTTAAAACTACATGTATGTCAACTACAGAAAAACTAGTTTAAGTAGTTTAAAAAAAAAAATCTTGCAAATTAGGCCAATACTAAATCCTCAAGTCTGAATTGCAACATTATTTCAAAAGCTCAATAAAAAAAAATAGTAGTTTCATGAATTCTCTTTATCATTCACTCAGAAGGACATTTAATTGTGAAATTTACCATAATTTGAATTGCTTATGTGACGTGATGTTTTAACACCAATGTCAAGTTTCAATCAAGAAATCCCTAACAACTAAACTTCGCAGTAGCTAAAGTGAAAGTGAAAAATACAAATCAATATGGAAAATATGTCTTCAGGATAAATAAAAATGCAGGCAAGGTGCTCCCCTTCAGACTTTTTCCTCCTATAATTGTCATCATCATGATGAGTTATCACATACAGTAGAATGTATCTCCCAAAAAGACCTAGGGAATATTTTATGTGTATTCCAATCATTTTTCATGAAATTGATATTTCAGAATTATGTCAAAAAATACTCATATAGTATATATACATGTTATATATATAAATATATATATATATATAATTTCTCATATCAATTTCTCATATCTCATATATAATATATATATAATGTATATTAAAGACTAAAGTGGCCACATGACATATTTTGATTGGATACATTACAATGCAGTAAATCAACAGCTCATTTACAATCTGAGAACAACTGACAGAGTAAAACATGTACGAGTCGCCGGGAATGCAACACTGTTTCTCCTGACATAGTCGGCATACTTTGTGGTCAGGACTTGGCATCAATGAGGGACTCTCCTCGTGGGAAACTTTCATTCTTTGCGGTGATTCAATGATAGCGTATTCAGGCAATGATAACCAGTCAGGTGACTCTGGATATGACCATCCACATGTAGGGTGATGTATATTCATAATGACAAATGCATATTTGCATATCTTATCAAGAAAGGTTAGAGAGGTAGCAATGTCCCTATATGGCTGCAGCAGTTTGGGTTTGGTTGAAGAGTCAACTAAAAGATCATGGAAAGAAAGATAATGGGATAAAACAACTGATATAAGTAAAATCAGTGTTCTGTACTATAATTCACTCAATATTTTGACTCCTTAAATAGCTTTGCTGATTCAATCCTACAAGCAGGAAACATATGCATCACAAGTTCCAGTTGTCGATGATGCAATTATTCACCCTGCAGACCAGACATTAGTAATTTAAATGCCTCGTTGGAATTCATGAAGTCTCGGCCAAATATGCTGTCTCACTTCAGTTTATGGACAACACAATAGGCCCGTTCACAAACAACGAAAATCTAAATTTCAATCGCGATCCAAATTTCGATTTTTTTTTCGATCGTTCATACACAGGGAAAAATCGCACTTCGCAGCAAGGAAAGAACGATCAGTGGCCAAACTGCTCATGCGTGAAACTTGCATGACCGAAGACTGACCCCGTCCGCAGTCCCAATAGAGTTTTGCACGCGCTACGAACGATGGGATTAAAAATACCGATTTCCGAATCTCGATCGCGCTCACACACACGACGCTTGGCAAAATAATCGCGATTATTCTGACAAATCGCACTAATAGTGCGAGTTGGATCGCGATAAGGATTGCGGTAATTAGTGAGATTTTTCTGTCCACACTGGAAAAAATTTCGAAATTTTGATCGCGATAAGAAAATCGATTTTTAAATCGCACTTTTTCCCTTGTGTGTGAACGGGCCTAGTATCTGTGGCAAGTCTTGTGAGCACCACACACTGATAAGCAAGAAAGACTGGTGAGAAGAAATGAATATTCATACATTTGAGCAGGTTGCTAAATAAGCACATGCAGAGATGTTAAAAGACTGAGTCACATCTGACAAAGGGTACTGACTCTGCCTACCAAAGAAACCATCTTGAGAACTTACTCACCAATGCTATTCATATTCACATATCTCACTACTAGCTGGTTGCATGGAGATAGTCTGTTAGGCCTATACAATGTATGGTGGTGAAACCACACTCCCCTCCTTCTCTGGTATTTTACTGATCATCAATTAATTGCAACGACTCAAGATTAAAATTTTTCCACTTAAAAGAGATGAAACGCTTTTGTGAAGTGCAAATGGTAAAAAAAAAATACACATTACACAACAACTTGGACTTGCTCAAAATGCACTGTGTAGGTGAAAATCCTGTGCTACTGTTGAATACATTTTCTATTCTACATTCATGTAATTTCTGTAACCCTGGTAACAGCTGTGAATGCCCATACCTATGCTTTGTTGTACATTAATTGAACGTACTTCCTTTTGTAAGTCCCATTTTGTATGACTAGATGACAAAAAAAATGTGTCTTGTTTATCTGATACCTCATCCCAATCAAGTGGCAAAAGTAACACATCTCTGAATCATTGCTATGATACAATGTCAAATTAAAGTGATGTCCCCCTTAATTACAATTCCAATTAAATGGTGGC
This sequence comes from Diadema setosum, assembly GCF_964275005.1. NCBI lineage: Eukaryota > Metazoa > Echinodermata > Echinoidea > Diadematoida > Diadematidae > Diadema > Diadema setosum. The sequence goes on from NC_092689.1 coordinate 20,237,783, forward strand.
AGGTTTGGTTAAATGAGAGCGGGCCCTCATACTACCAAATAACAAAACAATCAGTCGTTTCCCTTTATTGAATCTAACCAACATCCACATCCCCATCCCTTTACCTGTTGGGCTCTTTGCCCATGACCTCCGACCCTTCCCTTTTGTTTTCTTTGTTCTGTGTCCCTAGCCCTCCCCTGACTGTTCCTGTTGTGTGTAGCCTCATCTTTCTGGTCCAACAATCCTCAACTCCCCACCCCACCCCCCTTAACCCGTTGAGGACGAGTCCCGAGTATACTCGGGCAGGTGTCTATGGGAAATGCGTGTTGTAGCAAAGTCAGTCCGTCCTCAACGGGTTAAAAAAATATGGATAGATTAATTAGTCTGATTCAAACATTCATAATATTTTGCTTTCACCACATGATGTATTTTCTTAACAACCTTTAATCCAATGCAAATATTGTTTCTCATATAACATTTTCTATCCATTAATGATGTTCTGAGACTTCAGTGTATGATTCATATGTTGTATTTTCTTGTGTTTAAAAAAAAGTTAAAAAGGAATAACTAAAAATATTGGATTTACAAGCCTAGATGCAGGCTTTATGTATCTTATTATCTTGATGTTATAGCTAAAGAACTGCTCATCTATTATCTCCCTCTCAGACTGACCCATACTAGGCAATTAATTCACAATGTAGCATCTATTGTTCTCTTCACAATAAAGGACTACACAGCTGATTAGACTCTATCTGTCATGGAACAACTTTCTTGCTGAAACTAATTGCCCTTTCTAATTTGAGGCTGCATACAAAGGCTTGCTTGACTCACCACACCACTTAGTTAAATTGTTCTCCCTCCATCACTTTATTTCACCGATGTTTGTCATTCTTCTGACTCCTTATCCTTCCCAAATTGTCTTTATTGTTGTTTGACCCGCAACTGTCTACCAATTTTACCTGCAAATTGTTCTGGATCTTTCTTCCCTTTTGTACCCCTCTCCACCCCTTCTTCCCCCCCCCCCCTTCCTCAATCTCACTCTCTTTTTATATTCTATTTCCACTAAATTATGTGAATTATGTATATTTGTAATGTGGATACTAGATTTACATTACAGTGTGCTCCATGTGATATAAAGGTTTGGAGACCACTCCCAGCTCTACAAAACTACTCTACTTGTACTATCTGGAAGACAGGAACTGTAAAATAAGTCATGGTTAGCGGGAAAATTAACTTTAGATTGTTTGAAACATCACTTGGAATAGACAGAATGAGGTATGGGTGAAAAGTTTAATGATGATTTATATCTGAATGTCTTAACCCATTTGCCATCACATCGAGTACAAGGATATCATCATTATGGCATTTAATGAAAAATGGGAGTGATCACTGAACACATAATCTGGTATTATATTCATAGATTGGCTACAGCCTAATCCCCCTCACATCTTTAGAACACCCTCCACCAGAAATCAGTAGGGACTTAACTGTCTAAAATTCATAAACATCTGTGAAACACACATTATATATCAGCATATGAACTTTGACTCAAGTATGTCACAACTGAGTCCAAAGGGAACACAGGAGATTATGTTTGCTGGAAAAACACATATCTCTGATGTAATTTGAGTCAACTGATTTCTCTCTAAGTAGAGAAGAAATATGCATACGGATCTGATAATTTTCCTCACTTCAGTCACCGGTAGTGCTTGCTTAAACTGTCAGGCAAGATTGGCTACTGGAGCCGTCTTGTCACTTGTTTCAATTAAATGAAATGTTAAGCCAGTAATCTTTAACATTTGCAACTATGACAGGTTAATCCTGGCTGGAAACAAGAGAAAAGTTGTGCAAAGCCGTGACTGGCCAAATTGTTGAGGACTTTGCAACTTCCTTTTCCCCTGTCTTGACGATTGTGTCACTTCAAAAAGTTTATGGGGTGCCTCGGGATGGGTGCAGACCAGCAGACTTGAGGGCCTTGGACAAAGAGGACTTAATGCAATTCTCCAACACTCTACCCATCTTGCGAAACTTCCGCAAGTCCAATGAGAGTGGAGATGACTAATCGACTAATGATGCCAATGTGCTACCAAATCAAAGGCATGGCAAGGAGTTTGCAAAGAGCGAGTTTGCAGGGAGCGAATTTGGGCCAATAAAGTGAATCCCTTGATTTTTTGACTTACCCATACATGCCATGGGTGGTGCTGATTGTGTGGGGTTGATCCCCCCCCCCCCCCATTGGCTGTGATTAATTACTTTCACTGAGTGTGGGCAATGGGGAAACTCCCCATCCTGAGTTATTTCGATCCCCTCCCTGATTTTATGAATTACATCATAGACAGGAGGAGACTGGAAAGACTTTCATTTCAATAGCGATACATTCCAATGCATTTTCATTCCATACAGGAAATAAGGTCTAAAGACAAAATAAAGCTAGGAGAGAGATGATTACTAAAAGTTCCTCTACAAGCAGTGTGACACCAAGCTCGCATTCAATTTCTCTCACATTTTCTCCTACAATTTCTTTCCTTGTCTTCATAGACTGCTAGTCTGATATGCATGAATATTTTTTTTAAAAAGTCTTAAAATAGTACAGACTTACCTTGTTCTGCTGAAGTCGCCTTTTTACCAACTTGGAGCAAGTAATATTGATTGCTTGAGAAATATGATCTGCATTGTATTCCATGAACGAACGACAGTCTATTAGGAGCAGTTTGTTCAGTCCACCAGCTGCACTGTTTAGCATCTTAGCGAGCACTTCCGGTTTCATGAGTCGCGTTCCCCGGCAGCCAGCGGGCGGCTCTCGGCTCATGATGTGAAGCGTCGGTTGCACCGCGTAACGATTCGCGACGGGTAGTTCCAACGTGAGCTGCATAGCCCACAAGTCTGTTCCCTGGGTGAGGTGGGCCTAGGAACAACCAAGGACAGCTGAGGATGGCTACAAAATGTTGATCCTCAGGTTTACTTTCCAATCACTGGCATTTGGACTCCTGGTGATCCCACGTTGTAATCAGTTCATTTGATTCATCAGACAGTCAAATAATCATTACACAGTCAAATAATCGAACATTCACGTGATTCTTCTTCTGAAAATTCTTCTTGAAACTTATCCACACTTTGGATGAATCCAGAACTGTCCATTAATAGCACTGCCTAAAAGCTTCTCAGCCACTCTACTATGGCATTTATCACAGTTCTTGTTAATCACTTGTCTATTTTCACTTGTTGACTTAATATTTTTTTTTGCAGAGAATACATTTGTTGGATTTACACATAACTAGATACAAATATCTGGACATTTACAAACACCCAGTAAACACAGGTCTAACAGGATTTTGAGGTATTTGGCTCACTAAAGATCTTTATAATATGATTTCTCTTCTTGTAAAAAATAATTTCCAAAAATAGAAATTTCAGATTCTTTCCTGTAGAAGTTTCTGGCGGTATCCAGGTAAGTTGCAATCCTGGGACAGACGAGATTTCCTGACACAGATGGATACCTGGGGAGGACAGGAACCGGAAGAAAATGTGAATAATAGAGAGAGAGAGAAAGAAGCAGAAAATGTACTGTATTTGAGAACTGTCAAGGATTAGTCTTTATTTCACTACAATACCCTTCTATGCAAGCCTTATGCTCCAAGGAGAAAAAACATTTAAACAAAACAAAAAATAAGACAAAACATTCTTGCTTTATGGACCAACATACTAATGTTAACATAGATTTTGTGATCCTACTCTACATAATACATAATGAATATGTACTTATACAACAAGCTCTTGTATCACATTACTTTTTTTCTGTGACTAGTGCAATCAATCATACATGTACACACATGGCAGTATGCAAGATGAACTTGTAACTGTTTATTGGTACATTATAATGGGAGTTAAAGGGTGTGTACAGTTCTGGTTGAGGTGAGGATTTAGCTTTTAACGTTTTGCGAGATATTCAGAAACCACTCTATGAGATGTTCAAAGGGATCGTATAGTTTTGGTTGAGACCTAATTTCAGGTTTCTAACATTTTTTGGTGAGATAATGAGAAAGCTCTTATGAAATATGAAAGAGCATGTAATTCCATGAGGAATTCAACGTTTATTTGATGAAATTGGTTTTGAAATGGCTGAGATATCCAAAACAGAGTGATTCTGATAAGTGTGGGACCCACACTTTATTACGATCGCTTTGTTTTACTTTGTTTTTGGATGTTTCAGTCATTCCAAACCCGATTTTCATCAAATAAACTTTGAATTCCTCTTAAAATGGTATCCTCTGTACTATTTCATAAGTGCTTTCTAGGTATCTCGCAAAAAGTTAGAAGCCCAATTCTCATCTCCACCAATACTGTACCATCCCTTTAAAGAGCGTGCAATTCTAAGGGGTATCAAAAGTTTATTTGATGAAAATCGGTTTTGAAATGGCTGAGATATCCAAAAACAAAGTGAAACAAAGAGATCCTAATAAAAGGCGTGGCCTGTCGCCTTTTATATTTATCACTTTTTTGGATATCTCAGCCATTTGAAAACCAATTTTCATCAAATAAACATCGAATCCTTCTTAAAATTACATGCTCTTTCATATTTCATAAGAGGTTTCTCATTATCTCACTTAAGAATGTTGAAAACATGAATCCCCACCTCAACCAGTACTGTACAGGTCCTTTAAAGGCAAAATTACTTTTTGGCAAAATTTTATGTGCCATGAATAGAGGGTCTAGAAGATTTCGTGAAATGTCACTGTGCATGATTTCTTCTTATGGCAACAATGGTTAGATACGTGCTGCCTTTTGACATTATTGTGGTGAGAATCGTTACAGGATGACCTGTTTGTTTGTTAATATGCCCACAACTTAAATATAAAACCATGCATGTCACGACTGAGACATCTCAACAGTATTTTTCATACATCCTGATGAACACAACAAAACCCTGACAACATCACAGATGAATGCAAGCTGTTCACTGCTTTAATTATCACATTGTATCATCCTAACTGGGTTCTTAGAACATGATTGTGCATCTTAAAATGCAACAGACTGGGTCAGGCTTTAATATTTCATCATCAAGATCAACTAGAGATCATGACACTACAGGTGGGATCCTTTAAGAGATATTACAGTTCATTAGGATGCTTCTCTCTTCTGCCTGCTGCTAAGATGTCATACAAATTACCACACAATCCTTCACAAATGAGCAGGCTTGAAGCAGATATTATGGTCTCTGCATTTACAGACCCTTTGCCTAATGGAGACACCTACTGATGCACTCTCACTGACATTTATACAACACATGGGTGAAAAGAATCCTGCTCACTTCATGAAATTTCACATGCCATTTGTGTAAAATATTAAAAAAAATAATCAATCATTTTTATGATAATCAAATTACACTTTAAGCTATGGGGCCTATTTGTCATACCTTGTGTACAGCATAAAATTAACAACATGATGTTACAGTCAATTTTTCTTGCAAATATTCTACACTAATCGTACAGACTATCACAAAATTATCGAGCCATTGAACCTTGCATAGAGAGAATTTGGCCTACACTACAGAATTAATTTGTCATGTGAACAGATTGAATTATAAATGGTCTTAAACACTTGTTTCCTGGTCACGGAAATGTACACTGTAAATTCAGCTTCATCTGACATGCATCATAAGATTTCAATGTAAAAATGACAATGCAAATGAACCAGTGAGCCATTACACAGAGGAGTTTGGATGTGAGACTAGCTAGCCAGAGTGTAACCAGCAAGCAATGGATGAGTCATCAGCTAGCTCAGAACAGCATCTGCACAAGTTCGCAGTTACTGTGTGCTTTGGCCAGATGGCGTTCAGCTGCAAGCTCCCTACATCCATTCGACTTGCGCTATATCAAAAACCATCTACATGAATCTCTCTTTGGGGGTGTTATGCACACAAAACACAGGACAAACAAGTTCATGGTCTGTCCATCGAGCTATAAAAGATGTAGCCCCATGGTCTGTCTTTCCTATGTCATCTTCAGTCTTCACAGGGAAAATGCAAATTCATGACAACTTCCATGTTAAACTACAAAACATGTTTGACACATACTGCTTTATTCTTTTATATCTTTATCACCTTCTTCTTCTTCTTACCCAGTAGATTTTTAGGGTCTATGTATGTCGATGTTGCACATAAGTGGTACTTTTACACAGATGTGATTTTCTATTCATGATGTATTTTTTTTCAGAGCTCTTGCCACAAGTCACTTCCTGAAAAGTTCTTTTGCATTGTAAAACTTGGTGTTATAATGAATATGAAATACTGTATCTATAATTCAAATTGTGTAAATTTACTCCCTCATTTTTCAGAGATGTCAATGTTTTATTTTCATTTCATGCAGGTAGTTATCAAGCACTGAGCCGCAAGTTATTTTCTCCCATTATGGACTCAAGAAACATGCAAAAAACAATGTACACAGTCACAAATATTTGTTATCATTAATTTCACCATAATTTATGATATAAACATAATCAATAATATACAAATGTAACCAATAATTCAAACATACAATTTCTTAAAAAGTAGCGGCCTGACATCTACAGCATTTCTGGTGGCCTGGAGCTACTAATGTTGAGCCTTGATATGTATTTAATTCACAGATTTTTAGATTTACTTGGACATACAGGACTTTCATGGAAAACAGCTGTAATAGCTGATCATTTTAATCTTGTATAAATAGTTATATTCAAATAAGTTGGAGTATATTATGTGCATGCAAGTGGCAGATATCTTTACCTATTATACGCATTTTCTTTTTACAGGTAGTTTATACATTGATGAAATGATCGTTTTGCCATGAGTTGTTGATTTTTTTTCTTACAATGTAAATTCTGTCCTTAATGCCCATTTTCCTCATGCTTTGATCTATAATGAGATATGCTTCGAGAGATGTTTATCCTTACACTAAAGACAAACAGGAATTGGTGCAACACTAATTTCTCATGGCCATGCAGCTTGATAAAAATACCAACCCATCATGCATGTTTACCAGAGGGCATTAAAAATTAGAGTAGGCTAAAAAAAGACAGCAATGCCTGAATTCAAGAGAAAAAAATAATGATACTGACATTTCATTCAGCCAGGGGAGATGGAATATTGTTGGTAATATTAGTAACACTTCTATGTTCTTCAAAACCCGGGGAATCATGGTACAAGGACTTCTATGCAGTTGGGCTGCAGAGAGCAACTGCACACTGCAAATACCCTTATTGTTCATTTCAAAAATAAATGTAAAGAAATAAATTGATCAAGTACTTGTTGAGAGCAAAGTGTAAAGGGATGGTGTAGTTTTGGTTGAGGTGAGGATTCAAGTTTAAACTTTTTTTCAAGATAATTAGAAGCTACTTATATGAAATAATAAAGAGCATACAATTCTAAGAGGAATTCAAATTTCATTTGATGAAAATCAGTTTTGAAAAGGCTGAGATATCAAAAAACAAAGTGGTCTAATGAAAGGTGGGTCCCACCTTTTATTCAGACCACTTTGCTTTACATTGTTTTTGGAAATCTCAACCATTTCAAAATCGATTTTCATCACATAAACTTTGAATTCCTCTCAGAATTCCCCATCTCAACCAAATCTATAATATCCTTAAAACACAGGATGACATGAATTTGAATGATGCTCCATTTTTGTTTGTGTGTCCACATGGGAGAGTTACATGGCAAAGAATTGTCATCATTTTGAACACCAAATGAGAAATAGCATGTGTTGTGAGTATAAAACATTCACTGGAATTTTAGTTAATTTAAGTAGAAAGATAATTGTTTAGTTTAACAGATTCAAAAAACATTCTTAAACAAGAAACCTGATGTTCTTACAGGACAAGTCCACCTTTAAGACATGTAGATTGAGTAGATTGAGTGAATGCAGCAATATCAGTAGAACACATCAGCAAGTGTTTGAGGAAAATTGGACAACCCAATCAAAAATTATAAATTTTTGAAGTTTCTGCTAAGTCAATGGTGAATGAGAAGACTACTACACCTTGTGATGTCACATGTGTACAACGATATAAAGAAAACATAGAGAAAATTCAACATATTTTCACTTTTCTCGCATAATAAAAGAACGCTTGACTTGCCTCTTTCAGAAGGCAGGGGAAATAATATTACCCTTAACATACGTCAGCAACAAGTAAATGTGAACCTTTTTCAAAAAATAAAAATTTGTGAAATTCTCTTTATGTTTTTCTTATATCGGTGTACGCAAGTGACATCATACACTCTAGTAGTCTTCTCATCCAGCAGGGACTGCGCAGACACTTTAAAAATTCATAACTTGTGAACAGATTGTCCAATTTCCCCCAAACTTTCACTATGTGTTCTGCTAATATTGCTGCATTCACTCATTCAACATGTTTATGAAGGTGAACTTGTCCTTTAAAGAATGATAATCTGGTGTTTCAGAATCAAGCTAAATCATTTAAAGCTATGTTTAAATGTCTGATTTCCCTGATAATTGACTGCATATACATACTTCAAAGCCAAGTTTCTCAATATTGGGTTTGACAGGTGGCCAACTTCTCCTTCTGTGGTACATTCTGGTAATCGAGTGGGACAAGTTATACATGTATTATCTTCAGACAGCTTAGAGTTTGAACAACCATGTGTATGTTCTGAAAATCAATATTCTTTGATTTCATTAATTATCTGAATATAAACATTTAAAGATAATATAGAGTTTTGGTACCTCAAAGTTTCCCTGAATTTCCTTGTCTTAGTTTGTGTTTCAGGTTTAAGTACCTTTCATATAACTAACACTGTGAGACTTGCTCGCCCAAAAGTGCTCTCATGTCTGAGTAATCATGCAATAATGGTTTCGTACCAGAGCCGCTGCCGTACGGCGAGGTAGTACACATATTGTACGAAACCATTATTGCATGATAACTGCGACCAGCAGCGTGCAGCCCCATACGCATAGCTAAATGGGGCTTCGCATTGTAGCTTTAAACAGGATCATGACAGATTTAGTATCGCGGGTAAATATCAACTTAAAATCCAAAAATTTCTTCAATTTGAAGACTTACCAGTTAAGTTGAAGTATTGAAAACAGGCTTCGGGCAACGTTTGATTCTGCCAATAGTCCCTTTCTGTTTGAATTGATGACTGAATGTGACTCGGTCGAGAGGACCTTGGGAGAGCTACATACACTGAATACTATGGCCAGTGCATGCGCACACAAATATCTTATCCGTTCATGGATTTGAAATCTGTGCGCATGTGATGTCCATGCGCTGGCCGTAGTATTCAGTGTATGTAGCCTGTTTTCAATACTTCAACTGAATTGGCAAGTCTTCAAATTGAAGAAATTTTTGGATTTCAAGTTGATATTTACCCGCGATACTAAATCTGTCATGATCCTGAATGCTACAATGCGAAGCCCCATTACGCTATGCGTATGGGGCTGCTGGTCGCAATTAATTGCATGATTACTATTAAGACATGAGAGCACTTTGGGGCGAGTAAGTCTCACAGTGTTAGTTATATGAAAGGTACTTTAACCTGAAACACAAACTAAGACAAGGAAATTCAGGGAAACTTTTGAGGTACCAAAACTTTATATTATCTTTAAGTCAACATAATAGAGAGTTTAACTAAGAAAACTGATGTTATAAAATCCATTTGTATCAATTTGACATACATCTGAAATTAAAGCTGTTGAAAAGCAGAGAAAAATGTGATGATTTTGATAATATGTTAAAAACATATATTATGTAATGAGTGCAGCATCATTAATAAAATTTTTTTCTATTTGATGACCTCCCTTCAGCAAAATTAAAAAGGGCGTAGCTGTTTTAGCATTAAAACTCTTAAAATGTAGATACAAAAAAGTATTTTATTAGTAAAATGTCACACTGTTTGTCATTCTCCAAAGACCTAGGATTTCATTGATTTGAGACATGTCATAGCCAGAATGAAACTATTCAGCTGTAAGCCAACAGAAAAATCTAACTAGTGTCACTTATTTTTTTTTTTTATATATTTTTTTTTTGGGGGGGGGGTGGAGGTGCTAATATGGCTTCTGTTGTAGTTGCATGTCTTTCCTCAGATCTTCCACATGCACGCATTCTCCAGCAAGAGGTTAATGAGAGGATGAGTCTCATTGTGTATGCCTGACTCTGGCAATGAGCCCGTTCTGGCCCAGGCCAGCCTCCAATCAGGATGATAGCAGGTGCCTGGGACGATGAGGGAGCAAAGGAGAGAGATGAAGCCCTTGCATCATAGAAATATCCTGCTCCAAACAGAATGTGATCACATCCCGACATATCTATCAAGCTGTTCATAGCTTTGAATTCACTGCTTGGGGAGGCTTCACGATGCTCAATTAAATTTTACCTGAAACAAATTCAGCATTTCCAACTACCTCACAGTGACAAATCTACACTTGACATGGTAGGAAATTCCAATACATTGCGCTATTAGTATGATACATGGGTGAGCAATAAACTTGCTCATGGGGAAAAATGTACATTTTCATTGCATTTTTTCATTATTATGCATGGAAGTCAAATTTTAAACATGATGGATTTTGCTATATAATAGACACCTTACTTAGCACAACTTGGGTGAAATAATTCAATACCATTCATTTCACACACACACACACACACACACACAAATCAGACCATTTCAGACCATGTCGATAACGTGTCTTAAATAATCATAATCCCTTCACTTTTTCCTTTACAAGTATTAAGATACAGCACAAAGTACATGTATATATATTTACATAGTCTACATGCAATTATTTCCTTGCAGTCATTGACAACATCAACCGTGAAATCTCTTTATATTCAGTCTGGGGAGGGTTACTTGGAAAATGTTTATTTAATTCTAAAAATTGCAAAACAGATTAAGCAAAACTAATGACTTTTCACACCTGAATAAAAATAAAAAGACTATGCACACAATAATCTTGTGACTGTGAAATATTTTAGATGACTCAGGAACCCCTTATTCTAATTTATTTATTTATTTATTTATTTATTTATTTATTTATTTATTTATTTATTTTTTATTATTTTTTTTTTTAGGGGGAGCTTGACATTATACTTACTTAATTATTGATATTTTTATGCTTTCACTCCATTTTTTTTTTTTGGGGGGGGGGAACTTTTGGAATACTGTCCCTCAATTCTTTCAGTTCTTTCATTTAAATAAATTTTCCTTTTCAATAAACTTTTTGTTAAAACTACTGCTGTGAACGAGTTCAAATTTCTTTATCATTGGACATTACAAATTGTATCTCTAGAATACTGAGTGGTATGTAATGATGATTAGGTAAAATGCAGCTCTTTAGAGCCAAATCTATATTTGGTGGTGATTTGTAGGAGTGACAGATAAAGATCTTTTTATCATTCATTTTTCAGTCAGATGAAGAACTGAAAGCATCTGTTTAAGCAACTTCAAATCACCAAGTCCTCCACAAAAAGTATACAAAAATATTACACTAAATTAACACACTATCTTGACCTTTGACTTTGAACTTTAGTACATATATATATATATATATATATATATATATATATATACATCTGTGTAGTAAAAAAAAATACACCAAAGCATACAAACAACACAAAACAAAGACAGTGCTTTGAAAAAAAAAAACAACATCAAATATTTTATACAATGATAAACACTCTGCATTCTTAATTCACCCATAACTAATTCAAACACCAAGTACATATTACTATTTCAGCTTTGGACAGTCACAGTCCCTGATGGCAAAGTGTTATCACCAACAGCTGATCATCACAAACTACATGATTGTGTTGTATAGACTACCAACGTGGCAGAATTTTATAACAATATTTCAGTGAACCTTCTCTATTGATCTTGAAACAAATGTTCAAATACAGCATAGTCAATCCACTAGCCATTATGGGTTTCCTCTGGTTTACAGTTCAACCAAATAAAAAAAAAGAGAGGAAAATATCACCCTCAAAAGAAAATATATCCATGGCATACACATTCTTTGGTGTGAGCAATAAATCATGAGAAATTCTTCTCACTGTTATGCTTGGATGCACATGAGGAAAACGTGCTTGTTTACTCAACAGAGCATTGCAAAGAGTACAGCTATACTTCTCCCACTTATACGCCAAATCGGCCTTTGGTCAATGGCCTCATACTTTGAACAAGCCAGTGGCCATTCATTTTACTTGCCCAGCAGTTAGTTTAAGTTGCCTAGGACAATTTGGCAAATGGGTTGAAGCACCCTGTTCTTAACATGTGGATGCTGTGAGACAATGTGCAGAGGCGTGAAGAATTTCCTGCTTGGTTGGTGCAGGTAGTGTGGAGACATATAAATCAAACTGGGTGGGGTGATCAAACACATAACTAACACATCAGTCATCACAACATATTGGCAAGATACAATATGCATGGTACTCAAACACACACATGCATATTATGAACACATGTACACATTCAGATATAATCCACACTTATTCATCTTCCATGGACAATGTAGGCCTACAGCATCACACTCTTACTGGGCTGGGATGTGTCCTGTAAATGTTGGCACTAAACTTGCTTTTGAAGGCAAAATAACAATTCTGCAAAGTATTCAGCCATATAAAAGCTAATTATTCTGACAATATATACTGTTATATTCAAAAGTTCTGGTAGATTTGCAATTTGCATTTTTTTTTTTTTTGCCAAAAGATGCAAGGTTTCTGCACATGGTCTGCATACTGCAAGCTGCAATTGCCCCACTATCATCAAAACTGATGTAGGAAATCATCATATTGACATGGAAGCTCTGCCAAAACTATTGAAACATGAAGCCAAACAGTTTCACAATGAAAAATATAATTACTGCACAATATCTTCCAAGTAGTTACCTTGTCTAATGTCATGGAAGAGACAAAAAAAAAAAAAAAGTGAAGAGGAGTCCCCATCTTTTTTCTCCATTATTTCTCTACATAGCTACACATGGTCAGGTATTACAGATAGGCACCTAAATTATACATATGGTAACAGGTCTGGCTAAGACCAAGAAATGGAAAAAAAAAAAAACTGTTCTTGGAAAATGACAGCTGGGCCAAGTTTGCAAAGCCTTTATGAGGTATATTAAGATGACAATGTTGTAATGCTTATAAATTTCCATTTCATCTTAAAAGGAAATGACAGCATACGCAGATGATTGACGTCCTAGGGACCTATGTGAAAACACATTCTCTTTAAAATTTTATCAATATAATCTATCTATCAAGATGATATCATTTATATAATCCCTTTCAACTCTATTTATGATGCCACCAGTTAAAAATTTGAGGGGTCATTAACCAAATTTCCAACAGGAAAACCTTGGAACTTAATAGTAATGGAAATTCTCACTCACATCTTTGTCTCCTTTGACTCCACAGCATTTTAACAATTATCAAAATTATTAACAACATCTTTCCAGTTCAATGCCTCAATGCCACCCAAACAGACATATAAACAAAAAATACCAGTTTGAGAAGAAACTCTCTCATCTCCTCTCTATGTCAAACATGATGTAGCATGGTAGATGAGGTTCTTTTCCAACCCTCTGACAGTATAAAACACAGCTGTTCTCCGGCATACATGATAACCAAAACTGATGCTGATAGACAAGCTTGTGAAGACTGTATGGAATATGGAGCGATGAGGTATACTTGTAGAGCTAGAGATAGGTGTGCGCGTATCCACGGTAAAGCTATCGTATTCCGGTATTGCTACTTACTCACCTTTTCCACATCTCCGCTTCTCACTGCCGTCCAAATCTCTGACATCCCACGTCTATTGAACCTTCCCCTCTACATAATACCGTCCGTTCTGCCACAACCCTCATCCTCTCGTAATTAAGCTGTCAAACTGTTACATTGTTGCAAAAAATACAGAGCTTCAAAGAATCCTTCGAGTGTATTTCGTTGGTATCACAGGGGTCATTTTAGTCCGGTGCCCACGATACGTTCCTTTCGCTAGCCGGCATGCACGGTAGCGATGGCTGCAAGCTTGCCTGCCACACGCATATCGAGGGATTCCTAGGGAAAAATTGCTACTACTGTGTAGTCTAGTATTTCAGACACGTGATGTCGGTAAAAGGACGGTTGAATAATCACGAACTTGTATAAAATAAATAATAATGCTAACAATATACGCCAAATCCATCTAAATGTTAAATGTTCCAGGCTCAACTAGTGCAAAATATGAATTACAGGCAAACAAGAAATAAAGGGAAAAATGAAACAGTAAAGTACATTAAAAAAAAGACTTATTGGCAGTTGCTTTTGAATTCTCTGTCACGCTGATTAAAGAAATTGTCCTTCTGCAGTTACAGGATGGATTTACTTCTTTAAGGTGGTAAATGCATCTTTGAACTCATTTCTTAACTTGTTTTAAACTCTATTCAACTTTTCATTGTACAGTTTCGATTCACTATTTTCATTATGTATGTCGCACGTACAGACCTTGCACAATCTATTGTGATGCATCTTTTAGGCTCTACAAAGCTTTTCTAATCTATATAAATTCAGTATCCTTCATCATTGCTTCATATCCTAGAATGATTCCCTATCAATGAAGTTCGATAATCTAATTCACACCTGCAAAGTTACAGATATCATACATGATTCTTTGAATGATAAAATTGCATAGCAAGCATTTGCTTAATGATCTAACAAGGCACTGCATGCTGTTTGTTCTATCTGCAATTTACACATCGCAAAATGTTTGTGCTATTACTGGCTTTTCTATCCGTATAATGACATAAATAGTGCAATGAGTCAAAACAGACAGTACTTTCCAGTGTCAGCTAAAATAGCTCAAAAAGTAGAATAATCTTCAAAACATCATAATTAAAAGCACATAGATGAGGTGTCATTTAGTTTCTAGTGACAATAAAGATGTCTTTTCTTGGCGAAGCACGATCAATTTTTGTCCACATTTGCTACAAACTTGTGTCTGTGCACAAAGACTAAATAATGGTAAACCGAGGGATGCTGACGTCATTTTCGACCAATCAAGGTAATCCCCCATGATGTCATCAGAGCCACTCGGCAAGAGACCGAAAACCACTAGCTTTGCCAGACTTTCACGAGTCGTTACGAACAGTTCAGCGTAATCCCTTCACAATGCAGATAGTGGCTTCCATTGTGGTTTTGAATGAACCGTCTGTGGATTTGATCAATTGAGCCAGTCACCTGCTTCATGAATGAACGGACCATGACGACCAACCGAACTTCCCAAAATTATTCTCCATTGTAATTACTCTATGAAAGTTGCATTGGGTGAACACACCAGAAAAATAAGAAAAGAAGAAATAACATATCGAAAGAAGCACACATCCAATGACAACTATGATTTCTCGTGATGGCGAAAGCGCAATATGTCGTGAATAAAAGCATTTCCCATTATTTTTTTTTTATTTCATTTCAATAAAATCATAGATCAGTGACACTTGCTGTAAATCATATACCCTACTTTGTAATTCATATTGGTTCATTATAATAACTACAAACCACAAGGTTCTGCATAATTATTTTATCTAAAAGATCATAACCATGACTCACTCATAATTTATCTCCTTATTTAGGCCCTACATTAAATAGATAACACACACTTTACTTTACACACACAACACACAGATATGCATACGCACACTCAGTCACACGAAAAAAAGGGGGTATTGCGAGGGAACACGAAAACGTTCAAACAGGATGAGTATTGTCCCGGGGTATTGTCATGAAAAAGATAAAAAATTTCTCAATAGACCCATCGCGGTTGTTGCCTCCACGTGCTGCCGACTTTTACAACATCTCGCCGTGTGACATGTCGTCAGGTACAAGAGACGATGAGGTCGTGTTCTATATCTGAAAGTGACCACTGAGATGGTTCGACAGTAGAATCTCCTCGTGGCAATACAACGTAGCACCGCGTCATCGATTCAGTGAGAATATTCAGAGAATTTGTCATAACATGTGTCTCGTGACTATGCCGAATCGTGTGAGATCATTGTCAGACAATGTGATGCTAGTTTGTTCAAAGACATTCTATTAGTTTGAGTTTTTACAGTAGTAAAGACAGTATTCTTTTGTTTTTCATTTCCGTAATGTACATTATTACTACTGTATATTTTACTTAAGAGTGTATTACAGGGCAACATAATGCTGTCGTATATGATATATTTTGTAGTATGCACGTGCTTTTCTTTTTTTTGTATGTGTATTATACAGTAAAACAGACAGACACAGAAAAAAATGATGATAATGATAATAAAATATCGAACTTCAGTATACTGCAAGGGATCAGGTTTCGATTTCGTTCTTCCAGAAGAATGGAAAAGAGACTTACAATTATGCGCAAACGTTTAATTTTTGCTTCCTTACTTAAAAAGCTTCATCATTCTTGCTCCTCTTTCAATAACTACCAATTTATCCATCTGTTGAGTTTAATCTATTCTTTTACCTGTCTATCTCTTCATCTATCTATATCTGTCCTTACGTATGTATAGGCATATATATATATATATATATATATATATATATATATATATATATATCGTCGCTGGGGTGACAAGACCTTGTATCTCAAATTTTGGTGAAAATGACTTTTTTGCATTAGTGGTCAAATAATCGGTTAAGTGATGTCCTGTCCAAATCCCAGCTGTCTTACCTCAAAAATGAAGCCACAACGGTATGTCAAAGGAACGGCTATCCCATTCAGTAGGCCTATAGTGCTTTGGCCGCCATGTTTTTTGGCTCTCCTGAACATTTGACATTTTTGAGATACGAGGTCTTGTCGCCCCAGCGACGATATACATATAATTATAGCTAATACCCTATCAATACCCTATCTATCTATATATCCATCAATCTATATCTTTATATCAATTTATCTATCAATAGATGTATGTAACGTATGTATGCATCTCTCACATTTCGGTCGGGGGGGGGGGGGGGGATAGATCGCCTCTTTCCAAAAAATTTTCCTCGAAACGTTCAGAATCATCGTTCCTGAATGCAGGTCATGTGATGTGAAATATACTCCCATTGTCTTGGCTAAAGAGACAAGAAACTGTAGCGTCTCAATTCCAAAAGCTTCTATAAGTTCCACAAAGGAGGGTGGATGCTCTGAAAGCGAAAATTATGGCCTACTTCCTAGTCTTGTTTTGCGAACTTTTTGTCCACAGTACATACAGAATAAAAAGTACCCTTTCTCATTAACAGTAGGATACCTTTTTCTCATATGGATCATATTAGAAAATTAGGATTATTTCCAAAAGATTGGTATCTCATTATTGTAGCAGTGATGCGGGGGATATTTTGCATTCATGGCTTTTATTCAAAGACTATATTATCCTGTCCGCGGTGGGCTACATCCGAAATATCGCTGGAGTGATGTCGTCTTCTCATTGCCGTGAGAACTTCAGATGTTCCCTGACAATAGCATTAGATTTGATAAACATTATCAAATCAAACAAGGAGGAGAATGAAAATGGACGGTTGGTGTCTTCATCTGGGGTGTATATCGCCCGTTGTTTTGTAGGTAAAGTATACCGTCGATCGTTTTTACTGCCACCTAGCAACGCGCTGCCAGTATTTCTCCACGACTCTGGGGGCATTCGTCTTTCAGGGAAACGGGAGCATTCTTTCGCGATGACTTGCCGCCGCAAACAAGACAAGACTGGTCGGGTTTCGAGCATGGAAGAATAATTTGCCATCCATGTTGCAACATGTTGTTAGGTCTATTTCTACCAAAATACTAGTCCAGATACTGGACGATTTTAATCATCCGCATTCCCCACACTAACACACGCATACACATGCATGCACCCACACAATGCGCCCAACCGCTGATTGAATGCCACACTCCACCAATTGGTACTCCCGAATTAATGTTTCCTTTTCACTCTCTTCCTGCATGAAAACTAGAGATATTTTCTTACAAAATCCATGGACCTACGGTCCATGCACAATCGTACCAACTACAGACTTTGAATATTATAGATATTCCATATTTTTTCATGAGATGAAATATTCCTCCAACATGAAAATGGTGTAAACACAGTCATTCATATTACGATCTATTGCGTGCGAAGGAAACAGATATTGGTATTGAGCATACATTCCATTCTTTCATTGTGTGTTTGTTCAGTGTGTGCTATTTTTTTTTTTTTTTGCGCTCGTCAAGAAACCAAATATGTGTCATGAATCATAGGCCATGCACATCGTTTATGTTTAGCACACAGTTGTAGATATCAATATTTTATATTTTGATTCATGAAATTAAAATCTTGGAGAAAAGGAATACAGTTGTTTTTCTCAATATGGATTTCAGTTAATTGAATGCAATGCGAACTATTTCAATAAATCTGAAGAATCAAATATAAAGATGTTAATTCAATATCATGCTCTTCCTCAGCAAAAAAAAAAAAAAGTCCTCTTTCTGCTCGATTTCACGCCTCAGTTAATTGCAGTCATAAGATAGTTTGGTAGCCATGGTAATACAAATTGGAATCATACTGGTACTGTGCATGGTGTCGTCGTCATGACGTCATGGTGGGTGACTTCCGATTTCTACGCATTTTGTACCATAATTTACAAGATATGTGGAGGCTGTCGGATCGATATCGTCATCCGCTCTGAGGATCGATACAGCCGTCAGTGGGAGTGAACCACCGATCTCTGTGTAACTAGATCAGTGGGAATGAACGGACGGGGAAAGAAAGTAGGCTAGTCTAAGATCAAGACGTGTCATCCTGCAATACCGTATACGCGTATATATCTCAAATACGAGTGAATGTAATACACCTCTGCCTGTAGCCTATACCTGAAGCGGGACTAAACGTTTCGAAGAAGAAAGTGATGTTTCGTGATTATGCCTATTTAGGAGGGATATAGGTATACAATTTCTTTTTTTTTCCAGGTGTCTCACGCAGATTTACACAAAACATTTTGATGCTTTACTTCAATTAAAAACTGTTCACGTACTTGAGCCGCTATGTCATGTATTGCTCTGTCTTTTTTCAAAGAAATGAAAAACAGTTTAGTTCTCTAAAAGATCCCCCAGCAATTCAGCCAAATGCCCTGGACACTGATTCTGGTTATAACAGAAATTATCTAAATTATGCGGTCAAGTCATATATGTATAACTGATATGGTGATATCATTACCTAACGATTCTTCGTTCGCACGCACTTTGGCAAAACAAACATCATACAATGCGGTATATTTACAAACTTTAACAATGCCACCAAAGCCACGTGAGAAGGTCGTAGTACCCTGATGACGTCAGAGGCGGTTCCTCAGACACACACACATACACACACACGCACGAGTATGCACCGATTATAATTATAGTGAGCTACACCTCCCTGGTGTGACGCGGGGTACACTCAATGCCAGCGAACATGAAGAAATCTATTGCGCCGCATAATACGTTCCCAGCTAATCATGCGCTAGGTTTAACCATGCAAAATATATGTAGGCCCTATATAATAGTTGTATCCATAAAAGGATTTATTTGAGTGGAACTTTCATTTCATCTGCATTTCGCGTTTTGCATATTCTTAGAGCTCGATGCATATTATTGACGGCTAAAGACAGGAAGTGCGTTTGTGTGTGTGTGGGGGGGGGAGATAACTGATGTAACAAATTTTACGGATATAGGTATTTCGATAAAGAGAAGCATTTTTAGAAATTGATATATCATATTCTCAATACTATTGTATGAGTGTCATTGTACCCAGCATTATGGAAATGGGAATACGGAATACAAGAAAATATTGATTTTCTGATTACTGTGCAGTTAAAAAAAGCACGCAATTCGTACAAGAAGACAGGAGGAAAAACATCAGAGTACCTGTTACTTTCCTGGATAGTAAGCAATCTGCACTCGGTAATCTAACGATTAGGCAAAGGATGTACCCACTTCACCCCCCCCCCCCCCCTTCCTGACAGGTAAATGCACTGGTACTCGAGGGAACGGAAACAGCCACGAATGTCGTCAGATATTGGTTTCAACCAGTGTTTGGTGTTGGCGGATAGCTGAATGAGATATTTTAGCGCGATATATACTTCGATCTTCAATGGAGTAACAGATCACCTGTTCGTTTTACAACAAGTTTAGTTAATATGACACCATACCATAGTACATGTACAACGAAGACGGACATGTCAAAACAAATTTTTATGTAGAAAAATTAAGATAAATAATAGACGAATAAATAAGATATATAGATAAATGGATAGATAAAGGATAGAATACATGAAAATGAAACGGCTGTATCATCGTGGCCATTGTCCGAATCCAACTATCTACCGGTCTACCAGTCTCAGTAAAACGCCAAGGAAGTACTCCGCAACTGAAGTCGATGAGGGCGTTTTTCCTGAGAGTACAATGTATGATTATGGGACGACTCGTGCTCTGAGCTTGAAGCTCCAGCACGCTCCCGGCAGCGTTTAGACGGCACAGATTGGGGACCCTAAAAATCTATTGGGGACCCTATCCCTAAACCTAACCCTAATCCTAACCCTAACCATCAAACCCTAACCCTAACCCTAACCCCAACCCTAACCCTAACCCTAACCATAAACCCTAACCCAACGTTTTTCCCATAGGTTTAACACGCGCCATGCCCCAATCTGTGCCGTCTTAAAAAAAAACGCCTCCCGACAGACCATGAGATTTTGTGAAGGGAGTGAAAGAAACCATTCTAAACACACCAATGCTACTTGCTTTGCTGAAATTCTTTGGGGATATTGAGATTTCAAAACAAGCAAGTCCTTTGCAAGATAATTATATGTCGAAAGTAATCATAGCTCATATAACTACAAACTTTGATTACCCTAAATTCCGCTCTTATGTTTCTATGATGCCGACCCCTTATCTAACCGGACGTTCCCTACTTCAAATAGAAATGGTTAATATTTTAATACTTTTTTTTTTCGTTTAGGTTCTCTCTTGTGCGTTTTTGCCCGACTAACATAAATCATGACTTACAGTTTGAACTGATGATATCAATTGATTGGTTGTTGGTGAGACTATACTGATCACACCTTGAGTATAAACCCGGCGAAAACTCCCCCGCCAAAATTGTATTCCATTCAGGCGGCGTTGGATGATAAGACAGGAGTTTAAAGGGATATTTCACTCCGTGATATAGTTGAATTTGAGTGTGAAAGAGCAGAATGGACACAAATACATCTGAAAGGTTTCATTAAGTCTTAAAAAAGATAAGTTATAGTGAATCTTTAAGTTCAACATGTGTTCTTGAAAGAGTGATATTAGGGGTGATTGCCATCATCATCACAAGTCTTCGAGATATTGGCACACAAGTAAATCTCCTTTTCCTTCTCAGGGTCAGCATTACTAAATTGTCTTAACTCTGGAACAATTTGGCGTCAACGTTCTAAGTCAATTGTTTTTTGTTTGTTTGTTTGCTTTGGGTTTTTTGTTTGTGGGAAAGCGAATGGAAGAGTTGAAACCATAAAATCAATTTTCACTGTGCTGGAAAAGAATGTGAAATCTTTAAAAATAGAAAAGAGCAAGTAATTTCATTTCATTTCCGCCTGTACTGAAATTTTCGCTGTTCTGTATGTTTAATTTCACTATCTTTTTTAAACTTATTTCTAACTTCTAACTTTCACTGTTGGAATATGCACTTCATTTTCAGTGTCACTATTTGAATCATCAATCCTGCAGGGTATTGGAGTATAGACAGTCAGAAAGGGTGGGGCTGTTGAAACGACTCAAGAAAGCTTAGCAAAATCTCTCCCTATATCAGTATATCTTCCTCCCTCTCCCGATCGCTCTCCCTCCTTCTCCCCCTTTCTCCCCCTCCCTTCCTCCATCTGATCATCGCCGCAGTACAAGTGAGTTCACACTCTGTGGGACGTGGCGCCAAAGTGGCAAGGGAGTGGTCAACCGCGACCTGGTGTGTGGGAGTGGAGTACCCAAGCTACCGTGTCGGTACAAAGGCGAATCGACAATTTGGGAACGATGGTCGTGGAAAATACTTGATATATTGCTAATGCCTATTAATTTCACCTACACTAATTTTTAAATCTGTTTGGGGTTTCGAGTAGAAATCGACTCATAGTAAAGTCAGCTGTTGACTCACAAAGTAAAAATGTCGCAACATTCTATGTACTGACACAGTGTTACATTAATATTAGAGGTTTAAAGGGACTGTACAGTACTGGTTGAGGTGGGGATTCAGGTTTTTAACATTCCTAAGTGAGACAATGTGAAACCTCTTATGAAATATGAAAGAGCATGTGATTTTAAGGATTCAATGTTTATTTGATGAAAGTTGGTTTTCAAATGACTGAGATATCCAAAAAAGTGATAATGATAAAAGACTAGACGTCTACAGGCCACGCCTTTTATTAGGATCTCTTTGTTTCACATTGTTTTTTGATATCTCAGCCATTTCAAAACCGATTTTCATCAAATAAACTTTTGATACCCCTTAGAATTGCATACTTTTTGACATCTCTTGAGTGATTTCTGAATATCTTGCAAAACATTAAAAGCTAAATCCTCATCTCAACAACCAGAACTCTACAGTCCCTTTAATATCTTATACATTTATATGAGACCCGACAACCCTGTGTTTTCGTAGTTTGACACATGATATTTTGATATCACAGGCTATCTTGAATTGAACCAGTAATCCCTTTTTGTCAAGTGGTCAAATATTAACCAAAGTTGGTCCACTTACTATTCAAAAGAGATATCATTGTTAACTGCGATCAAAATTTTCGTGCGAGATAATTATCATGTCTTGATTATGAATTCACAATGCATAAGCGTATGAGAAACAGATAAGATCGTGGTCTCAGTTTCAACGACCTTTGGCGGCCATGTCTTTTTATTCCGGTGAGCGGCACCAAAGATCACTATGGTATGACCTGAAACACTAATTTTGTAACGCGTCATCATGTCATTTATGTTTATTTTCCGTATCTTATTTTAAGATCACAATTCGCAGAAAATCGAGTATGGATAATATTATGCCCACATAAATAGGAGTGTGAGTTATACTTTGTTTTCATTGTAATCACGCGTAGCAATTACACCTTTTATCATCATTACTATACGGTGTTTGTATACATATGTAATTCTTACGGTCAACTTTTTTAAAAATTTATTTATGGTTTCTGCAATCAATATTTATCATTAATATCATTATCTTTGCTGTCCTCAAGACTTTACTATGTTCACTCGACATGAATTTGTTCAAAATGAAAATAAAAGAAATAGACATAAGCCAAGCTAATAAAAAGAATAATAATATTTATCAATTTATTTCGTTTTATTTATACATGGTGGCCCTGTCAGTAATCAAGGAAACAGAGGCAAAGTAACAACAGAAACTAGTAATAAGGAAAGAGAGACAAAGATAATACGTTCTACGATATGTCACGGTCACTGCTGTCAGCTATCTCATAATATCTCAGAAACCTTGGTCCTATTGATAAATGCGGGAAAGTGCATCGATGACTAAGAACTTATATTATCTTGCTCGGCAAATCTTACAAAAGAGATATACGTGTGTGTTCGTGTGTATGTGTGTGTGAGGTTGTGTGTGCACTTGCTAGAGTGGTCACAGTGTTTGCAGTCTTTTTTCATCGCACTGCTTGTCAAGGAAGCAAGATCGTCAGTGCGTTTACGCCAGTTTCGACGAGGAATTCTTTAGTGACAATTTCGTTTAAAAGCAACGATTACAATTTCCTTTCCTGGATGTTCCAAATAGGCATGGCGCTCGACATGAAATGTTGGCATGAACGTCATTCATGCCCTGACATAAAATTTAGCAGAGAGCCTATGAAGCCAGACAATGGAATATTGTGTGTGATAAGTTTTCAAGGGTGACGTTCGTTATTCCGAATGTTCGTTAATCCGTATACACATGCCGCAAATTCCCTATACCCAGATGTTTGTTTCTCTGAAAATCAAATAAAGTTCTTTAATCCCATTATTTTGTGGCGTTACTCCGAATGTGAAACCGTTCATTATTCAGAAGGTCCATCAATCTGAAATGAAATAGGGTTTGTAGAAATCCGAGAATGAAAAGAAGATACGTACAAACGAATTCAACCTTCGAAATTACGAATAATATTTCGTTTTATTGATTAACGAACATTTGGAATAAGGGAACTTCGGACTAATGAACTGACAGTTTTCCATTCAGTGACATGAGTGACAAAAGAAGTGTGAATAATTTCATCTTGATATTGATTTACGTTGAAAGCCTAATCATGAAACATTGATATCACATACTGACGTTTCAAAGTTATTTCATATCAATTGAAATCTTTTGCCCTTCTTATCTCTTAATGCTATGTAATACTTTGAGGAAGTGTACAACGTATAGGCCCTAAAGTAAAGGGGCACGTACACTAAACATGGACTCACTAAACGCATAGATGTTAGTAGAATGCAATACTACATGAGTGACATTTGAGGAAAATAAGGCAATCGGTAAAATGAAAAATCATCATTCATTGTTATGCAAAAATTTTGGCTAGAAAATTGCAAAGATAATAAATCACATTTATAGCTTTTAATGGAAATGTCTCTGTTAGCTTAAATCCATGAGCTGTCACAGTAATATCAACCATTGTTAATATCACTATTAAGATAACGTAGCATTTTCATCCCTGACGAAGGTGGAGGCCCCCTAAAATTTCGAATTTCAATAAACACCAATTGGTAATTCATGCGTTTCTCTAGCGTGTCATTCATATATATATATATATATATATATATATATATATATATATATATATATATCTATATAATATTTGGTCTTTTCAGACAGTTTTGTCAAGATATACTTTATTCACTATACGAATCACAATGTTCGTTAGAAACGTTTCGCTCTTTACAACGAAAAGAAATTCTGTCAAATACATTTTATTTTTCTTCCAGGTGCAATAAATTTCAATTATCATCGAAACCGGCTCTGTAAACATCACAAACACAAAAATACGGCGTGGCGCTATAGTTATCTTTCTTGGACAAACGAACGCCTCGATACACTGAACACTGACGGAACAGCGGGATCCGCGTGAGTGAGTCATCGGTCTCGAAACGACATAGCGTGCCGCTAACCCTCCCGTCGCACTAAACAAGCAATCGGAGGATTACCTACCCTCATTTAGTTGCAGCGTCTTGATGAGTTTGACGCATTTCTCCTGGATGCCTCGCCCGGTCCCTGTTCACACTTGAACTTCGGACTCGTCAGAACCTAGAATAGCGCATTCTATTTCAAGCTCTTTGTCGTCATATTTCAAAAATAGAGAAAGAAAATTATTGACACCAGCAAAGTTGTAAAGATTATGCGCCTGCACGTGGTCAGTCATAGGCATGCATGGGTAAGATGTTCTGCTGTAAATGACAATAGGTGGAAGACTTTCTATTTCCACTTTGTTCAGTTTCTACAGAAGGAAAATGGGAATGGAATCTGAAAGACATATATTCATGCACTTACACATTTATGTATACATAAGTTGAACATATAATCTTGATAAGACAAGATCTCCAAAGGATTATTAGTTGATGCGCTCCACAGTCTTGATGTATTTGAGCTTTCAGAGTACCCTGAGAGTTCCGCCTCAATCTTTACATTGCGTTGTGTTTTGACAGACTTCAATATCATGATTGCTTTAATCGGATATTGATTGCATTAATGAAGCATTTTATCATCATTTTTTTTATATTATCTTGATCAATATCATGAGATCAATGATTCTATACTTTGCGGAAGATAACTCAGTCTATTAACAACAGGAAATAAAGGTGTGAAGAAGTGCAAATGTGAACGCTACCTTCGACAAACGATGAGTAAGACATCATATGCAAGTGATTTCCCCGTTCCCTCGATACCCAGTCTTAATATGTTGTTGCGTTTTTCGTTTTCTCATTAATTAAGACTCCAGAGAACCCCAATTCACTGTTTTAATTCTAACAATAGCGCAGTAAACATCACACGTCCATTACGTGTCCCTTTGTTCGCTTCCCGCCAAAAATTACCCTTGTGTGTTTTCCCCCCTTACATCGTCTTGTCTGACTCATTTTGGAATACTTCAACGCTTCCTCGCTAATTCTGGCGCGAAGTTTTGCAGCTACTTCATTAATTAAGGCACGGAAACAAGGTGTCATAAAGCTTACCAAACTTGTTGAAGTCACGTTCGCGGGTGACGACGGAGTTGCAATATCTTTTGTAAAGAGATTAAAGATTTCCTCGACTTTTAGTTTTATTGGATAACCGTAACTAACACCCTCATAAAAACAGAGTCACTCGTGAAGTTCAGTCCAGCAGTGAAACTGCACCTGCCCTGATGATCGATCGGTCATAAGGTCAGAGAGATGATTAAAGTTAAACTTTAAGGAGGCTAATTTTGTTAAACTCCAGATGATAATGCAACACGGAAGATTTAACCAGACAATAATTGGTATGCGATCTCAACTTTTCTTTCCATGCGTACATCTTTTGTTCGAAAATATTCATGTTATTTTAATTCCTTTTTTAATTCTTCTTCAAGGTTAGTTAAGCTGTGCCAATATGCCCTTCAATGCCATTTATTCATATTTTTCAACTATTTGGGCATTTAGTTATAATGAAACCTTAAAAAGAAAAAAAAAAACCTACGCAGTGCATTTGTTTTAAGAAAATAACAACTGCAGGGGAATCACTTAGGATATATGCGTTATTCGTTGATGTGATTTCAAATTATATTACAGATTCCACTGAATTTCTCGTTTCTCATATTTCTCGGAATAGGAAAGTATGTGAACAACCGTACAATAAAAGATATGATCTTAAAAAGAAATGAATACAAAAACATTAGCACTGTATCATATTGTGTCAATATCAAGTGATAATATCTTGTGATTTTGCTAGTCTAGAGCAACCATGTACCTGTCTTCTTCGTCCTACTTTCAACGAATTTATGCGTGTAGGAGACAAACAATATTATTATATATGCAAATATATATATATATATATATATATATATATATATATATATATATATTCTTTTAAAGTTGTTTTGAAGCTACTTTGTAATGAGTTTTATGATAACATCAATGCAAGCAACTCTTTGCACAGCGCGTTCAAATAACGCTGTGGTGCAGGAATCTTATTGATAGCGAAAGATGTCCATTACAACATATTTTTTCTGTCATTTTCTTAAGTAGCTTGACCCTGTTCACTTATTTTCTGTTTCGCTTCTCATCTATATATGTCACACTGACAAATCTTCCCTGGCAATGTCAGACACAATTTACTTTAAAGCCACTATTTGCAGATGAAAAATAGTCCGGCTTCGGTGAATCAAAATAGTTCTAAAACGTGAGTTAGGGATAGAAACAATCAATGCAAACAATGATAATCTACAGTATAATCAATAATGTTAAGTATATTGTTAAATATACAAGATGCGAAAAATTTGATTAACATTGTTTCTAGAATAAACCCTCTGCAGGTATGGTTTATTGAGAAAATTAGTGATTTTCCCCTATATTTGTGGCTTTATGATACAACTGAACTATGCCAATGCATTAAAAAAAATGTGATAATTACAGCACTTTTTGTTTTAATTACTGCTCCCAATGGCAAACAGTCAGACAGTGGCTTTAAGATTCTACTTGAGGCGTTTGAGGGCTTGTTGAAATTCAGATACTATGTTTTGTATTCTTTGTATTGTAATATTCTGTTGACATAGGGTTTTACCTGATGTTTTCATTGAAACTGAAATCCAAACACTTTTACTTCAGAGAACTGGTTCCTATATCATGTGGATATATTGCAAAAGTAAAGACTCAGTTGAAATAAACTTGATCTCTCTTCGATAATATATGTATACATATATATATATATATATATATATATATATATATATATATATATATATATATGTTTATTTATTTATTTATTTATTTATTTATTTATTTATTTATCTATCTATCTATCTATCTATCTATTCATTTACTAATGAAATCAATGAAGACTTCTATTTGGAATTGTCGTTTATATTCATGTCAGGAGGTGGTTCAATATAATTATGAATTTCTCATTTTGTATCATTGCCACATTCAGCTGGCAGGACAAGTGTACAAAAATTTGACGGTGTGCAGTAACATATCAAGTGTTAGCTATTTGTATATGTTCATGAAATCAATACATCCATGGCTTTAAGCTTCAGAACAACGTACTTCGCATCACCCGAAGACTCCAATGATTTGAGTGGCTGTGTTGCCATCGAGGGATGACCATATTAGCCGCCTAATCCGGCCCGACAAGGCCGGCTGCTCTTCCGCGATCTCAAGCTGTATTCCCGCACATCACAACCGAGCGCGAAACGCTCAGCCAAGCACGTGAAAGCAACTCATGTATCTTTTGAAAAGAACGCATGCATGAAACTTACTTTTTACAACGTTCTTAAACTTATGACACCACGTCTCCCTTCAACCGTTTGAACATGATTCATGGAGGAAAGGTGAATTTCCAGCTTCTTCTGCATACGTGTATATGTATATATATATATATATATATATATATATATATATATATATATATATATATATATATATATATTTACATATAAATAGGCCTCTTTAGGGTGACGAATGCTTGATGTAATTAATTATAAGCTCACAAGACGGGATTTTCTACTACAGACAAGAAAATTGCTGTGAGTTATTAGCTTCATCTGTGTACAACAATTCGTTATTCGTTAATTCACCTGATTTTCATCGTACAGTCAACTATTATGTAGGCCTACTCAAGATAATTTGTAATTTTCTAAAATTATGTTACGTTCTGTATAGAAGAAGAAACATGAAATAAACTTAATTGAATTGAATTTTATATGTGTGTATGTGTGTGTGTGTGTGTGTGTGTGTGTGTGTGTTAACCAATTCTGTCTAAGCATGATAAAATTTCTGCAGCTAGAACACAAGTTATTTCATATCTATGATAGGTGTATTTGTTTTTACTTGATTTGTTGGCCGATGTATTATCGTTGTATACATGCACATACATGTACACACAATGTTGGTACCATACACATACACACAGACACACGCACAAACTAGCAATAGGTAGGCGTACTTGTGGGAGTACCTCGCACACACACCCACACACATACATACATACAAACATACATACGGATACATTTACAAAGTAATTTTATCTCCACTGGGTTTTATAGTAAATGTATCAGCCATATCTGATACATAAAATGTATCAGATATACAGAGAGCGAATGGTAGCTTGATTTGCTTGCAGCCCTTAATACATAATACACTTAGAAAAAGAAAGAAGGGATGAATGACTTGCGTATAGAGATGGGATAGAAGAACGGTGGAAAGGAGAGGCTTGTTTGCTTTCGTCAAGATTCAGTGGATCACGGGTCAGCAAGGCATGACAAAATATTTCCTCCCTCCGGTGCAGATGAGCATAATGCCAGGATATGCATGTGATGTACACTTACTACATAGAGATCAGTGACACATTATGTGAAATACTATTTATCCATATATAACTGTGCATCTATCTGCCTATCAAACTATCTATATATATATATCTAGATAATAATAATAATAATAATAATAATAATAATAATAATAATAATAATAATAATAATAATAATAATAATAATAATATTAATAATAATAACAAATAACACTTAGATAGCGCTTAATACTGACTTTATTGTATATATACAATTACATGACGTGTATTTGGTTATTGATGTAAATATTGATATGAATATGTATTCAAAGTGAATTTTGCCACATAATCATGATTGCGTTTGAAAGCATTGCCAAATACAATGCACAATTCACATCATCCTGGTTCTACTTGAGATGGCGCTGTTTTGTTACTACTTGTTCGTTTACCGTGCTAAATCTCTGTTATGTGTGTCGAACAAAGAGGTATATGTATGGGTGTTGTGTGTTTGACTCCACTAAAGTAATCTCTGTTATGTGTGTCGAACAAAGAGGTATATGTATGGGTGTTGTGTGTTTGACTCCACTAAAGTCTCTACTTACATAATGATCACAGGTGTTTAACAACAAACTCACTTAGCAGCATTCGTGAGAGCACATGAAGTAATGCATTCATTTTCAGAGAGGTCAACGGCATTGGACCCCTCCGAAGTTACATGATTGTCATCAAAAAAGGTAAATATTCATTTGATATTCTTGAGGTGGATGTTGCAAGGAATGCACATGGCAATATGATGTTTGCTTTATTCAAGCACGAACGATGTTTGGTCCGCAGCCCCTGCTAGATGTATAGGCAAAAAAGCAAAACAAAAGAAATGAAATAATAGAGTTGAATGATGAATATACAAACAAAGTAAACGAATGAAAGGAAAATAGATTAAGTAATCTCCACCAGTCACTCTTTAACGCCCCCATGTATCATCAATAACAGATAGTTGAAGAGAATATTTGCCTTTTTGCTTATTTGAATATTAATCCCTGCGAAGCAACACTTTAACAAAACCTGCTTGAAAAGTAATACATTATATAGTATCCCTCTCTTTTTGTTCTCACTCTCGTTCATTCCCATTCCTACTATTCAATGACTCTCATCAGGATTAAACCGGTTAAAACTTGATTCGATAATTTGAATTTATTTGCTGAACAAATAAATTCAAATAAATAAATAAAATAAAATAAATCATCATAGTGTCAACTGCCTGTAAGAATGGTTCTACCTTTGATGTCACAATATCAATGCCAAAAAAAAACAAACAACAACAACAAACAAACAAACAAACAAAAAAGTCATACAACCTCCATGCATGCAGAATGCGACCTTCAGGAGTATGCTTGGCACACTGAAGAACACCTTTCAAAGATCTAGATCACACCTGACACAGTTCACTTATAATTGGGTTTCCAAAAAGGCACCTGTTGTAATTTTCGATTACAAAATACATCTCAATACCTGAACAGGAGTGCTCTTCGTCACCGGACAGCGAGGGGTGATCCCGATGAGATCACCCTAGCCGAGACGGAGAAGAGATAAACAAGGGCAGGAGTTCGCCGTGGAAAACAAGAAGAAATAGAACGAGACATTACAGAAGTCACACAAGGATTCCCCTCCGAAGAACAGGTGATCGTTGGTCCAGCTATTTGTCATCGATTCGTAACAACAGGACTTGTTTTTCTCACTTTGTTGACCTGGGACAAATAAGATGTACATTGTATCGAAAATATGAAGGATTACGGGAATGAGTAATGGCCACTGACCTGGCTAATTAATCGCGAGGGAATTTACCCCCTCTCTAACTCTATTCTTTCTGAGTCAATTGCTTATCTGGAACCTCCATAAGACTATTGGTGACTAACAGCGTATGGAACGACGCTGATTTGTCAATTGTTGGGACCTTCAGTGGACACGTGTATGGCGTACCATCTTAATCAACACCCATGGCTCACTCTGTTTCGCATGGTTTCAGTTAATATTCTCATACTAGTATGTCTATTTTGTCTTGACCAGACTGCCACTATTGGCACTTAAAATCATAAATTCGATGATGATGACGATGATGATGGTGGTTATGGAGAAGAAGAGAAAAGAGAAACAGAAACCCCCCCCCCCCAAGAATGGAAGAAGATGAATGAATTAAAAGACGGAAATAAAGGAGAAGTATAGAGATAGTGAAGGCGGGGATGGTTGGAAAGAGTGGAAAAACTTTCCGATATTAGTAGTTTTGCATCTTCCTTGAGTTTTCTCTTTGTGCCTTCAAGCTCTGAGTGAAGTGGGTGGGGTCCCTATATCATCTTCATTTTTTCACTTCATTTGTCTAATTTCCATCGAAAATACGATAACAGTAAAACGTTTACATAATATACATTATTACACAAAATCAGCATAACATTGTAATAAAGAAGAAATACTGTGAACTGAAGTACAATAAGCGTTGTGACTCTTGTGACAATACGGAATAAAAATTGTTGATAATAGAGGGTAGGCCTACTGATGAAAAGGAGGCCTTGTAATTTGCAGTCTCCTCATAAACAATAGCTAACACTGAAATGGTGACGTATAACTATCATCATCTGTCCAGATATACTACATCTCATCTAACCATCATCTCCTATATTAGCTGTAAGCCGATTCTTTTTGAATATTTAATGTAAACCGTTCCGCAGTTCAGGGTGCGAATAGTAGTCACGGAGCTGATGAGCAATCTTATTACGTAATATATATACCTTTCAGTGTGTCGTGGTCAAAGCCTAAATCGCAGTCACTGAAAACCATGATGCTATCACCACTGAGGTAAGAGGAATCGATGTCTTCCAATTTCAGAATAATATAGGCTTTATTTCAACAGACATGCAATTTTATGCGTCTAGACTCAGAAGTCATACTTTTATGGTATCATAACTGCCTATCGTGGGTCCATTCCATCACTTCAAGTTTTCAAGCAAGCTACTGGTCGTTTACAAGTGCATTTGTGTGTACTCTGAAGATGACCCCACTATAGAGATCTATCAGTGATTGTCTTGACGGGTTAGCATAATGGAAATTGCTTATAGAGCTATATGACTGGGTTTGACCACCTCCCTGGTTTGACAGATGGATGTGCTTACAGTCAAAGCACTGATACCAGTTATTTTGTCATTACGTATTTTTCAAAATTTACAAAGACGAATTATAAGAAAAAATATTAGAAAATTCCCCCATTAATTGCCTTTCAAAATAGAATATCTTCAGCAGTTACTTACATCCCACTGAATTATAAGAGTGGTTTGTTGCAAGCCATCCATTGAGTCTGACATGGGGATATTCTATCAAAGATCTGCATGGATTATTACACTTTATTCGTCATCCTGATCACACAGCGGTGTAAACACAATACTATTCACAAATATGTAATGCTATGTAATCATGCCTCGGAAATGGCCGTTTCATAGACGTTTGATCATTTTGTTTCATTTTCAGTCATATGCAAAAGCTGTAAACATTTTCAAATCATTTTCCCTGAGTAGTGCCTTCTTAGACATTATTTTAGTGTGCTGTTTCATTTCATAAGAGCTATTGTGGACCAGAGGATAGACTATCAATCACGAGATTACTGGTTCAAGTCCCTGACTGCTGTGGTTTACCCCTTGGCAAAGAACTCTGTCTTTATTATCTAGTCGTTTGGACGGGAACGTCGTGACCCCATGGTAGTTTGCTTAAAAACAGTTCTTGCTGTCTTATAGAGGTCACTCAAATCCAGTCCAATTCAATTCAATGCAATCAAATCAAGTCATATTATATTATCGGTGCCTTTACAATGATTACTGTTTACGCTTATCTTATCACTATATTTCCTCCATGTAGATTTTCTTTGTGTCATCTCTCTTTCTCTCTTCCTTTTATCATAATAATAATAATAATAGCTGGTTTTTATATAGCGCATTTCACACACTTCAGGGTTTCAATGCGCTTTACAGACTATTATTACCCCGGTCACTGGATACATTATTTCCAACCTGCACTAATAGTGCTCATTCTCCACTCCCTGGGGAGCATTCCAGCCAGTCGCAGCCATTTTACAGGCGCGCACATGCTGATCAACCAACATAAACTTTCTCATCCTACCGGGTACCCATTTATACTCCTGGGTGGAGAGCAGCAATGTGGATAAAGTGCCTTGCTGAAGGGCAAACGTGTCGGGCTTGGCATGGGCTCGAACCCACGAACCATACCACGCTCATGTTGTTCACAAACGAGCGCTCTTATCCACTCAGCCACGACACCTCCTATCATCTGTTGTGTCAGGTAGCTTCTCGAAGCATTCGCGAAATAATGCTATTTCTCGAGCGTCCAACCAGTTTGACCATCTTGTAAATGTTATCCGACTCTCTTTTTTCCTGTTTGTTTGTTTCCCTCCCACCCCACCCCAACCTTCGTTCTATCCCCTCCCTGATCTCATGTATTATATCCCCAGTTGATGTTTTCGTGGAACACAATGATAGACCGAGCTTGGCACTATATGGAGACTGAGTGTGAGTTATGAGAATCTTCGGCCACATCCTCGTGGCTGACTCATGCCTTTGTGAGGGGAGATAACGGACATTGAGGCTTTAGGGATCAAGAGGAATAATGATGCTCCTAATCCATGATGATTTCCGAGTTATAAGGGATGCTCCAATCATCAGTTGATGAGATAAATGTCGCATTGCTAATCATGACATCACAAAGATTGACCAGGAAAGAACAGTGTTGGGTTCTCGATCTGTCTCAGCCAAATCGACCGGAATTCTATACACGAGAGCCAACACAAGAGACTCGCCTATCTTGGGGTGCTGTTCGTTATTCCGAAGGTTCGTTATTCCGAAGGTTCGTTAATCCGAAAATGAAAAAGAGTTCATTAATCCGAACATTTGTGGCGTTATTCCGAAGGTTCGTTATTTGTTTGTTTTGTTTGTTTTTATTTCTGCATTCAATCAGATGCAATTTGAATACAAACTTCAAAAAGTACAAAGAACAAAGAATAACAGGTGCAGTGAAATAAATCGATAACAGTGATTGCATTGAGCAATGTAGATACACAGAAACATAAAATAAGATATACAGTATTTTTTCAGTAAACAACAGAGATCAATGAATGCAGGAGACCACCATCATAAGCGATTATGATTCGTTATTGACGATTCGTTATTCCGAACGATCGTCAATCCGAAAATGAAATAGGGTTCGCTATTCCGAAGGCTCGTTTATCCGAAAATGAAATAGGGTTCGTTATTCCGAAGGTTCGCTAATCCGAAAATGAAATAAGGTTCGCTATTCCGAAGGTTCGTTGATCCGAAATGAAATAGGGTCCGTAACGAACCTTCGGAATAACGAATTTTGTTTCATTTTCGGATTAACGAACCTTCGGAATAGCGAACCTTATTTCATTTTCGGATCACATTTCATTTGATCACAAGCCTCCCCTTCCCAAAGTCTCACAGTACCCTTTTAATAATAAGAACTATAATTAATACGAAATGTAATGATATTGTTCTATTTAACCATGGCAGCCTCTTCAGTATTTGCGCTGTTTGTTTGTTTGCTTGCTTTTTTTCAAAGGGGGCCCTACCATTGTTATCAACCCAACATCACCTGGTACCCATTTCTACACTCGGGTCGAGAGGGACATCATGGGTCCAAGGATGTCCAAGGTTGTCTGAGGATGTCCAAGGTTGTCCAAGGATTTCCAAGGTTGTCCAAGGATGTTGAAGGTTATCCAAGAGTGTAAGCACTTGGGAGGACTCGAACTTGGAACCTCTAATTTTAAAGTCAAGGGTCTTATCCGCTTATCCACTTTACCACAGGGAATCCATATAACAGATGTCTAGGCCCGATCCATTACAGGGTATTTACAGACCAACATCAAAGTACTTGCAGTATATTGGAACCCCCCAAGGTAAAGGAATGTAATAGTTGCTTCCTCATTATCAGTAAAAGTATGTTCCGTGGAAGAAGAAAATGAAATGAATTGAACTGAAAAAAAAAAGAAAGAGGGGAGGAGGGGGTAGAGAAGGCAGGGAGAGGGAGAGAGAGCCGGAGGAAAAGAAAAAAAAATCACATAAACAAAGGCAACAACAGTCAGCATGGTCGAAAAGATATCAACGTGTTTATACAGATACCGTGCTTTTGGCACCATCGATTCTTAAGGGTTGCCATTATATTCAAATCATCAATACTGAAGAAAAGTGCACAACTCCCCCCCCCCCTTTCTCCACAAGGTGGGGGGGGGGACACTTGATCTCTATATAGAGGTCAGTGGGAGGAAACTATGCCCAACATCTACTGAAATATTTTACAAAGACATGCGCTCCTGTTACAAGTCATCGTTTTGTCACTATGACGTAACAAACACAGAGGTAATTCCGTGGTTATACTGCTGCCCATGGACATAACTGCAATTCCTCTCTTAATCTTGTCTTTGGTCTTCAGACGACAGCTGAATAATTCATAAATGCTTCCTGTTATTCATTTATCACTTTGAATGATTCATACACACAGAAAATTGCAAACACAGCAATAAAAATATGATAAAACAATTTTCCTAAAATCGAGATGCTTTGATATACCCCGCAGGATCCTATGTGACTTTTTGGACGATTTTCGACAAAAACTTTTCATGATTTTGGCACAGCATCAATCTTCAAAATAAATCAGTCTTCTCCGTGGCAATTCTCACACGTATGTTGTGTCGCTTTCCAAGACTTTTGGACTCGCCGGGTACGATTTCTTGGCTTATGTGACGATTGCATCGTAACTATTATGTGCGTCATGGTTGCTTTTTGTTTTCAGCGAAATGAAGTGTCAGGTATCGCGTGAGACATCGTGTTCTGTAGTTTCGAATATCTAGGCACTAGCGTCATTTCATGAATGACCTTCGAGTTTCGCTTTTTCGAAGCTAGAAAAACAGAGAGTGAGGAGTTTTGGCGATGAAGGGGTCAACGTAAAGACAAGCTTATAGTGCAGGGCAACTCAACTAGCTACAAGGCACCTGCAAAGCCATCTGGCAGGTCATACAGAGGACGCCACCGAGGTCAGGGACAATTGGTATGACCAAGGAGGTACACTTGTGATATGACATCAGAGAAATCTTGGCCAGATAGTAATAAGTCCACCGCACTCCCTGACTGGAATCGTAGAACCTGTTCTTTGAAAACGTGCTTCAGAATGCGTGGTTCGAGTCCAAAAATTGAGTTGGAGGAGTAGATGCGCATATTAATTTTATTTTGTGATTGATCGTATTATTAGCAAAAAAGACTCTTAAAGGCATTATTTACCATTTTCAGATGAAACAAACCCCCAGCATTAGTGCGTCAAAATAGTTTTAAAATGTGAGTTAGGGATAGAGCCAACCAATGTAAGAATATGAACCAGTGTAATCGATGTTAAGTATTGTTAAATAAACAAAATGTGAACAATAGTTATAAAAAAAAAAAATGTTTCCAGACTAAACCGTCTACAGTTATGGTTTATGAAAAAAAAATAGTGATATCGCCTTATATTTTAGGCTTTATTGCAAAAAAAAAATATATGGTAGGATGTTTTGTGGCACAACTGACCTACACATATGCATAAAAAAATGATATCTTGGACTTGGATTTTTTTTAAGTCACTGCTACCAAAGGTAAACAGGAGCTTTAAAGCACTGAACGGGAATGAGTAGGCCTAAATCCTGGCTGCCGAAAGCGGTCGTAATACTCAGTAGTAGAAATTAAGTAGTATTTGCCCAGAAACGACGTTGCTATGTTGTAACATCAGTAGAAGTAGACCATTATGACAAGTATAGTAGCCTAATATGAAGGTGGAAGTACATGGTGTTGGTTGTAGTAGTAGTAGTAGTAGTAGTAGTAGTAGTAGTAGTAGTAGTAGTAGTAGTAGTAGTAGTAGTAGTAGTAGTAGTAGTATAGTAGTAGTAGTAGTAGTATAGTAGTAGTAGTAGTAGTAGTAGTAGTAGTAGTATAGTAGTAGTAGTAGTAGTAGTAGTAGTAGTAGTAGTAGTAGTAGTAGTAGTAGTAGTAGTAGTAGTAGTAGTAGTAGTAGTAGTAGTAGTAGTAGTAGTAGTAGTAGTAGTAGTAGTAGTAGTAGTAGTAGTATAGTAACAACAATAGCATAGCAGAAGCAGAAGTGATAGTATATAGACCTATATTAAGTTGAAGGTGTCATGCTAAAAGAAAAAGAAGAAAAATACGCAGTGATAAGTAATTGCCATCATGTAAACGCGCCTTTTGTCAACTGTAATATAGTCTTATATAAGTCAAATCGTGCTCCAGGAATTCACAGCTGTTAGTCTATTGAACTCTTTGTGACCTAAGAAAGATTGTAAATGAATCACGCGAAAAACAGAAGAAGAAAGACATCTTTTGTCGGACAAAGTTACATTTACTTAGATTGCGTCTGAATGATATCAAAATATTTTCTTATCTAATGTGAACTTATATGGGGAAATCTGAATTCTTAGACTTTCCATTGGGAACATGACGCTTTTTCAACAGGAGTCAACGTCAGAAACGTCTTGTCATGTTCCCAATGGAAAGTCTAAGAATATGTATATATATATATATATATATATATATATATATATATATATATATATATATATATATATATATATATATATATATATTATATATATTCTACCCTCCCAACAAATTAAGAAGTGACTCATTCGTCTAAATGCGCCTTCTAGGACTGTAGTGAATGAACTGGCGTCGAGAATGAGCTACATAAATCAAAGTGGCAGATATTTTCGAAGGAAGATAGGTGGACGGTTGGCAATGATAAGGAAGGGAAGTTGGTCAGGCAGCGGGATCAAGACAAATCTGGCTTATTTGTGGGGTATGGATGATTTCTTGTGGGGAGAGTACAGAATGCCTATTGAACGAGTTTGGGAAGCATGGCATAGTAATGTTTATACAGTCCCCTGAAGGAAGAAAATAAATTGGAAAGTAAATTGTGTATCGGTGCAGCCTTTAAGGTGTTCACAGTTACAGAACAGTAGTGTTGTTGTTTTTTGACAAATTCAGTGTACCATGACATGGCAGCTGACACTGCATAATCATAGTCAAGATTCAGCTTTTGATCTGCAACTTTAATCCTCAAAACAGCCTGTATATCAATGAAGTTTACTTCATTTAAGAACATTCTGCTCCATCCAGACAATTTTACATCATCATGTCAAAAGTTGTTTTTATGCGTAGCTGTGATCTTGTAAAGGCAGTTATGTTTATACCTAGCATTAGCAAGGGAGCGTTCTCCAACTGCATAACGTTGAGTGAACAATATGACTTCCCTCTTTAACATGGATTCTCTCTTCATGTGTTATAAATATTGATGACTAAAGCACCTCCCTCAGAAAAGAAAGGGTCAGAAAATGACTTATAGACGGCCATTCATGATTATGAATGCTAGAGAATAAGGATAAATGAATAAGGAGGAATAAAAATCAGCAAGCTTTCCTTCGCAGTCTTTTCAATAATAATGACAATGATAATAGAAATAAAAAAAATGATGATGACTATGATAATGATGATGATGATGATGATGATGATAATAATAATAATAATAATAATAATAATAATAATAATAATAATAATAATAATAATAACAATAAATAGTGCTTATATAGCGCTTTTACAAAGCGAATACCTCTCTATATGCGCTCAAGAAGAGGAAAGATTATACAAGAACATACGATTTCAATTTCAGTGCTTCTGAGTTTTATGTTTGTTTACACAATAAAAATGTCTTTTCAAAGCAGATTTTAAGGCAGACTTCATTTTATCGATATCGGCAATTTGTCTTAAATTCTATGCTCGTTTTTAAATCATTATCCTTGTACAATCAGCTCACATGAAGTGGGTTATACAGAGAAGTAAGAGTAGAGGAAATAAAGAATACCGACAATTCGTGTGGAAAACCAGGAAACGTAGATAATCGAGCTCGGCTTGAGGATGTCGGAAGGAATCGAATGAGGTTCTGGACATGAGGCCAAAGTTGAGACCTCTGCGAAGCACATAACACCTCAACTTGCAAAAGAAAGAGGGTTTTGATATGTAGGAGAAGGATTCGGGTAAGCGGTGTGTCGTAGTTCACTTCAGTGTCGATGACCTTCTCGTGTTAGCAGGCAACGGCGAACGAGTTAATCAGGCCACGCTTTAATTCAGGCTGACTCACTGAGGATCGCCGCCTGAAATCTGGCCGGTCTCGGTGATGTATCGCTGCTGCAATAAGTGCAACATGTTAATATCAACGCTAGAGATGTGGTTTCAACGATGAGAAGATGGGAGATTGGAGGGGAGAATGGGGTAAGATGTGATGGTAGGATGGGGTAAGGTGGGATGGTAGGATGGGTCTGTGATGTGAAGCGTACGAGGCAGATACACTTTTCATGGTCACATGTCATCCCGTATCACCCTCTCTGAAATAAATAAAGAAAACATAGATATCTGACAAAATATCCCGTACTGAGATACACTTTCATTATTCCATTTGCGTAATAATTATTCTGATGCTATTTTGTCGCTTATTGCCTTGATTAATGATATGTATCATTTCTTTAAAACTCATATCAATTTATGATTATCGTCATTGATCAAGTTAATTGTATGATAATTAGACACTATTTGTGTAGTTTTTATTTTTTGTCGTCATGCCATCACCACACATACACCTTCTAAACACACACACGCACATACACATACATCACAAGAACGCTGACAAACATTACGCCTCTCTCGTCCTCTTGTCCTCCGATACAACGCGTGATTATATAAAAGTTTGCGTTTTCATCTCTGACTCTGAGGAGAACGTTGTTATGACTCTCCCGTCCTCGGACACTCGAATTTATCACTTATTTTATCTCTAATCTCTCTGTATCTGTTCCTTTCACCTCTATACAGCTTCCATCCACATGATAAAATGCACACATTTACGTTCCCCTTCACATTTCGCCCTTCCTAACCCAGCTCTTCCCCCTAGCATCAGCTCGGACACTGCGGGCAAGGCCCGTGACGCACACTAATTATGAGTCACCGTTTTATATCGCCGCTGCTCAATTTTTCAAGGGATATGGAAAGTCACAAAAGAGTGGGGAAATATTCAAGTTTTCCGCATATTTTCTTGTCGCCAAGTCAATCATTGCTCCCGTCTAGAGCGGGGCCCAGCGGGACAGATGGTGTTTCCATCTCCGATTTAGTCACGGAAGATATCAATCCTTGTGAAGAGGGCAGATAGAAGAAAATGCAGTACTCTTCTCTTTTCTAGTTTTTATCTCCGACGTATGTTTCTGTCTTTAGTACAATATATTGCAAGTAAATTGCTTCCGCTGATATCAACTAATCAAACTTTTCGCGATTAGAAACTTACATCTAACAACCACAGACAAGATAGAAACTAAAAGGCCTCAGGTGACAAACACAAGGAAGCATGTTGAAATACTTCAGGACTCAAAACAAAAGTCATGACTCATAACTTACTTTATGGGATGACAGGAGCACACAGCTGGGCCGAAAACCGATGGTAGATTTTATCTCCACTTTCTTCTTCAAAATATTGCAAAGGAAATCATTAACACATAATTCACTATAATGCAACGCATATACGTGTCGTACGGCAACTTATGTACGTTTTTTCTTATTTTTCATCGAATGTTTGTAACTGACAAAAATGTTCAGTCTGGTTTGCTATCATTGCCCGATCCTAAATGATTTTGTATCAAAAAGTTATCGTTTTTATTCAAATCTCTGTTGTAGTGTAAAGTGGTCGAAAGTATATTACTTTGAGTGTTTGAGGCACGAAACGAATGATAGCAAAGAAGGCAAATGTTATGACGTGATTGCCATTGACTAGAGACTAGCACGCCGCCATAACCCAACTCGTCTTGTAGCAAGGAAACCCGCGAATCGCATCACATGTTTCAAATAAGTTTTCTAATTGGTCGATTTCCTCTATGTGAAGATTATCTCCTAACAGCATCCGCCACGATAATTTGGAGACAATCCTCAATGGACGTGGTACGCCAAACAAGCATTTCCCGCCTAATTTGTCTAGTGGACATTTTGTACTGAACATCTCTCTCCACCCCCCCCCCCCCACCTCTCCCTTGCCCACATACTAGTAGATACACAGGTTCGAGCCACTGGCGAGGGTTTTCCCCAGGTAAACTCCCATTTCGTTTTGTTGTGATTCATCCAAGATATCCCATACAAAGGAGTACAACCGGCAGGGCAAACGCCATCTTGTAGAGGGCGCCTTTTCTCTGAAGTGCTTTCCCACGTGCATGTTCTTTCACCTGCCTATGTTTTCTCGATTATAACCTTATTGTTGACGAAACGCCAATCGAAATTCCCGTCCCGACAGTGAGCACATGAGTCATGCTATCTACAAATACTATAGACATCACTTTCTGAACTACGAACCAATCAAAATGAAACACAGATTAGATAGCCAACTGAGATTGTCATGTCTCTTTTCCTTCCAATACCTGTCGTTATTGGTATCCCACACGTTTTTGCTGGGTTTTCTTGTGATATCTGTCCCCTCTAACCAGTTTTCTTTCCGTTCTTTCAAGGAATATTCGTCACCCATAAAATTCTTTCACCTTCGGAGAAACTATTGTGACATTGAAACCTATGTGAGTTTACAAGATGTGACACTAATGACGTAAGCACTAGCGCGCAACCTTGAATATGGAAGTCTATGTCGTGTCATCGCATGTGAGGATTCCACTCCAGTTTGATGTTAACGAAATACATGACCAAAACCTTCCTTTTGAATACACGTAGAGGAAACAAATGCCTTGTTGGTCATTGCTATACATTACTGACAATTAGTACACATTTTGCCTATACAAAGTAGAACTCGTTAGGCTCACAGTTTGAGAATGAAAGGATTTTGTGAAGGAAAAAGAACTCTTTCCACAGTTTGTATCGTATACAGAACTTTTACGACTCAGTGAGTCTATAATTCCCATCTTGTAGTCATCAGTCAACCACATGAGATACCTCCCTCTGCTATAAAGCTGTCCAATTAAACAGGTTTGGCAAGACAAAGTGTGGTTAGTTGATTGGTAGATTTTGATTTTATGGATGAAAACACGAACCAATGGGAAGGTGACGGCGACTGGCATAATTTACGTTGAATATTTTACCAGTTGCATATAGCTTCTCCAAAATATGTGCTTTTTTGAGGCAGTAGAGGCATGTAGCAACATTTCAAAAAGACATAACTTCAGCAACAGACAGACAAAACATTTATTATGCTGTAAGCTTAGGATTTGAAAACATTGAATCATGTTTGTTTGTTTTTTTTTTTTCAAAGAGCAAAACCTCTTTCTA
This sequence comes from Diadema setosum, assembly GCF_964275005.1. Taxonomy (NCBI): domain Eukaryota; kingdom Metazoa; phylum Echinodermata; class Echinoidea; order Diadematoida; family Diadematidae; genus Diadema; species Diadema setosum. The sequence goes on from NC_092689.1 coordinate 20,280,627, forward strand.
GTAACACTATTAATATGTGTGACAGTGTAACTAAATTTAGAAAACAGAGAAGTAAAACAAAAACAACAACTGCTCTTTTTGATATATTAAGTTGCAATTTGTCACTTTTACAACATATTGTGTGTACTCCCAATAGCACCTCATCAAATTTACCTGAATTTATAGGAAAAAAGAAAGAAAGTAAATACAGATGAGTAGCCTGCATTTAATGAATATGCTAATTTTGGCTATATAAAGTAAGATAATTTATTTAGTGAAACGTTCCTTATCCTATTCCCTAATCTAGAATCTCTCAGATCTACGATAAAATAATTGCACAGAAAAAGATTCCCATGCACGATGAGTACAAATCAGCAATGTCTTAGTCAGCGGCTTTGCACTGGACCATCAGTATCTGCCACGCGTCAGCCCCGCCGCGCCGGGCTAGTGAGCGTATCATCTCGTCCCAGTGAGTCTACACCTGCTTTGGGTTAGCTGCACGCGTCGAGCGTAATCGTGTTTCAAAATCATATTTCCCATCATTTGCCATCACAATTTTGGCCAGCTAGGGCGATTGGCATTACTGAGAGGGATGAAAGTGACACCAATACTGCAATATGGCAGGTGAAGGAGACAGTCATCACAAGTAATTGCATATGATGACAGGTGAAACGAAGCGACAAAATAAAATTCGGAATCTTTCTCCTCTTTTGAAATAGATACCCATCACATCCTCAATCTATCTCCTCACCTAATCTCGGTCTCTTCACAAGGCTCAAAGTAAGAACGAGAGTCAATGAAAGAAGAAGTTCATAACTTACCAAAACTCACAAAATATGATATGAATAATTTGTATATTGTATATTTGCCTCTCTATCTATCCATCCGTTTGGTCTTTTATGTGTCTTTAAAAGATACATATATATATATACATATGTATGTATATATATATATATATATATATATATATATATATATATATATATATATATATATATATATATATTATACTGATATAAGGACATACTTATTTGATGTCGATTGAAGTCGGTTATTATGACATATTTCAATTTACGAACCCTTTCCGTCAAGAAAAGACCTTGCAAGTACATCAATCAATACACCACAAATAATCATCGTATGAAGACAGTGTTCTAAACAAAACCAAGCGCAGAGCGCAGTAGATGCGACTAACTTCTAAAGAATGACGTAAGGATACCTCGATTTTCCAAGGGCAATCAGTACTGTGATCATTTTGCGTAACACATTGTGTACCGACAGATAAAGCTTGAAACCATAACCTTACGATGGCAAATCAGATACTCAACCGCAGGACCTTATTCAACGTGTTTTGGACGGGAGACGTCTTGACTATTACGAGGGTGGGGCTGTCAGGTATAAGGAGTCATCTAGAAGGCAGCAGTAGCGGTCGACGTCCGGGACCAAGGTCGGAGCAAACCGGTGACTGGCGATGCGATGGGATTGCCATATTGGCCCGAGTTTGGCATCACCTTAAAATGATTCACATCACAACCACTCGGGGCAAATGAGAGTAGTCAGCTGGTTTACAGGCAAGACAACATTTGTGTGTTACTTCTTGTGACGCATTTCGTGACACCTTCATGCCATCATCCATTAATCACTGGTACATACGTGGAGCTTTCACTTTTTTTAAGTCTCAGTGACGGAGACTGTCATTGTTTTATTTACAATATATTTCACAGAGCTTTCGTCTGAAATAATAAGTAATAATGTATATTGAAGAAATTATTTTCCATGCTTCTTTCTATCTCTCTATTTGCTTTTGTATTCTACTAAAGGCCTGACCACCGTTTGAAGTAGGTTTTTGAAACTTAAGTAAAAGTTCATGTCAATAAACTATTTGAGCTTTAAGATTGTTGCTCTTATTTCAAGTGTTTCCAGTAAGATCATTTTCATTTCATTTTCATATTTCCAACAATACAAAACATTAACATACACATAGTAACACAATATCAATACAATGTCGTATTACGAAGGTGTGAAATTAACAATACTACTCATCAATTTTGGATAATACCGAGTTCATATTTTATTCAGCATTTGCTGCAGGCATCTAGGCCACGCCATTACGACAAATTTATTTAATGAGACTGTCGAATAGCCCAGTTCTATTTCACTTATATTCATATTCTATATTATATATTGTATACTTATAGTGAAAAAAAAGAGAGAAATCCAGTCAAATTAGAACACGTACTATGACAACCGAGTTCGGCTATAGAAAATAATTGATTGTAATCGATCGAATCGATTGTAAAATAAGAAAAAAAAAAACATATGGATGGAGGGGGAAACATGATCGCATGTCTCAGTATGTATCTCTAGACATTTTTTTATGAGATGTTGATTTGAGTCTTATCTCTGAAACAATGCAAACCTGAATTTTAATGATTATGTATGAGAAACTCTCACTTTAAATCATGAAATCAGTCGAATCGAATCATTTTTTTATGAGATGTTGATTTGAGTTTTATCTCTGAAACAATGCAAACCTAAATTTTAATGATTATGTATGAAAAACACTCACTTTAAATCATGAAATCAGTCGAATCGAATCATATGACTACTTTGTTATCTTCCTATGAATCGAAGCCATTCATATTTTCTAGCTTCTTGTTCTGTATCAGAGAAGCTTCAGTGCGAAAATTATGCGAAAATCATGCGAAAATCATTTTGATTTAATTCTTATTTTACTTTAATCTATGTTTGCTGTCTCGTTCTCTCCGTGAGGAAATGGCACAGATGGTTGCTTTGGGGTGGTTTTCTGTTTTGGCGTTAGTGACCAGAGGCAGAATCTGCAATTTCCTTTCTCCTTCCCAACCTCCCTCCTATTCCTGCTCGGTATTGGTCAGTGGATGAGTAATCTATGCAAATTAGCTGGTCCACAAGGCATGACTCACGAGATGATTGATGAACGTCATCCCTTCCTGGTGGCTGATTGCTCCAGGATCTTTCTGGGCTTGAATCTGTTAACTTAACTTCTTGTTATCTCCAAGAGGTATAACAAACGGCGAGCCAGAGACATGATGAAAGACAGGGACGGGTGGAGATGTGAAAAAAAAAATGAAATGGTAACAATAAAAGATAGAAATTTTGTTTTCTTTATTATCAATTATATATCAGTGATATCCTGTTTGATGAGATCAAGTGGTGGTGGTGATTTTATGTTGGTGGTAATGGTTGCTGTCGTGATGACGAAAGCACCGGTGAAGATAGTAATAGTTGTGGTGATGGTGCTGGTGATGGTGATGGTGACGGTGGTGATGGTGATGGTGACGGTGATGGTGATGGTGATGGTGGTGGTGATGGTGCATGGTGATGATGGTGATGGGACGGATTTGGCGATGGTAATTTACGCGATGATGGTGATGGGGAGGTTATGAATTTGGTGACAGTAATGTTATGTGAAGACAAAAGTGTTGGAAATGACAGTGATAACGGTAATGATGATGGTAATGGTATCGGTAATGGTACTGGTAGTGGTAATGGTAATGATAAGAGAAATGGTGATGGGGATGGTGATGGTGATGGTGATGGTGATGGTGATGGTGATGGTGATGGTGATGGTGATGGTGATGGTGATGGTGGTGGTGGTGGTGGTGGTGACTCTACATGGTGGTAGTGATAGTGATGTCGGTGTTGATGAAATTGTGCTGGTGATGGTAATTGTGATGGTGCAGACAAAGATGATGGTGATGGAATATAATTGTGAAGGTGATGATGCTGGTGATGGTGATGTTGGTGGTGGATGGCGATCGAAGGATTAATGGTGGTGGTGCATTGATGTTTAAAAATGAATGTTGGGGATGGTGACGGCGCGCCGTCACCATCCCCAACATTCATTGACTGCGTCTTTTACCATTGTGATTAGATAATTTTGGGCGATATCAATAGACATTTCTCTAAATACTTCTCGAGGCAATAATGCCGTAAAGATGACAAAGATGACACTTCCGGTCATGATAAACCCATCATAATGATGCACATAGTCTAAGATTTTTCAACACGTATAATACTAAAACAGTATTCCGATGATAAGAACATTCTGATTTTGTTTCGGTGATGGTGATGACAATAATGATAATGATAGTACTGCGATGAGTACAGTTCTTAATATTGATGACTGTTCTTCTAAGAAAACATAATTCCGATAAAGAATGAGTTTGGTGACCTGACAGCAATTTTTAGTGGCCCCGGGCCACCGGACCACCGCTCACGTCGAGCCCTGTATTATGAATATATACATATATAATACACACATAGAGCGAAAAATCTGTCCCGAGTTGAACTTGTGTGATGTCTCTTTGTAAAGTGTATATGTGAAAGAAATCTCGTTTGAGACGGACGTTACTCTAAAGTGATCTCTTTAATCACCAAGCATTTGGTATGTCACGGTCTTCATCAGGGTCTACCAAGAGAACATAATTATGTTCATAAGTAGAATTTAAGACGTTGAATTATGATTTTTTTTAGGAGGCTTATTTCAAACAATTGAACAAAAGGAATTTTGTGACACTAATCCTTTAATTGATTTTTCCCGAGACAGGAGGCATTAGAAAACAAAATGGCCAAGTAGGACGTTATTATGTGACATTTGCTGCCTATTCGGCAAAGTCGACGAGATTGTCTCCCCTAGTAGTTTGCAGTAGACGAAATCAATTACTTCATCAAAGCCATTAGTAAATCAACCAGATAAACAAACAATCTAACTCGAAAAACAGCTAGGGAAGAGAAGATGACATTGATTGATGGGATAATCAATTATTCAAAGCATTTGTTTGGTTAAACCAAAAATAATTCAATTACTCAATTGATATTAACAGCTCATTCAAACTATGGACGAACTAATAGTTCTATTGATTACCAACCAAATCAAATCAAATCAATTCAAATCATCAATTACTTGAATATACTCGTTTTTATCCTTCAGAATGTGAGTTTGAGAGATATCACATATACAGATATAATCTAACTTGTTAATTTTTTTCAGGTTTGGGGAGATACGGATTAACAGGAAGGAAGGAGGTGATGCGGTATTACTGTGGATGACTTCATGAGTACAATATAGGAAAGAAAAAAAAAAAGGGGGGGGATGGCTAATCTCCAAACTTGATAACCTTTCTATCCCACACATCCAGGTACCGATTTGATCTAGCAACAAACGAACAAATAAGTAAACAAACAGAAAACAAAATTATTGGTGTTAGGTGCTCTTTGATTTCTTTTCTGCTTGTATCTGAGCTACATGAAGCGAGTTTGTATGCGTTCTTGCAATAAGGTTCTGTTTTGTTTACAAACAAACTATGGAGCAGAGCTGACTCGTTCTTCCTTCATGTGACGTCAAACCTACCTCATTCTCCTCATCCTCCCTTAAATCGGATTATCCGACTACGGATGTGGCGAACTTTGACATTGAGAATGATTCACTGCGAAAGGCTTTCCTCCTAACGTGTTCGAAGTGATACTGAGTAACTTCATATCCGACGCATCTCTATGACTCTGAAACAGACCACGCACATACCGCACGCTATACTTCCCACAAATCGTGTTTCCCCCCTCATTTCTGGCCACTTTCCAATTACGGTCTCTTATTGGTCCTGAGTTATGGCAGCATTGTACATAGGCAGAGGCATTGAATTGAGCAGTTGTAAAGCTTGCGCAGAATGGATCATATCAGGTGGCTGAGGACAATTGGTCAGTGTCATAATTCTCTTAGACATATAAAACAAACAAACAAACAAACAAACAAACAAACAAACAAACAAACAAAGCAGTAGAGGGAAATAACATCTCATCAATAGGGCTAGGTACTTCTCCGCATACAAGCCATTAACTCATAATGTCATTCGCCAGCATGTGATTTTTCAGTAAATTGACGCATTCAACTGGCAAATAGTAAACACAATCCCTTCCAATTACCCACTGCAGAAATGCCTCCAAAATGCTTCCTTGGGAATCGTATACCGGTCCTCGAAAAGTGAATGTGATTTTTGGACATAATATGGATAGACGTGTCAAGTTAATGAAACGTGGTTTCTGAATTATTTCAAACATTTATTTGACGATGTGAATGGCTTGCCATAATGTAGCGGTTACAGTTCGTTATTCCGAAGTTTCGTTAATCCGAAAATGGAATAAGGTTTGTATTTCAGAAGGTTCGTTAGTAGGTACCTTCTTTTCATTTTCAGGTTAACGAACCTTAACGTATTTGCGAATCAATGAACCTTCGGAAAAGCGAACCTTACTAAATTTTTTTTTTTTTTTTTTTTGGTTCAAACACCTTCAGAATGACGAACCTTATTTCGTTTTCCGATTAACGGGTCGTTAATCGGAAAACGAAATAAGGTTCGTCATTATAACGACCCTTATTTCATTTTTGGATTAATAAATCTCCGAAATGATAAACCAAACTTCGAAATAACACCACAAATATGCAGATTAATGATTTCTTTTTTATTCTTGGATTAACGAAATTCTAGGTAAGGAAATATGTGAGTTTCGGAATAACGAACCTTATTTCTTTTTAGGATTAAAGAAAGTTGGGAACTGCGAACATCACCATCTGTTGCATGGATTGGAAGACACGATAAAGATGGTTGCAAATTCTGTACAGCTGTAAGAATAGGTTGTACCAAGTTCACTTACAAAGAAGTTCGCTGATCATTCCTGTTGTCATAGTATGGTGTAATTTTCATCAAATCTGACGTTTAGATATTATGCTTCACTAGACTAACTCCGAAATGCATTTCTGAATGATATAGTTTATGATTCTATGATGAGAAACAAGTAAATTATTTGAGGTTTCCCCAGCAATAATTAATGTGCCATTGAAGTATGTCTTCTTATCTTCATGCTACTCGTTTCTGACGTATAGATATTATGCTTCACTAGACTAACTCCGAAATACATTTCTGAATGATATAGTTTATGATTCTACGATGAGAAACAAGTAAATTATTTGAGGTTTCCCCAGCAATAATTAATGTGCCATTGAAGTATGTCTTCTTATCTTCATGCTACTCGTTTTTCACACTATAATATGCTGATTCATGACAGAGAATACCACAGCGTGTTATCTCATCGCAGATGTCTTTGCAGAAAAAAAAAATCACAGTTCTTCAGGTGACAGGTGATTGATAGCGACTACGCTGCTTGTGCATTGATCACACATTTTCGCGGTCTTGAAACAATGCCTTTTGTAACCACCACCTGACATTATGGCTTTCAAATAGAAGAGACAGATGCTTGTAGCAACGAGGTCACATGTACCTCGTGTCAATGTTTACTAGGATCTGAAAATGATTGTTCGGCAAGCATTACAACGTAAACAAAATGTACCGTCACATTTCGTGTATGGGCAGGTGAGTCGAATTGACTTCAGGGAGTAAGATATGGTTACATTTGCTCTTGATAAAAAAAAAAAAAAATAGTACAATGTACTGGATGGTCAAATAACTACTAACATGTCGGTTTGACAATTAACAGAAATTGTACCCGAGGAATTTTTCATTCTTTTCAAGGACTATAGTCTTGACTCAGATGGCACGCCTATTCACACTTGCCGCGTCTAACACAAGCTCACATAACTTCAAAACTTTTAATAATAAACAACAATAGATATTACTCCTGATTTATACAGCCTCTAAGTATAGATAATGATAGAGAAATGGATTGCAATCAACGAGGGGAATTGATGATGATGATGATGATGATGATGATGATGATGATGACGTCGACGACGATGACGACGCATTATCATGACAGGAAAGGTGACGCTGCTGCTGATGATACCCACGATCGTCAGTATGATGATTAATGAGCATGATGCGTCGAAGTAAAACAATGTGCTGATGATACCATTGTCGGGAGTGGTAATGAAGCAGATTTCGATGAGGGTGAAATGCGGTGAATGGATGTCTAACTTTCTTTACAGCAGAGCACGAATTCCTCGACAAAGTGCCTAACAACGGGGTAATTTCATTATGAAAGTTCCTGAGGATTGAGGACTACTCGCATCGGATTATGAATCAACTACTCCTTCATACTGGAAATTAATCACCTTACTTTAATCCCCACTGATATGGAAGAAGATGATTATTACTCTTTTAAGGATAGTCCGAAGTATGCCATTCACCCTACATCACAGCCTCGAAGTCTATTTTAGAGGACTGTTAAATCTCGGGTTGTTTTTTTTTTTTTCTTCGTCTTTTTCGTTTCCTCAAATTTGATGGGCGGGGCTGATGTGATTAGAGGAGAGTCTCCTACTGTCGAGTGTCCACACGAAGCCGACGGGGAGATAGAGACTTACTCATCAACTGTTTTCCAAGGAGTTGATATCCCCCGTCACGACATGGCGGGTACAATGGGAAACACATGGCGGAGACAATTGGTCTGAGTAAGAAGGCTGTAATTGATGATGAAGTGTGGACTGATGAATAGCGTGTTATCGCTCATCCGATAAGTCACGGAGACAAGGCAATCTAATGCCTGCATTTTGCCTTTGTTGTCGTTGTTGATCAAAGACATTGAGACAATCAGTACATCGATTATGACATCGGGTGATAAGCCCTTTGAAGACAAGGGAAGCCCCTCATCAAAGTTTAATCTCAGCGACAATTAACCCTGGAATGAGAAAGTCGAAACAATCAAAGCATTTTTTTTTCCTTCTCTGTCGAGATCCTTCAGAAATTTAAATGACTTTGTACATATACTGTGCTTGCAACAAGTATTATTACAATACTAGCTTACGATCAATGATAATGGGGAAGGGGGGGGGGGGGTATGCAGCTTCAATAAAATCATGATTATGATCTTACCGCAAGAAAAGATTAACATCAGTGTGGAAATTCAGAACAATATTTTGCAATGACAGATAAAAATCACTTTCCATGCAATGATAACGTCAAAACGGACGCTGCTCCTTGGTTTTGGTTGTTTTGTTTAGTTGCTTGTTAGCTCGTTTGTTTCATGTAGCTGAAAGAGGTACAAAAACTGTGGCCAAGGACTTTGAAAACATTAAACAAAAGCAGTCTAAGATGCAAAAAGCACATCAATTTTGTTATTTACATAACTTAACGAATGACATATCATAAATGTTGGTAACACTGAGAATTTCTGACTACATATTAGCTCGAACGAAGTGTTGCATTGTGAGCAATGATTTTTTCATAACGAAAACGAAATTCGAATTAAGGGAGTTTGAGGATTTTGAAATCTCGAATCTTCACAATTAGACGTTGTTGATTGAGGACTGAATTCCTTATATGAACGAAAATATCTTTCTGTCTTTCTTAGGTTTAAGTGAGAATTTCATACATTAATAATTATACACATTATAATTATCAGTTTTGTTCAATATGAAAGATATCTGAATAGAAATTCATTCATAAATATTTTTGTTCAGCCTATAACATATTTCTTGTTGATGTCCTTCAATTTTGTTGTTATGACCGATGATGATATAACCATCCCCCCCCCAAAAAAAAAAATGGAGACACATTATTCCTATATCATAGCCCCTGCGTTATATACTCATCAGTTTTACCGACAAAAGGGTCTTCATCACCGAGTAATGAAAGAGTAGAGTCAGTTATCATTACTTGTCGGTATAGAAGTTAATGGTATGAATAAAACTTTAAGGTGATGGAGTTGGGGAGGGATACTAACGTTGACTTCGGATATTTTCAAAGACTGGAAGATCTCGATAGACCACTTTGCAAATTGCATTTCGTGAAATTAACTTTCGGTCTGGGACTAGATAATGATTTTAACTGCAGTTGATTTCCATCCGTAATACATGAATACCGCAAGCTTCCCATCAGCCTAGACTCCCTGCGTCCGGGTCATCAGCCCCTGAGATGTCCATTTGAATTGCAAACGAGAATGATTACTGCTGAGCCAAGAAGCGACGATAAAACCTTCTTATACTCCCCATTTCGAGTTTGATTGAATTGTCCCTTGATTAAAGCCAGGTCTGATATCTCCAGGTAAGGGTTAAAATTCCAATACTCACCTCGTGATCACATGAAACTCTCGAGACGTGCAGAATCCTCGTGCGACGCGTGAGTCAACAACTCTGCAAACTTTCAGGAAGACAGTCCTGCCATGACTTTTGTCCAGATTTATTCTGAACTATCGTTTATTGTGATTAAGTTTAAGGCAATCAAGTTCAACAATTTTTGCTCACATTTATGTCGAGATGCAAGACATCCAACGTTTGATTGCATTCATAACACTATACTATTGAAGCTTAAAAGAGCTTAAAGTTACATACTTCAACAAAGCTTTGACACTCAAAAGGTGAAAAAATAATTATCCGATGCAGTTTGAACTTTGTAAACACGATATCAAAAATGCATGGAAGGTCGATCCTTAAGCAGGCTATGAACATCTAAAAAGAAATCAGATATGAATAAAATAAGATTTGAATATCAGGTTGGATAGAATATCCTGGAATGCAACCCATACTTTTAATTATTACCTTTTGACTATTGAAGAGTATTGTGCACTGAGCATTCGTTGTACTGATTAACATTTTCCGAGCTCCTATGTAAATCTATTCACTGCTATGAAAAACAGACAATTAAAGCGGGCCATGATTACATTAGAAATTTCAGTTCAAACGGTGTAACATTATCCATTGCCGATCTCCTAAGATGTATTTTTTTTATCAATGTATATCAACACTCTAAAAACGCAAATGTTGAATCAACATTTAAAAGGGCCGAGGAGTGACAGCATTTTTTGAAGTGTTGCATCCAACTTTTAAAATAACATTTTAAATGTTGAATCTAGCAGGAAAACCAACACTTTCAAAATGTTGTCACTCCTCGGCCCTTTTAAATGCTAATTTAACATTTGTGTTTTTAGAGTGAAGTTGTGAATTCCCTGACCAATTTGAAATTGCTACGGTAATTCCCACAGTTGGAAAAACAACAACGAGATTTCAGTCCACTATTTCATATTGCACATTTTCTAAAATTCTTGAAATTTAATCGGTAAAAGAACAGAGAACTTTTTCAATACTCATAGCGTCTTTACAAACGGTTTGGGTTTCGACAGAAACATGGCACACTTCACGCATTTTTTTTTATTACTTTTATTGGTAATGTGCCGCATGCAACAGGTTATGACTCCTTCTGAAGGGTGTTTTCCTGGACTCTCCAAAACTTTCGATACTATTAATTGCGATTTCACAAGCTGTCTCATGCAATATCAAGAAGTAAAGCTTCAGAAATTAAACGCTTCCTTGACCGATCATAACTGCATATTTAAAGAGCTAAATGTGGCGTTCGTATATCCCTTCAAAGGGTAGTATTTGTGTGTGTGTGTGTGTGTGTGTGTGTGTCCCCTTCTGTGTGTAGTGCACAGTGTATCAACGATTTTGGCCGATTATTGAAATCCTCTCATTCGCTTTGCTGATGACTCCAATGTCTTCTTTCCCACTGTAATAATCTAAAACACTTGCAAATACTGTCAATTTGGTGAAACTAGTTAAATTAATTGAACTGATATCTATATAATATCTAATAAAATATCTAATCAAACAACTATCACTAAATCTCAATTCATTAATATGTTAAAACTATCCCTGCCAGTTAATATTATTTTTGACGACACCTCTTTAGAAAATATTTCTGATATTTTAACAACACCCTTTAAGAACGTGTTTCTGATACAAAATTTCTTGGAATAACTGTGAATGTCAAATTGTTTTGGAAGTCACACATCGTTATGATTACTTGAATTAGTAATGGCATACTTGAGATATTGAAATATCACAATTCCATCGTCTTCTTTTCTTACACTCTGTTCTCTTCGACACGTCCATATCTAATCTACGGAATTCTTGCGTGGGGTATTACACACACATTCTTACTATAGATAGATAACTTTTTACTTTATTTTAATCAAAAAAAGTTATCGCACATAATTTGCAATCCTGCTTCATGCTCTCATACAATCCAACTGTTACTCCAAAACAAAATACTAAATTTCGACTAGACCATTTTGTGTACAATTATAAAAACATCTCTCTCCAAGTGCATTCAATAGAATGTAGATTCATTTCATATATATATATATATATATATATATATATATATATATATATATTGGAACAAGTTCACTCGGTTGACAGCAGGTTCAGCAGGTTGACGGATGAACCTGCTGTCAACCGAGTGAACTTGTTCCAATACATCTGTCTAAAGCTCTCCCTTTGAGGATATCGAGCACTCTTCATAGACGGATAGAATCACCAAGTGTATATATATATATATATATATATATATATATATATATATATATATATATACATATATAACAATAATGATAATAATAATACTAATGATAATGTGTGCCATAAATAGTGCAAGAACAGATATAATAGAGCCCTCTAGAAGAGCAATATTAACACTGACGAGGGTATATAAGACCATAATATCATCATTTTATTATCATAGTTATTTTAGAGAGGGGGAGGGAGAGACAGACAGACAGACAAACGTAAATACATAGGTGGTTGAAATCGGGAAGAGAGTGAGAGAGTAATGGTGTCTTGCTGAGGTGCTTCCCTGTGCCCATGTTTAGCCTAGAGGCATTGGAAGACTCGGGGCATCAAAACGTCCCAATCAGCGTAATTGAGAGAAATTATGCAAATTATGATGCCAAAATGAGTCATGACGTGATTGATGAATCACATGTAAGAGCGAATTAGCATATTTGAGTGTGGAGATAAAGTGTAGACAGATGGCATGAGAACAGAAGGTGAGGAGAGAGGAGTGAAAGAAGGAAACAGAAGGCTATAGAGAGAGGAAGATACAAATTGTTTTCTCATGATGACAGCTGTTTCTTACTAAGCGAAGATCATCTGGAGTAATCAGTATAGATATGACATATGAAAACAATGATTATAAGAGCAATGTTAGGATGATGGTCACAGTGAATACACGATGATGTCAGTGATGTAGATAACGGTAATAATTTCTGTGTTTGTCATCATTGTTGATCCAATATCATCGCAAAAAGCATACAAATAACTATGCTCATAAGTGACGTGTTTGTGCTTGCATAACTTGAATCAGCTGACTATCCTTAGCAAAATAAGAGGAATGGAATAACGATGGAGCTCGGTTCTGTTGTGGCTCCATGGAATGACTGAAGTCACATACCTTACGTAACTTAAAAGCGTGACTAAACCTATGGAGAGAACTAGGCCTTCCGTATCCTGGTATCCTGCCCGAAAACAAGGCGGGCAAAGAGCTGGTATAGGGGAGGGGTAGGGGTGGAGTGATGATGCGGGCATCTGACGGCAGAACGAAAGGGGATACCACACTTTTAGCAAGCCGGGAATGAGTCATGCTACAATGTTTGATTAACATCATTTAATTACGTCACCGCGATCGCGACAAGGGCCCGGGAGGAAGGCTGAAATTGAGAAGACGCTTGTTAGCAATATTCTGGGGTACAGACCCCTCGCTTCAGGAAACACGAGAATTATGAATTATGTAGAAGGAGGGAAATACTCAATTAAAAGCAGGGTATGAAAAATAGAAGGTCAGAAACCGGGTGAGCTAGCAAAGAATCTTGGGAGAATGAAGAAACTAGAGCCAAAGGAGATGCTAAGAACCAAACTAAGTATTATTGCTGGCCTGTTAAAGACATGAACTCTCTCTGCGTAGGTACCACTGGACATCTACGCCTATAGATTCACTTTTGCAACAGATTAAGCATCAAACCACTAATGCAAACGATTTACGTGAATCATCGTTATTCCATTAGTTTCTTCGAGATAGAATAAATTTGAGTGCGGCATTGATGTAGATAGAATAAATTTGAGTGCGGCATTGATGAATGATAATTATATATTGAGTAACGAAGCAATGTGATGACGGTAATTACCACAGATTCAATGATACTTAGTTATACCACTGACCCCGCCCCGAAATGTTATTAATAAAAAAATCTGGATCCTGAGTCACACATAGCACATTTTGAAATATCAGGTGACAAAATAAAAAAAAAAGTATACAACTTATACTTGCTTCAATGCCATTCTACCCCATTCTTCTTCCTAATCATTTGGACGACCAGCACCTTTCTTATAGGGAATTTCCTTTGATTTCCAACTCTATTCTATTGTTAAAAAGTCACATGTTACCTCTCTTCAGGGTGAAATGGGGAACTTTTGAAGCCATGATAATAATGGAAGTCATAATCATATCTTTTACGTTAGTTTGATCCTCTGTGATTGTTTATAAATAGTTTAAACATACAGAAAAGAGGCATCGCATAAATACGGGCAACAAACTTCGCCACATTTTTTGAACACACTGATGCTCTATATATTTTCCTCTAGTCATGCCAATTGACTTATATCTCTGGACGCCCTTGACCAACCAACGTTGAAAAACTTATTCTCCTTGGCCACATGCAGGTTGAAAATTACTCCCCTTGGTGACTTCACGGGTTACATGCTCCTTTTTTTTTCTTCTCTATCTCTTTCTCTCTTTCTGCTTTTTTGTTTTAATATTACCCCACTTTTGTAAATCATCCCAATTGTTTGTAAACATTGTGATCTTTATTTGATTCAATAAAATATAAAAAAAAATCATGTCTTGCATTACTTCAATATTGGATCATAATAAAAATGTATCAGGGTTTTTTTTCTCGTTCAGTTTGATTTATTTTTATTTTCATTTTAAAACCTAATACAACATAATATAAACAATAAAGTGATCTGAAGTGCACAATAATTGACTGTACGATAAAATTAGAGGTAATTAACGATTTGACATAATGTGTACATAGTTCTCAACCAAACTTGTGACATCCATACTTTGCGAGGCAAAAAAAAAAAGGGAAAAAGAAAAAAAGGTCAACTAAAAAGCTGTGCTTGTAGAGCTTGTTTGTTGATACTGTGGCCAACTCATGTAATTGATATAATCCAGTACTTCAGTTTGTGTGTGTGTTTGTGTACGTATGGTATAATGTGCATGAGTAATCGTGTGTGTGCGTGTGTGTGTATGTGGGTGGGGCTGTGGTAGTTTAGATGCGCATGATTACTTATTTGATGACAACACGTAAGTAAACAATATCATGGAATCGGGCCAAATATAGTAATACGGTTCATGTATTGACACTTTTCTTACCATTTCACACCAATTCAACTTTTATTTTCTCAGAAAAGGGTAATGACAATTTTCTGCTGTATCTTATAGTGTATGTGTGACATACTCTGCTTTTACAAAATCAGAAATGAGAATTTGCGATTAACTGTGGCAATCTCGCAGAAACACCGGTTTGAGAAACCTTGTAAAAGTTTAATCCAGGGTCCTAGCACTCGACCACAACGTTTCCCCTGTCAAATAAACTGGTTTCCCCCATCATCATGCACACCGCAAAATAACCAAAGACCAACCAGCCCGTACATGTGTGACGTGTACGAAAAGTCGACTGGCTATCAAATTCTCGCTAACATATTACTCATCGAAACTGCATAATTCATTAATATCACCTATTACGTCATATACGAAAAGCAACTTCATCAAAACTGGAGAGGTAAGCGCGATGCAACCATTTGGAAACACAACCCACTCAAAACAAGTCGTCATTGGCAGGAACTTGGTGGTTTAGGTGTGCTATGCCATAAAATATAGGTTGCAACCAGGGGCTTAAGTGGGTGGGGGGGGGGGGGTGTGAACCACTGATAATTCTCTCTCACCAAATGGGCTGATAAGCAAAAGAAAAAAACAAACAAACACACACGCACACACACACACACACACACACACACACACACACGCACGCTCAAACAAAAACAAACAAACAAACAAACAAACAAGGTCTCCACATTGATGATGCCAATTTTAGCGAGAAATCGGCGTGGTGGCTTCTTCTGTGCACATCACATTTCAATTCTATTTGCAGCCCAAGGCCCCCCCCCCCCCCCTCAGTGAAAAGGGGTGAAATGAGTGTGATGTTCGCAAAGTTGAGTGGAATGAGGTAAATTCAGTGTGAGAAAAACCATAAACAAACAAACAAGCAATCATACTTTTCTTTACTTACTGGGGCCTTGCAGTTCATGCGCACTGTGTATTTAATCCCATAATCAGACGAAAACTAAAAACTACACCAAAAATTGCAATGACTGATAGTTAAAATGATGATGATGATGAAAATAACAGTGAGGATGATGATGGTGATTGCCAATAACGATAGGGATGACACAAAAGGGGAAACATCAGTGGTGGTAGTGTATTATTCTACCTGAAAGCCCTGTTACCGACACTTTTCAAACCTCTCACATACGATACCAGAATAGCATACACACTTCATCGCCGAGCTCCCACAATAACAAAAACAAAAGACATAAATAATTATACACAAATGAATACAGAATATACGGAAGTCCTGAATGAAGTCGACTCTGGTAAGAAGACAAAACAACAACAACAACAACAACAACAACAACAACAACAATAACAACAACAACAACAGCAACAACAACAAAACCAACAGCACCACCACCACCACGAACAACAACAACAAAACAACAGCAACAAACAAACCAAACCAAAACAAATCAAAGAAAGAATGTTAAGTCTTATGAGTCTAACTTTAGGTGAGATATAAGGATTCAGACGCACTTAAAATTGGGTAGGTCTCAAGAAAAGACAAAGGAAGAAGGAGAAGCAGTAAAATAATGCATATATCCATGTTGAACTACTTCAAAATAGTTCTGTCACCATTTTGTAAGCATTTTAGTTTAAGGCACACGACTTGTATGTACCAAATATTGTATTCAATCAATTCAAGCAGCATCTATCGTGTTGTTCTTTAAAGTGGGAGTCAGTGCATTTTGATAACTTTGTCACTACTAGCTAAGATAAAGCAGAATTTTGCCCGAAAGAACCGGCTGCGACACCAACGCCAACTCGAAACCCTCTTATACTTATCCGAAGTATCGCCGGGGTTAATTAGGCGGACAGGCCCCCAAGACTGCTGTCCCTCCGTTACGAAGTGACTCACTCCTTGGCGGCAAAAATTTAAGCAATATTTGCATTAACTTTGATTGATTTAATTACCGTGCTGTGTCAATAGGCGCATACGGACCCATAAAAGCATAACTGAGCAAACAACGATCGGGTCAGTCTATTGAGATCTGGCTCATTTGACTAATGAAAGTCCAAAAGTTTGAAGGTAGTTGCGAGCAGGACCATGATACCTGGTAATGTGACACGAACGTTTATTAAACCATTTTCTCTCCAATCCTGTTTTCGATAATTTTGTAGGTGAAATATCGACCGAGTTCCGTATAGACCCATTCACTTAAGCGGAATATAAATATTTGCCATTGCGGTGGTTTTTTTTTTTTTTCTCGCCCACTTTCACCCGGCACTTTCTGTTCTCGATCCCTTCATTTTTTTTTCCATCTACAATTAAGAACGCGAGAATGAGACCGATTGCACAGGATGTAGGTAAGAGGTGTCTGTACACTGTAAATACAATCTGTTTGATTATTTGGGTCACTGCTTGGATTGCCCATGGTACAATTTTCGCTCTTTCTCTTTCTAATGCTGTGACTAATTTTGTTGTCGATGTAGGGTAATGATTGTGAGTAAATCGGATATATCACCCTGGATTGGGCATCCTGTACAGAGCTGATATTGTACTTCAGTTTGAGGCAAATCTTAATCTTGATAAACAGTCACAAAACAACGCAAACATATTTTAAGAATATAATCAAATCTGAACTTCGAACATAATGATTATTGGCTACAAGTTTGAATATACACTACATCTGCATTCTGATAACTTCCAGTAAAGAAGGGCGATTAAAACTAAATTTCACGGAATACCGAAGGTGTTGTAGGTTGTTTTTTTTTTTTTTTTTTGTCAGCCAACAAGCACGTTGTTATCATGGAAAACTGATACACAACACTGTCTATCTTAATCATACAGGGGAATTCTTCAAGATATGTTTCATTATTTTCCACACTTTTCCAAAAGTATACCCCGATGTGATTATTCGATCATTTTTAACGATTTGATCATAATAAAGAGTGGAAAGCCATCAACTCTCACTATGAATTAAAATGAAATTGAAGGTTAATTTTGGGCAGACTTGGTGTAAGCTTGATACAAAGAGAAAAGACCAGGGCCCCATTTCATAAAAGATGTTAGGATAGCAACTCTTGCTGGAACGACAACTTCCAATAGCAATAGCCAATCGGGAAGCTGGATTCCTGTCTTTACTATGACAACTGCCATTTCAGCAAGAGTTGCTATCGTACTAACACTTTATGAAATAGGGCCCAGATGTATTTGCAGTGCATGTGGCACTTTAGATGGAGACACTGAGAAAGGATCGAGACTCACCAGTCAAATGAGTTTAGCTTCACATTCTTCACATAAGCAACCTGCATTGACTAAAGTCGCAAATTCTTTGGATCGATAATAGGGCAAAATAAAGCGAGAATGAGATTTTTTCTACAATAAATTAGAGATAGAGTTTTAGCATATGTACAATTTTCTTATTCTTCATTATTTTGACTGATTTCATGCAATTGATGCTGGCAGCCTTGTCTTCGGTCTTATTTAAGAAGCCACATTAAATGTTTGTGGTTTGTTTGTTTGTTTGTACGTTTCCATCTGTGAAGATGGTTGGATAGCCCATATTCAGCTATGTTAAGCTGGTCTTCCATTCATGGGGTCCAGTTGGATGTGAGGTGGGACCATGCACTTCATCTTTTACGTGCATGAGTTGTGACTCTCTCATACACGGGACCTCCATTTTATGTCCTATCCGAGGGACAGAGTGTTTTGCCTCTTGCTAGAGGGGACGGTATGCTTACACACAACATTGCTCAGTCCAGACTCGGGTTCGAACCCGGGCCCATGGGATCGTGAGGCAGACGCGCTACCGACTGAGCCAACTCACCGCCCTATGGTGATGGTCTGAGTATCCTCAGGTGCTATGTTAAAAACCTCTGGGCATCTAACTTTGTTTTTGATTACGTAAAAATATGAGTCGCAGTGAGCAGCATTTATGACAAATTTATGAACGAATTGTGTAAATGATATCACAAACTCCTCTATAAACGTTCGTTACTCATATCACATTAGTCATGATCGTCTATAATTAATTCATTCAGTGTATGTTTCAAGGTATCGTTACAAAACAGTCGAGTCAAACATGCAGCAAACTACATATAATTAATGACAAGTCCTTGAAATGCACTTAATGATAACGTGCTAATTGGAACCAGGAAATATCCCACACCCTAAGACAATAAGGCGACCGTTTGCTTCTTCCTAAGATGTTACTCATATAGTGTTCATATAGTCAAGGCCATGCGTGAGCTCATCAGTGAATTGTGGCGATGAATTAAAAAACAAAACATCACTAACCTACCACTTGTTAGCCTTGCTTCATCGGCATCCCTATCATTTCACCCCCCCCCCCCCCCCCTTTGATACCCCTGCCGTCTCTCTCCATATCTAATCATTCCCACCAATGATCTTGGCTGATACCATCCACAAAAAAAAAGAGAAAAAAATGGAATAATTATTTTCAAATGTATAAATAATTACCAGACATATCGTCAAGTATCACAAAAGCGTATCTTACCAATATCCTATCTTTGTCAATATTCAAAGAACTCAAAATGAGTCATTTTGGAGAAAATTTGCACATAAAACTTATCAAAAAGACTTTGAAGGACGACCAGCTGTCAGAAAATAACAAATAATCAAATAAGATATGCATATAAAGAAAATACATTTGATAAGCCATACAATCTTTTTTTTTTTTTTTTTTAATCAGTGCATAAATGACAACTTGTGATGGTACTTCTGAGCTTGGTTCATATCTATTTCTAACTGAGTAGTTTTATCCATTATTCATGTATTTCATTTTCACATTGGAACTTCCCCATAGACTTTTCGAATCAAAGTCACTCAAACATCAACACAAAGTTCTCTATACTTTTGTGATATTCCTGGAATTGCTAACACTCGCATTAACCGCTTAGTGTTGTTTTTTTATTTACAGTGATTAACTACTTAAAAATACATAGACAGAAATGTCATCTGACTGTACTCGTAGGTGTGAATGTGTGGGGCGTGCGTACGTTTTTTGATAGTCATTTTTTTAGCAATGACAGAAAAAAAAAACATCTGTATGACATCTTGAATTCGCTAAATGTGGTCAAGAAAACTGGCCATTGTGCGAGACAGTTCCTCCTCGTCGTCGTTGTTGTTGTCCTTGTTGTTGTTTCCTGACATAGCACAAAGTATCATGCAAATGGTATCAGCTCTAGAAGCTACACAACTGCCCCCACTTCAAACCCATCATACGTATACGGAAATTGCTGGTGTTTGGTCATCAAGAGGGCAAGGACTCCAGGGTTGCTTTTGTCTTTGTTGTTCTTGTCTTTTAATAGGAAACTGGAAAACTATCAACGACTGCATTCCCATTTTCATCATCAAATTCGTAAAGAACAGAATAAGGTAAGATGAGATCTCTCCTCTGATTCCGCCTACTTGCTTAAACTGCCCTTCGAGGTTTGGCTGAGGAAATCCTCAACCGACGGAGAACCTGCGATTTCTAGGACACTCAAGAAATGCAATCCTCCCCTAAAGCGCATCGAGACACCTTTCTTCCCCCAATGACTTTCTTTTCATAACTTGAAATCCATCTAACCGATGTTAGTCGTGCGTTCTGTAATATCGAGGATAATGAGGGGCTGAAAATATGCTAATGACGAGCTAATTTTGGCGGGTGAGTCATCATTCTCCACGCTTCGTGAATAGGGGCAGTATCATGACCGTTTCCCCTGACGTGTCAGGTAAGATGCAGAGAGCGACGGGTGATGTATGATAGGAGATTAGGCCTCGGACAGTCTCTAAAGGACCATACCAGGATTCAAGATCTCTTTAAAGACATCAACAACAACAACACGAAACATAACAAAACAGATGCAAAATATTGGTCTCAAGTTATCGTGCAGTGCTTACCTTTAACTTTGCTTACTTTTCTTCACCACAAGTACTTAGTTATTAAACCAGCTGCCAACTTGAATATCATGTCATCACTTTCTTTAATAAGGAACGTGTCCATTATAAATTTCATGTTCTTCTTAAGAATTTCATAAATCCTACGCACACACATACATATACTGACAAATGAATACAAACTCCCAGGTGCCCAATTCCGACTGTATTTTGTGCCATTTTTTTTAGATTAAAAAAAATCATGAATAGAGAAAAGGAGTTCCAGGAATGTATGCCGCATTTAGGTTCAGCGATGATTCCCACAAAAGAAAACAATGAAAAACATTAAAAATGGAATTATTTCATTAAAAAACTCAAATAACAAAATAAACCATGATACTCATATGAAAATTTTATGGTATGTACAACAAATTGCTTCAAAAATAACACGGACTGTGACAAACGAAGTAAGGAAGTAAAAGATTGGAAAATGAGATAATTCAATAAAACTAAAAAGTGGTTATAAACCTTGATAATCATGTGAATATTAGCAGGCATGGTACAGGGCTTCAAATGTCTCTTACTGATATGTGAATGAATGAATGAATGAATGAATGAATGTCTGGTCCCTTGAAATTCTGGCAGTTGCAAAGTATTTTCCGTTTTTCTTTTACTGTGCAGTAATGTGTTACCATTGTTACATATAGGCCTAGTTATCAATAAGATATTCTATAGTGCTATTGAAGAAAAGGATAAAATGAGCAATGATGAATCTACTGATAATTGTTGTATTCGTATGTCATGCACGATGTCTATATACTTGTCACAAAATCAAAAAGTATTTACATATATAAGATAAACACAGGATAACTATACTCTCACAACGGATTTGATATTGAATTGAAGTATAAACATGGTTTTCCACGATACCAAGTACTCATGAAATGATTATATTTGATATAATGGGGGTATGAATATAAATGTGCGTCATGTTTAAGTACATTTCCGATTGTGTAATAGTCTTTGCAAGAAAGTCAGGACCAACAATATAATCCGTTTAGAAAAAAAAAAAATCTTCCAGCTCCAAACGTTGAAATCTTATTTTCTAAACTCCATACACACAAAATGTACGATCATGCGATCCATTGAAAACAGTGAACACCGCGAGGCCAGTGACAAGTCTGCTGTCAACGATTATTCCTCAGCAGCAACAGATGGCGCAATTCCTAATGTGACCGACAGTGAGTGTTTTGTTTTGTTTCCCCTCTTTCTTGTTTTTGTTACATGCTCGATCCCATTTTCTAAGTCAACTAAGTAAAATAAAAAAGTATAATGTAATTATTTCAACTTTCCTGATTGTTTCGTCTTATTTTTTACTATCTAATCATCCTTCTATCTATCTATTTCATTCTCCGCTGCTCCGACAAGGAGACACTTGTAATGCGACACACACCTGTCGGCCACGTAACACCGAGGCATGCGACCCAATTGCATGTATCAGTTTACTTCAACATACATGTCGATGCAGTTTGTTGCTGATATCAACGATGTGTACAAGAAAAATCAGTGTGACAGATTATGAAGTTATATTTACTTACCTTTTCTGCAAGTGTTTTTTTTTTTGTCTACTGTGATGCACATTATTATAGGTGTGTATTGGACAAACTGATCCATCCTTGTATTCCCTTCCCATCTAGGACTCCGTTAGTCACAGTCCCGTTGTCTCTTCAGTGCGCCAACACCATGAACCATATTATTATCTTATCTGTTTATTTTTCTTATGGACTCTTAATGATTGCTGATATTTTGGTAACTTATTGTTTATTTCTCTGCTTCGTAAGTGTGCTAGTGTGCTCATCATCATTATTTGATATAATTTGAGCCACATTACACTTACGCGTGAGCGTGCGCACATACACACAAACACACACACACATACACAAAATTATCAATATTAAGGTAATTACACATTACTCATAAGATGCCATAAATATGACATAAGATCAACTTTTCAATCATACTTTAGTATGCACACGGGATATTGTTTTCGTCCTATATGTGTAAAAGAAAAATCAGTGTGACATATTATGAAGTCATAATTTTTGGTTGTTGTAAACAAAGCTTTGAATTACAAGGATGCAAAGCAAACCGAAATATCTTGTCAGCCAGGTGACATTGACATGCTACAAGAAAACCGAAAGGTTATTCCATAAGAGGGAATGAAGTGTGACAATATACGGCCGTTACTAGAATGGAGGACAAAGTCACTTCCCTGAGGTGGGCAGATACCACGGGCAATGTGCGTAGACGGAAGTGGATCCCGGAATATCACCAAGCGATAGGTAATCACAAACGGAAGTTGCGGTGCGGACAAAAAGTGACAATAGGGTAATTGGAAAAACATAGAAAAACAGCAAATTTGGCATCCCTTTCATTACGATAATCATCGAACACACGTCTGGCCCTAATACCGGAAATCGAACGACTTCAAGGTTAATGACATCAAAGTGGTAGAAAACATTATGACGTAAAATAGGGTAACTGATTCTAGACAACCTAGCCCTCCCTCTCCTCCCCCCCCTCTCTCTCTCTTTCATACATATATATGATGTATAAGTCACAAGTTTTGTTATTTTTTCTATTTTTTAAGCCAAAAGTGATTTCCTTTTTTGACATGAAATTACAAAACGAATCTATGTATACATAAAATAATGTATACATATCAAATGAATAATGTATAAATAGTGTTGATGATTTCATGAAGAATTGGTTTAAACTAGAAATCATCGACCATTGACATGACTTTGGTGGTATTTTCATGCACAAACCAATGCAATAGTTGTTAGTTATGAGTTAACATTATAATCTCAACTAATTTGCACAATTGGTTGCCACCAATATCACTCTTTGCTGAATCTTTCAATTCCATAATTTATCTGATTTGACGAAACATCGACATTTTTCATCTTTATTTACTCTATCAATTTATTCATATATATAGATCAACATGCAAATTTTGTCCCATTGTTCAGCTCATATAAGATGCAAGACTTCAGTCATTGTCGGTACGTACACTGTATACCATACTTACATTTTTCCCCAATAAACTAGACACATGAAAAGTGAATCCATGGCTTGGCTGTTGTGTCAAACGGCTGGAGAAAAAAAAATAGGTAGGTTGACCTCAAGAGCAGGCTCAGTGGAGAAAACAACGCAGTAAGAAGATTCTACGTCGATTCTCTCAGACTCTCTGACATGGTGTCAAGTCCCTCTGATAGTGATCCGGATTGGAGTAGGCATTTTCGCTAGAAATCAAAACGAAGTAAGTAAAAAAAAAAAAAGCTTACAGAGAATGGAAGTAGAACCTAAGAGTTTTCGGTGCACAACTGATCATGATGGTAAATATTCCTTCCCCTGTAAATTACGATATATTAAAGATTTATTGTATACATCATCGCAAAAATACAGAATTTACACAGGGTGCACGAATGACATATTCCCTTTATACACTACAAAGTGGAACATAAAGATTTATCTCTCTCTATCACGAAAATACATTGTTGTTGTTGTTGTTATTTCCGTCTTCAGATTAAAAAAAATACACACAAGTTGCATATACATAGCATACAGACATATACGTACAGTATGAGGAAACGGGGGATTGCCCGTTCATATATCTGCAAAATATGACTGTTCTTCCACTTGTGCACTATTTAGAATCATCCTCATCACAACGTAGGGGAAAGAATTGATACCACAGACATCGAGCTACTTAAAATTGGTCACAATGTTTGAAGATTGACGCTATCTTGTGAATTTCACTATGTAAGGCTTTGGTTTCCTTCTCATTTACATTTTGTTCAAATTGCATGATATATATACAACAGTAATCAGTAGACGAAAACACCAGCTAATAAACAGAAATGTGGCATTGGGAGGGGCGCAGAGAAATCGGTCAAAAAATTATGGGATATGAACGTTACACATCATAGGGAAAGACCCAAACAATACAAAACAAAGATAACATTGATTCATTTAAAATCCAGGAAATTAATCAGTGAAATGTTGACGACGGAAGAGGAGGAAAAAAACATCCCGAAGAGATTAATAATGTCAAGAGTGCATCGTACGAGGCAATGCATGTGTAGGGGAATGCCACGACGATTCAATTAACAGGGGCGCCTGGCGACCTTAATAGAGTACCACGATTCACAATGATGCGTATCCAATATCCTGTATAGATTAGGCCAGCGATGTTTGCTTTCATAGAGGTGTCCTTCGTGAGTTTATCCACGACACCACCAATTCGGGACTTGGTATGTCATAATTATTATGTAGACGGAATCAAAATCATGTTCGAGAGTCAGCGGTATATCAGGATGGAAAACGTCGAAGATGGCAGAAGGAAATATCTAGAAATAGTCTTCAAATATTAGACATTCGTATATAGAATGTGGCTGTGATACACAGTGGGTGGAGAAAACATTCCATCTTAAACATATAAGTTGCTTCCATAGCATTGTCTTTCTTCAGATCCTTTTTGCACAGGATATTCCATGAGTTCTTGAAGAAGCCATCACAGACAGTACAGCATTTAAGCGATCCAAAAAAAAAAAAAAAAAAAAAAGGTCACGTGATATCCATCAATGAAAGTTGTACTCACAATAGCTCCTGTTATTTCTTCAGTTTCTTTTTTTTTCCTGTACACTCACTTCCGATTGAACGCGCCACCTTTTGCCGAGCAGTCTAGCAAATGTTAGGCGACGACAAGTGGCGTGGGGAGGGAGTGTCGAGGGGTACAAATTGATCCATTTTGGTCGGTCCAAGTAAAAAAAAAAAAAAAAAAAAAAAAAAAAAAGAAAGAAAAGAAAAATGTGTTCTTGAACAGATCCCTTCTGCATGGAGGGATGACTCTCTTGTTCATATCTATGCTTGCGTAATACAATGTGTGTCAAATGCCATAATCTCAGCCTAGTCTAATGTACATACTCTTCTCTGCTCTCGATAATCCTCCTGTTGTTGTCTTTTTCCGAAATTCATTCACATGAATTAGTTTTTTTAAAAATTCAAATAAAGATTAAAAAAAGGTGCAATCGTTATATTATCAGAAAAAAGTGTGTGCGTGGGCGTGAAGGGAAGAGAGAGAACAGATTAGCAGATAAATGGAGAGGTTGGGGGCAAGCAACCTTTCCATAGTTCAATGTGAAAAATCTTGGAATTCTTTCAGTGCTATGGTACCATACACGCATCGGGCAGTGTCCGGCATTGCTTAAAAAACAACCCCCGATTCAGATATTTTACGCTCTCTTTGTCATTGCATCATGCGGCTGAGAGGCCAAGCAAACCAAACACCTACAGTTTGAAATGTTGTGGGGCACTCAATGTGGAAGAGCGAAAACAGGACCGTCAGTGAAAAGAGCGCTGTTCAGTAAAAATATTCTGTTGGTGTTGTTTATGATAATTCTCTAGGGGCTCCGAGCTATCAATATCGAATACTGACATTCTAAATTTACCCAACTTTGAATGTACGTTAAGTTTTTTTTTTATATTATTATTCTAGTTAAAGCTAGCGATGATCTTTCCATGAATATGTATGTATATGTATGTATTTATATGTATATATATATATATATATATATATATACATATATATGTATGTATTTATATGTATATATATATATATATATATACATATATATGTATGTATTTATATATGTATATATATCTTTGAATTTTCCACGTGTTGGACTTCGAATGTTATAACTATAAGCAGAATGAATCTCAGATACGCCATCTGCAGATCCAACAAGGTTTTTATTCACAAAATTTTCAACCCGCCTCGGGCCTTCATCAGTGTATATAGTGCATGTTAGGACAATGATAACTTTTAATTGTCAACACTCATTCTTCTTATATTTACATATATATATATGTATATATATATATATATATATATATATATATATATATATATTCGTGTGTGTGTGTGTGTGTGTGTGTGTGTGCATGTGTGTATTATATATCTCGTTTCGAAAATTTGGAACTGCACGTCTCGCTCCCACCGTAGCAAAACACGAGAGAATAGATGCATTCATTATGTATTTACTATAAGTGAGGTCTAGGTTTATCATCTCGAACTTTAGAGCACCTAAGCTGTTTTATCATTACCAGTACATGGACAATTCTTAAGCATTTTGAAGAAACTCCCCGATCAGTGGAAGATCTCTGAAATCTTGAATAGCATATTTTATTTTCTCTTTAAGAGAGAAAGTTGGGGAGGATCGTTATTTCTTTGGACTAGGTGTGCCCATGTTTTTAGTCCCCCTCTGCTAGAAGGTTAGCGCCTCCCACTGCGGAACGAACCGGAGGTCTGCTCGTCGATGAAGTCTTCTTCAACCTGGTTGGGCCTCCCCTCTGCGGACGTGGCGGTCTTTCCGTGGCGCCACGACGGCGCCATCCCGGGTAAACTACCCGAGACTTGGTGGCGCCATGCATCTCATTGGCGCGCTCTCGTGAGCAAGCCGGTCACTCACTGCTAAGAGACCGAAGCCATAAGTCGTCTGGTGTAGTGGCTACGAAATGGGAAGGCTTTTTCCAATCGCATATCTTTTTTTTTTTTTTTCATTTGCGTTTCTGCTATTGTCGCTAGTGATGAGTGTCGTGGTAATATTTAATCCCCAGTATTTATTTATAAATAACGTGAAATACAATTCAGGGGCAGGCGCTGTTGTCGTTGTCAATATAAGGCACTGATAATTGTATCTGGCTAAGATACTCTGCAAGTTACCTCTTTCATTGTGGAGAGCATCCTTGGTCTGTTTCCATCACACCTTTTGAAATTCATTTCGATGGACTTTTTGTAGAGGTTGTCACTCTGCTCTCCTTTGTTTAAAACCGTTTGCGATAACAATCTCCCAGGCGGCTCGTAGAGTGTTAAAAGAATTCCCTTGACCTTCAGAACTCAACATTGTTTCGCCGTTCTTAAAGCGTAATACAAAATTTCATAATTACAACACTCTACATTCCGAATATCATCGCTTCTTTATTTCATCATCATCAATATCAAAAAGGAGATGTAGTGTGTAGCTACAACGTACTTGACTTTTTCTTTCTAAGGTTGCTTGGTCTTTCTGTTATTGTAAATGATTCCCATTGTTCCTTTGTTGCTGCTGTTTACAAAATGGTTAGCAAATCAATATTAAATTCGAGTCTCCATGCTTCGTTTTTGGAAATAGATTATGTTTCTGGATGAATGTATTTGCATGATTACAACCCTGTTTTGTAACTTCGTCAAGTGCGTTTAGATGATCATGTGTGTGCAAGAGTTTGCTGAACCAGCTGCTAAAGATTGTAATGGGGGCAAGAGAGCGACTGGAAAAAACGAGTGGCTATTGCAATTTCCATAAGATTCAAATCTGTCTTGCTTACGTTTCTGTGGAAATATTCAAGGCGACAGTTATCAAAGATTTTCCCAATGGCCTCAAAGGGTTTCAAAAGATTTTATCTGTTTACAAAAATATAATGCATTTGATATTCAAATTGATTTGTTTCATTCATCTCATTTAAAATCTGAATTTTCTTAGAAGTCAAATAAAGCAGATATTGTATTATGATGGGATCACCACTGTTTTTTTTTTCAAAATTAAAGGTTCGAGATAAAATTAAGGGGTCATTTGAAAGCAACCGCTCAAGACTCACATGTCGCTTATCAGATATAGAACTTTGCAAATCTACCTGCCTTCTTCTTAGAGCGCTCGCCATGACCCAACTGAAGCAAGATGGAATCAGTCGCGCTCTGCAAAAAGTACAGGGCACTTCTCATTGACACCACCTTACGTCGCGGTCGTGTAATGTGCGCCAAGCAAACTCGACAGCTTTCCCATTTGCCCAACAAAGTTGTTTTCATTCTGTTCCTTTTTCATCGCCACTCTCTTCCCCATCCCCCTCCCCCTCCTTCGTAAATTTGGTTTTGGTTTTCTTTTCTGTTTCCCTTTAAATAGTTCTTTCTTTTTGTTTTCTGTCCCTGTTGTTGTACACACCTTCACTGTTTTGCATCTCTTCTTCATTATCCACCATCTATTCTCATAGCCTCATCTGTTCAGTTTTCTCATACTTCTTTAACTCGTTTAATTCACTCTTATCACCAAGCCCGTCCGTCCCTTATAAGCTTACTGCTTGTTCTGCACTTAACCTTTCTTCTTCCTATTGCTTTATTCAAGGTCAATCTTTTATCTCCGGTAATCCCTCTTTACAGGTCTGGTATTTACCATACATCAGGGAAATGTACCACTCTTAATTTCAGCCGTGGTATGCAAAGAATGTACGTAAATTTTCACACACACACACACACACACACACACACACACTCTAACACAAATAAAGTGAATGGTAAGTATGGTATCTTTAGTCCACTTCAGTAGATCAGATCATTTTATGTGATAATGGCATCGTGATCTAACAAACAATGATAAACTAAAGCATGCATGAGCTTGCATGAGGGAATATCTTCTCATTCCTATTCAAAGGAAAGTTGCTTCCCTCGCGAAGAAAACTTGTTGTTTTTGTCGTCATACACTACTTGCCAACAAAAGTCCTATGGATTATTCAAATCAGCTGGGAGAAATCGAAGAATCAGTCATGACGAATGTGTGAAGAAAATAAAGCTTTGGTTAGATTCAGCTTGGCGTCGCGATTCTTTGAGATTGAATCGCTATCTATCTCATTGGCGGGAGTGTCGATGAGTTTAGACCGTAATGTCCCACACTCATTCACCCCTCCCTTACTCACTCTCTTCATGTTTCGAGTTTGTCATGGAAATGGAATAGTTAGACATCAAAGCAATATTCTCCATGAATGGAGATTTGAGGGATTTTTTCCCCATTATCATTACCTGTAGAAAACTGATAAGGAAAGTGTCTAAGTGAGTGAGGAAACAGACGGACCCCCCCCCCCCAAAAAAAAAAAAAAGAAAAAGAAAAAGAAGAATATTCATTATTGTAATCAGTGAGTAGTACAAAATCCGTTCAAGTCTTTATTTGTTTGTCAAGAAATACAGTTTTACATGTTTACCGTCTGGTAACTATAATGAATGTACTGAATAACTTGATATCGTTCCGTCTTCTTAGTTCATTAATATGTATGTTCCGTTACCGCATGTCATTTCACAATGTCTATGTCAAAACAAAATTTATTTCTTTTCACAACATTCCAACGGTTCTGTTTCACGCATTTCATAGTTGTGTTCGTGTGTCACTCTTGTAGTAACTGCATAGGACAACACTATTTTCGACTCTTCATCTATTCGTCAAACAGAAAATACAAAATAGAACCGCTTTTTTACAAACAATTCTTTATCAATTACTCTTTGATGTTTCTGCGCCAGAATACTTCTCCTCATCTCTTCCATTCTCTCCCTCCCTCTTTCTTGTGTATGTCTATCTGTCTCTTACTTTTTTCTCTTCCACGATGTGTTCCGTCTCTCGTCCCGCCATTAGCAGGAATCAAGACGCCGCGCCGAATTTCTAAACGGCTCGTCTTCCCAGTTTCACACTTCTTTCACCAGCCAGTAATGTCTGAATAATTCCTTCCACAGCCTACCTTCTCCATGTTTTTCAACTACTCAGCCTGGCCCCCGACTCGAGCGCCAGAAAGTCTGGCAGTCTGCGTCGTCTTGTAACGTTCGACCACCTTTTTACTTCACCGTTGGGGGCTCCGAACTAAATCTCGCCAAAGCTATCTCTTCTTACTCCTCTATCGTTCTCTGTCTTTCTCTCTCTTCTTCTTTCTATTTTTCTTATCCTTCTTCTTCGTCAAAAGGGTAATTTGTCTCCTTCAATCCTGAAGATTAATGCATATACAGCCCGTTCTCTCTCCCTCTCTCTCTCTCTCTTTCTTTCTCATCGTCTGACCCTCCCCCCCCCCCCGGTAATAGTGTGGTGCTTTGAAACATTGCACTGAGTATGTTCTTACAGATTCATGGTGAAAGGACTTAAATTTCCTCAACTGTCGCCAATCAATGTGAACAGCACTCTATCTGTATGACACATGAAGAAAATTTCTACTTCGTATTATGATTATGACATACTACGAAGGAATATCCAACAATCTTGCGACTACGCAAGACAGGGTGAGCACTACGATCAAAAGTTGTTTTTGTATTTTGTGAACCTGCCGACATAAATAGTTTAAGGGTTTCTGCGATATTATTTCAGAGAAATAACTGTTTTGTCATATTCTCAAACTATTCGAGTCATTGTCTTTATGCTCAGTAAATAAGATAAACTACTGTAATTCTCCTGCCACAAGCGTAAGAGCCTCTTCACAAGATAATAGGCTTTTGCTTACCAGTTAAAAACTCGTGCTACGTAATAGTAGAAATACCGACACAGTTAACCAATAAGTTTGTATAATCACATAATCAAACGTGGGGTGATATCAGACGTAGATATGAAATTCCCGCGAGTAAACCGGGCGAACATTGGTCATTGGAATAAACACTCAAACTTCTAATGACACTCAACTCTGGAGATGAAAAGGTAGCTGTAAAGATTCATACAATCGATTATTATATCATCGCCTCAAATTAGTTTTGAATTTGTCACACGGTATCATCTACCTGCACTCAAACACTAAGTCAGAAGTGACCAGTGCTATTACAGGGGGTTTCACTGTACCATTTTGTCAGGAAAGATAAGAGAAAAGACAAAACACACTTTTCAATCAGCTGGAGCAGCCGCTATGAATGCTAAATCGATGCGAAACCTCTCGAAAGGCGGTGACGCTCAGCTATCCCATCGTCGACACCATCATGTCAGGAAACCAGATGCTGTCACCATGACAACGAGTAGATGGGGAAAGAGCGGAAAAGGAAGCCACGGAGAAAGACTGGAAAGTGGACGAAATTGATCGAGATGATTTTGAGCTGTACGGTCAAGTGATGCAAGTGAACTTCCTATTGTTATGGCAGAGCTGGACATTTCTGGGGACACCCTTTTCTTCCAGGAGGAAATCGTTTTCCCGAAAGGTTTTCTTTATCTTTCTTTCTCACTGAATTTCCTTCCCTAGAGATGAGCCGACCTACATAACATCCTAATGTTTCAGGATATATGCAGTTGTGTTGATGCTGTAATTACATCCGGGAGATACGAGAATGTAAATGCACAATGACTTTTTCATACATATTTCTCTCATTTCTAAGGTTTTTGCATCAATATGTAAATTGTTTGGCGAGGTCGACAGCGTAGTCTCTGTTTCAAAGAGTCGAAATTCACCGTAATTTATCACTATTAGGTGGAGTTATTGTCTTTTTATGGAAGCTTTCTTGCCTCATCATTGCGGAAAATAGATAACCCCCTCCGGAAAAAAAAAGGATTACAGACTCTATTTTCACTTCCTTGCTGCGATTCCTCTCTTCAATTGTAATTGCTTTGATATGTCTGTGTGTCATTCGACGAGCAAGTTGTTCGCGGGTTGGATTTTGTGTGTGTGTGTGTGTGTGTGTGTGTGTGTGTGTGTGTGTGTGTGTGTGTGTGTGTGTGTCTCTCTCTCTCTCTCTCTCTCTCTCCCTTTCATGACATAATTGTCCATGCCCTCATTTCCTCTCCGTTGTCTCTTCTTTCGCAATTTTCTCTCTCTCTTTCTTTGTTCTTTCTCTCCCTCTCATTTATTTTCCAGATTCTTTCTGATTATGAAATGCTCGATCTCTCACCTTATCATTCAAAAAATGTCAGTCAAATCATAATCATATTCCTAGCGGTGGTCTTGCATTTTTGCATCATGACTTGTTTCTACTTAGCGATACGACCAAGGTCTCTGTATCTAGTATTTGCTTCATTATACACCAACCAATTAACACATTGCTTCTCATGTACGCTGCAAGCCGTGTACCACAAATCTTTCCTTAACGTATGCTATGTCCTGCTACATGAAAAATTTGTATTGAAATTTCCACTGGAAAACATAACCCCCGAAATATCGCTTAAATGCTAATTTCTGGCGTGATATCCTGACAATCAATTCAAACTGCAAATGTTGCAAATTCTGTTGATATCTGAAGATGGATCTTAAAAAACAGGGTATTTTGTCGCACAATAGAAACATTGACAAATCAGTGAACTTAAAAAGTTCAGGTTTTTTAAAGAGTTTTCTTCACGCACCATCCCAGATATTATCGTCTTCGTGGTCAGTATCATGCAACCCAGTATGTCTGAAATCATTTTCCTTCAGATGTAAAAGTTAGCTCATGTTTACATGTAATCAAACGACAGATATATTATATACACAAAGGAATAAGTGCAAACGATGACATCCAAGCCTTTCACAGAGAGAGAGAGAGAGAGAGAGAGAGAGAGAAAAGAAATATTTCCTATTCCCACGTATAGGAATAAGATTACCATGCACTAAGTCCCCAGAACTTATGACCAATGACGTAATGACATCGTCTGCGCTGCCAACGCGGGTCTGCCGACGTGGAGGATGCGGCGCGCTGACATGACGTAATATCATCCACTCTCCGCTGTATAGCTCTGCTCCTGTGTGGCGTGCAATAGTCTAACAACAGCATCAGGATACGTAACTATGCAGAACTATATTTTATCGCATCATGAATCATCAAGTTAAATTATAGAGAATGACTGCTTCAAACGTTCTTTCTCAACAACACGAATAAGTAACCATGCAGGGTATCTACTAAAGCTATCATTCAGAAGATGCCTCATGTTATGTTTATGTTAGTAACTGTAATTATCATCAATTAATTTGATATCTAATATCTTTTCATATAAAGCAACAACATGTACATCCTTATTTAACCCAAAGAGTTAACAACATTAACAATAATGAATCGCACGCGTCAAATCAATCTAAATGTAGACATATATGTCATAAGCCTGCGTCCATAATTAGATATGGCCATATTCTTAATTGAACGTACATGAGGAATTTAATGTCACAACGAACAAAGACCTAATTAAACAATGGAGTACATTTATGAGTGAGGGTGAGTGATCTTTACTCAGATGCAGCGTGAAAGCCATATATAAAGTTAGCAACAGGAAAGTAATTATGACTTTATGAGACACAGGTGAATAGACGGACGTGTATTTGTATGTATTAATTGATAAAGACATAAAAAAGAAGAAAAATGTGACAGGGAAATGAAAAGAGATAAAGTTTTATATTCTTAGAACATGATGGGAATCCAAAGCAGCCATCATACGGACCTGGTCTGTATACCAGCGAACTAAACAAAGCTGAAGAGGGTTGCTCAACAGGAAGTTCTTACACAAAATACACATATATTGTATAAAATATATGCATCTATCAAATCTAGTGACATGCGCATCAAGGTTAAATGACCATTCATAGTCTTATAAATTTGTAATACTCCATGTAAACACGAAACACTTTCATAATAACTTCAGTATGAAAGAGTGTTCTAAAGTGAAAACTCTCAACATTTTTAAGTCTCAGATATTATGAGGAAGTGCTCACAATACGAGGCCCTTGGAGCCGCCACTTTCATTACAATCTCTTCATCACGACTGCTCCTCATTTTACTGAACAACTCAAAGCCAGGAGCTGTGGGTTGTAAAGATGGAGAGAGAACATTTATCTCGGACTTTCATCATTCCTTGCCCTCTCAAGCACGTGTTTGTTTTGTGT
Source organism: Diadema setosum (assembly GCF_964275005.1). NCBI lineage: Eukaryota > Metazoa > Echinodermata > Echinoidea > Diadematoida > Diadematidae > Diadema > Diadema setosum. Next base: position 20,315,304 of record NC_092689.1, read on the forward strand.
ATGTGTCCATTGAGTTCCTCCAATAACATTGCTCGATGGACACGCCAACATTGCCGCGGGAATCACCCTTGACGCCGCGCCTGCTCGCAAGATGAGACATTATCCCTAGTTTCGTATCAAATTTCATCCCTCTCATTTTCGCCCATCAGTCAATCATGCTATCAAAACACCATCAGGCGATTTCATCCAATTTGTCGCAAGTTTACGATCAGCACCAAGAAGGGCTTGCGTCATAAGACCTGGGCGGTGGTTGTCCCACGGCAACTTGGGGCTTCACTTTCCAGATCCCTCCCCTCATTCTTGGCGCGCTTTTTAGTGTAATTACACGCTGGCATCCGTGTAACTCTACTCCAAAAGTGTGGCACTACGGTAGCAGATGGTGTGTTGTTTCATACGAGGTACATCTCGAATCGCTAAGGGGCCCATTGAGTCGTGATAAGTTCACTGACAAACTGAGAGATGATTATAAACTTGAATAATGGTGACTGCCGATAATTTTGAGCGTGACATTTTAAAAACCATAGAAGAAACATTGCATGTCTTAGGCCAAGTGAGTCATGCTCTTTCACACAACTAAGTACCCGTGCCCCCCCCCCCCGAAAAAGCAACACTAAATTAATCACACACATTTCTTGTTCGATACTTCTTTGTTCTGTTTATGTACTTCAACAGCATGTCTCATTTTTATTTTCAAGTTAATCTTTGTTTCTTGGACTTTTAATTCTTGAACAAGATAAATAAGATAAAGTCACATCACAGACCATTATTACACGTGCAAACACGATGTCAGATGGCCCCTATAACGTACATAATCTAAATTAGTACAAGAAGTGAATATATAGGATAGAAAAAAGCAAACATCAACCTCATGCACCAATGAGGCAATCAAAAGAAACTATAGAAATTCCACTATATAGGAATGAAGCCCTCACGAAAGGTTCTTAAGTAAATGGTTGATGATTTGGTACAGTATCATGTTATACTGTATACTAGTAAACACTTTTATGAGGGTGACGAATAAATATTGAGTTGCATGTTGCCATTTTCAACCCTGCTATGGTAGAAACAACGAAATAAAGATCCGCAGAACTCGCACAGAGTCCTGGATTGCATTTATAATGAAGCTTTAAGTTCTCAAATCATACATAATATCAGGGGCGGATCAAGCTTTTTGCCAAGGGGGGGGGGGGATGTTGACCCAATGACGATGGGTCATGACAAGCGAAAAAAAAAAAAAAAAACCACACACGCACACACACACAAGATTTTCACTCTTTTATTTTGCTGCCACTTCTCTCCTAAAATCGGCTGACAAAACGAAAAAACAACAAAAAGAAACCAAAAAACAAACAAAAGCAGCCCAAGGGAGTGTTTAAACCTTTACCCCCCCCCCAAAAAAAAAAGCTCAAGGGGGTGGGTGTAAACCCCTACCCCCCATTGATCCACCGCTAAATATAATATCCCCGTGCCTTTGTCAACGAATCCCATTTTGCCATTTACACATTCAATCTATAGGCGCACACATAAACGTAAGCAAGAATATATCTATAGGTGCTTTTCAATCATTATTAGATTATCCAAATGCATATCAAACAGCTATTACATGAAAACACACACACACACACACACACACACAAATGTATATATATATATATATATATGCAAATATATATAGATATAGATATACACACACACACACACACACAAATGTAATATGCTTATTGTGTGTATAGTACATCTTATTCGCGTACGTAAATGTTACCATAAGAGAACATCAATTGGTATGTGTAAAGAAAACCAAATTAAGTGTCTCAAGTTGGTCCTGTCTGTGTTGTGATATTTAGTATTACAAGTACTTTTTGGGTTAAGCGATTAAACAAATACCCTATTTTTACGAAACATTCACAAAAAGTGTCAAAAAACTGCGCCTACTGCAAATGGTTCCCCACAAAGGTGAAAAGTTCACGGAATCTACGTTGGTACATTCATGTATGATTTACAACGAATCACGCACGGTGTGCACGTCTGTAACATGCCCAGGGTTGGCGTGAGCTGCGATGACTCATACCAATCACCCCCCCCCCCCTCCACATCTGCTTCACCCGCATGTATTTCCCATGGGAGCTAACAGTAGCAATGTACAGTAGTTTTCTGGAACAACTGTCATGAAAGTGTGTGGCTACAATCCAGCTTTTTTTTTTATGTCTGACATCGAACGAGAGTATCATAATGGACAATCGATTAATTACTTACAAAACATCAGCATGAAAGATGGCAGGACGATGACACAAGAGTGTGCTGATCAGCCCGAATCATTAAGAAAGGGAACTTATGTCCTGTTCCCTTGCAGGATTGGTTAGGGTAGTGTTGTTGTTGGCCAAATGTTGTGTGTGTGTGTGTGTGTGTGTTTTTTTTATCTTTCTCGATAACCATTAACGTGAACCACTATCATCATAGATTGCATTTTGAATTCACTCCCCCAAATAGATAACTATTATTGAGCTTCTATGATATACATGTATAATCATGTCTATGTCTATATACAGTATATATAATATATATGTATATATCTCTGAGTGTGTATGTGGAGTATATATCTATTTTGTAAATATTCATTGTGCATATCATGATATGTTTAAGAGTGCCGTTTTCAGCAACACAACCAATAGTACAAAGTGGCAAATTTTTGATAGTAGTTGTATTGATGTGTAAAACTAAAATTGTTTGCTGGACTGTTCTTCAACATAAAAGAACTAAATGTACTTGTAGAGAAATTATGGCAATAATGACAAAAGAGGAATAACAGACACAAAATATGAATATTCCTGCAGCTCATCACGTTGTTGTGGCGGTTTCTAACCTTTTATTCATTTGGTTATGACTTCAGCAATTGACGTAATGATCTACACTTGAATTAAAAAAAAAAAAGTGCAGAGAATGCAATGATAACCAATCATCCTTTTTATATATCCCAATATCTGAGGATGAAATTAGGTCATCATCTGGAAAGTCACTCTTCTTAGAGTGGAGATTGGAACAAACTTTCAAACGTATTGCTAGAACGTTAAGAAACATGACAATGAATTGAACACAATATTCGTGCTCGAAAACATTTTAGATGGTTGGACATCATATTAGTCAAAGATCAGAATAAAGGTCTAATAGGTTATTACGTTTTGTGTGATTTTAGAATAGATCTGCTGTAATTAAATGCTGAAATTTCATGTCGAATTCTTTAAATTCACGTTTACAAAAACAACTTTGAAACTTAGCATCGGTCAAAAGGAAATCCATAGAATAGATAGGGTGATAAATCAAGCATGCCAGATTATCAAAGTTGTATTTTTCTTATGTTTTTATGAAATATTAATTCTTTATCAAGACAGTTAGGACAGAAACTAGATATCTTTAAAAGGAAAAGGAAGAACGGATGATGTTTGTTGGTGTGTGAGTGTGTAAATATATAAAGCCCTCAAAAAAAGTTTGGAAATCTGAGTTTGATCAATCATCTCTCATTTTCCTTGGAAATAATTTATTTGTGCTTAGTACCACACAAAGATTATTTAATTCTCTTTCAAATGATATCATACTTGTTATGATTATCGTAAACATGGAGGTGCAGTGCTTACAAAGCTGAGGTAAAGTCAGAATTTAAAAGCCGCAAAATGGCCCAATTTTTGACGTCAGTAACGGAGTTTCCTCGTTATGAGTGAGTTCTCCATTGTTTCTTTGGTGTTCATTTACTGTAACATCAGCATTTTTATGGAGTGAAACATGTATGCGTTCAACCAAACAGATAAACAAACACACACACACACACACACACACACACACACACACGCACGCACACACACACACACACACACAAACGATCATGACTCAAACCATTTTATCTCACAGAACCTCGCCACATTAACCACAACAAAGACATAGAGGTGAAATGACATGGTCTTGATTTTATTGGAGTTTCATCTTTATTTTGTCTTCATTTTGTCGTTATTTTGTCTTTACTTTACGTCAATTTGTCTTCATATGGTCAATGAACATGTTCGGGGCTCAGTATCTGGTGGACGACCCAAGAGCTTGCAACACCGCCTGGCACCGTGTCCTCATGCTGTTGATTATAGCTTCGTGATTCGCTGCTGAGGAGTGGCGTTCCACTCGTCAACCAGTATCTGACTGAGTCCTGCCAATGTCGTTGCATTTGTGACCCTCTTCCCCACAGCTCGGCCAAGTTGATCGCAAAGATGTTCTATGGGGTTGAGGTCGGGGATGCATGCAGGCCAGTCAATTCAAGTGATGCCCTCTCTCTCGAGAAAGTTGCGCACAAGTCTCGCTCTATGTGGTCTTGAGTTGTCATCTTTTTGAAGCATCTCAGCTTCAATCTGCCCTCTGATGGCGGGGGCTTTTTGAACATTGCTTACACGTGGCATGATGTACAACCATAAAACTTGATGAGCTATCAAAATTGCCTGGCATGGCACCACTGAAAACTTGAATGTGAAGTTAAGATGTCTATTGAAATTTGCCTTCATGGCTGACCAGTTGAGAACAAAAGACATAACACAAAAGGACATGTTCTCTATTTACTCTTCACGACCATTCTCATTCATAAGGACCATTCTTGTTCATTTTGCAACTTTTCAATGCATATCTTATCAGACACTTTTGAGTACAGCCCTTTACTTGGTAGCATAATCATTATGAGTAGGTTCTGATATCATTTTTAAAGAGAATTTAATCATCTTTCCGTTGATATCAAGCATGTATTGTATAGTGCTTTCAAACTGGAGAAATTAACAACTGAAGTCAGATTTCCAAACTTTTTTTGAAGGGTTTATATATAGGCCTATATATATATATATATATATATATATATATATATATATATATATATATATAAGTTAGACAAATAGATAGATAGATAGATAGATAGATAGATAGATAGAGAGGGAGGGAGAGAGAGCGTGCGCATGTCAGAATTGTCAACGATGTCATGAGAGGGGGCATCATGACAGACCAAATCTAATAACTTCTCCAAAAAGTCTCCGACACGCTCATCTGAGGTAGTCAAATTTGGGATGACGCATCAATTTAGCGACAAGAGATGCTACCCTGATGTCTCATCCGTCATTATATCCAATCCGAGGTTACATAGAGGCGGAAACTATTGATCGGAAGCCATTCTGGCCTGATTTGAGCTCTTACTTCTCGAAAGATTGTCGGAATCCGCCCAGACAAAGAGTGGAAGATAAATTGTCATTTCCCGCAGCATTGGAAGAAACAAAGGACACCAAGGTTCCTCCTAATTTCTGCACTTTCATTTAAGTAGGCTTTGAGGGTTCTGTGGAAAGAAATGCTGAAGACGTGGAGACATTTTACTTACATTTCGTTATGTCAGATGTTGCACGGATGTATGTTACATTTTAGTTAACAACAATCCTCCTAATTGTTTCAATCTTAGTGTAGTGCGCTTACGTCTCTATCATCAAAATCACTAACGCACTGGGAAACAAGAACAACAACAAGTATCGTTAGATAAGGTTGGTTGGTCCTGTACGACCTGCAGCATATCAGACAACTTTTTCTTTTTATTGCCAAATGGAAACTTGTGTAGATTTGACAGACATCATAACTATGACGGCATGATACTGACAGCGAAATAAAATGAATGGGAAAAGGACAGTTCCATCCAGTGCCAGTTATAGAACTATTAGCTTCAACCCTCTCGTGTTTTTGTTTGTTTGTTTGTTTGTTGCTCCTGTGAATCTTTGATACAATCACCTTCTTAAAATCCCCCTTGTAAAGTTTTGATTGATATTTTGAAAGAATGTATTTGGTAGAAATGGGCAATATATCGCAGATTCAAGCATGATTATGTAGTTAAATGAAATTCAAATCAAAGGTATGGCTATACACAATGTTAACATGAGTAAAGCTTTGTGTGTTCTTTGGTGCCGACTGGTACAGAAAACCCCCTAGCAAATTATACACAATTTCCTGAAAAGATTAAGGACTAAGGAAGTGTCCGTCCTGCTGTATAAGGCCTTATAGTCAAACCACTCTTGGCATATTTATCTCCTGTCTAGAATGAACTTACAAAGAGTAACGTAAAAAAACAAAAAACAAAACAACAACAAGGCAAGTCGCCCATTCGCGTAGAAGAAATTAATGTTTTTCTAACTCCCGGAAGTTCATTGACCCCGCCTATGACCTTTGACCTTGTGGTGACCTTCAATTCCCCAAGGGACATTTACCAGCCAAGTGTGGTCACAAACGGACATATGGATCAAAAGTTATGAGCCATAATTGAAACGCGCCGTAAAAACTTAACATTAGGCCCTAAAAGTTCGTTGACCCCTGTCTTTGACCTTTGACCTTGTGGTAAACTTGAACTCCCAAGGGACATCTACCATCCAAGTTTAGTAACAAACGGACATATATATCAAAAGTTATGAGCCATAATCGAAACGCGCCATAAAAACTTATCATTGGGCCCTAAAGTTCATTGACCCCTGCCTGTGACCTTTGACCTTGAGGTGACCTTCATGTTTGGTAAAATGTATAACTTTGTATAACCACTCTTCCCTCCAAGTTTAATTGAAATTAAAGTCCTCAGTAGAGAGTTATTCAAGTTTTTGTAGTGTTACGGACGGACGACGGACGGACTGACGGACAACGGACGGACAGAAGCCGCAGGCGATCCCTTAGTCTCCCTGCATCTCCGGTGGGCTCGACAAAAATGAATCAGTTCAGAGCAGAGCGACCAAGCTGGCATGTGAAGTTAGATCATTGTCATAATCTGAGAGACTTAGGTCTTTGGGGATTCCATCCCTCCAGTGTGGACGTGAATGCGCAGATGTGATTTAAGTTTTCAAGATTTTGTATAACATGGAAGATTTTGATACAACTGTTCTCTTTGTTATCAATGATCAAGTTACGAGGTCATAAGTCATAAGGGAAGGTGTCGCGTAGTAAGAGCTTAAACTCTTTCTGCCAGAGAGCAGCAAATTTTTGGAATAACCTTTGTGTTGATACTGTCGAGGCAACATCAGTTAACGCCTCCAAGTCTGAGCTCAATGATCACTGGAAACAGAAGAATAATACATTTTTATCCAGATTGCAGAAATTGATTACCCCAGGAAAACATCACATTGAACTCTCTAGGCTCAGGATTAGATCTGTTAATGACTTTCTACAAGCTCTTTGACTTACTGGGCGTCATCATACTTTAGGTAATATACTCATAATTTAGGTCATTGTCGGATTTCTTGAGTAGAGTATTATACTGTTTACATTATTTCCTATGAACCCCGCTGTGTGTATCATATAATGGAAGAATACCCGTGAAATGACGTCGTTCAGAACAATTCCCATCTTATATCGGCTCAACTCGCTCACTGGAATTGAACCAATGACTTGAGCGTTGGTAGCATGGTTCACTGGTAATACAACTCTTGCCCTTGCCCTGATACAGGGAGAAATGCGTCGCAGAGAATGTTTGGGGTAGGAAGATTCGGAACTCTCCAATAGCGACTGATAGCCTAGACATTCGATTTTATGCGCAGTATTTTATGAGCAGTAATTTGCTTGTTCCTGCTTGATTTGACAATTTGGACGATCATTGTGCTGATTCAGAAGACATATATATTTACAAATGAACCTGTATTCATAAAACGAATGTACAGCCGAGAAAAAAAAAAATCCCTTTACATCTGTTGGGTATGATATGGGTGCTGGTCGTTATTCCGAAGGTTCGTTATTCCGAAGGTTCGTTATTCCGAGGGTGCGTTATTCCGAGGGTGCGTTAATCCGAAACACACAAATTTCTTATACCTAGAGGTTCGTTAATCCGAAAATGAAAAAGGGTTTGTAAATCCGAACATTTGTGGCGGTATTACGAAGGTTCGTTAATCCGAAAATGAAATAGGGTTCGTTATTCCGAAGGTTCGTTGATCCGACAATGAAATGGTCTGTAACGAACCTTCGGAATAACGAACCTAATTCTATTTTCGGATTAATGAACCTTCGATATAACAAATCTTATCACGTTTTCGGATTAACGAACCTTCGGAATAACGAATCTTCGGAATAACGAACCTTCGAAATAAACGACCTTTGGAATAACGAACCTTCGGAATAACGAACTGTAACCGTCGTGTATATGGGTAATACTTCGTTCATGTGCAGTTTTACGAAAGTGATGAAACCCGAGCATGAATTACAGTGGCCTTAACTGAATTATGCAACCTCTTTCGTTAGTTTTGTTTTACGTTGTATAAACCATTATTATGTAACATGCTTAAAGGGAAGGTAAACCCAAAGAGCAATGTGGATTGAGTGAAAGCAGCAACATTAGTAGAACACATCAGTGAAAGTTTGAGGAAAATCGGACAATCAAGGCAAAAGTTATGAATTTTTAAAGTTTTGGTGTTGGAACCGCTGGATGAGGAGACTACTAGAGGATATGACGTATGAGTGGACAACAATACAAAGAAAATATAAAGGATATTCAACAAAAATTCACTTTTCTAGAATTATGAAAGAGCAGTGGACCAACCGCTTTCAGAAAGCAGGGGGAATAATTGCTACCCTTAACATATGTCAATATCAAGTAGATGGAATTTGTAATTTTCATGAAAAATGGATTTTTGTAATATTTTCTTTATATTTTCTTGATATTGTAGTCCACTCATACGTCATAACCGCTAGTAGTCTCCTCATCCAGCGGTTCCAACACCAAAACTTTAAAAATTCATAACTTTTGCATCGATTGTCCGATTTTCTTCAAACTTTCACTGATGTGTTCTACTAATGTTGCTGCTTTCACTCAATCCACATTGTTCTTGGGGTTTATCTTCCCTTTAAAGGGTGTGTACAGTTCTGGTCGAGGTGAGGATTTAGCTTTTAACGTTTTGCGAGATATTCAGAAACCACTCTATGAGATGTCAAAGAGCATGCAGTTCTAAGGGGTATCGAAAGTTTATTCGATGAAAATCGGTTTTGAAATGGCTGAAATATCCAAAAACAAGGTGAAACAAAGAGATCCTAATAAAGTTGTGGCATGTCGTCTTTTATTATTAGCACTTTTTTGGATATCTCAGCCATTTGAAAACCAATTTTCATCAAATAAACGTTGAATCCTTCTTAGAATTACATGCTCTTTCATATTTCATAAGAAGCTTTTCATTATCTCACTTAGGAATGTTCAAAACATGAATCCCCACCTCAACCAGTACTGTACAGTCCCTTTAACAGAAGATCGTATGTCAAGAATATATCGTAGAATAACTTTAACTATGTCAAGAATATGTCGTATAGAAGAATAACTTTAACCCGCAATTCTAACGTTCTATATGAGATGAAACTTGATAAATGCATGTTGCGCATATACACGCTTTCTGTACCTTTTGAGATCCCATTCATGATATATAGCAAGCTTTGTGATGCACTCTGTATGAGAGCGTGTTATGAATATAGTACCTGGTTAGAGTGTAAATGAACATTGTTCTACCAGCATCACAGCATCATCCATGCAGGTTAAATCCCACCTTTTTGTACTCTACAAAGGCCTACGATTTATTAACCCAAATGAACGAGTTAGTGGTAGCTAAAAGACCACTTTCCTTTTTCTTCGTGTATGGTTTTCTTCGCCCCACAGGTATCCCACTTTCGAGCAAAGCTTTTTGCAGAATGAATCACCGAGTTAAGTCCAAATCGAATTATAATTTTTGGAAATTCGTGCCAGTGGCAACGTCACCACGAATTTTTCGAAGGTAATATGTTTCTCACCCTGGAGGTATACCATTCAAGAAGAGACTAATGTTTAAACTCCGAATGCTGAAGGGAAGAACTGATGTCAGAGAATGCACCGCGATTTTGGCCAGTGGCTTTGATTATTTTGTTCTGAATCTATAAATCAAATGAACATGAATATTGATAAAAATCATCACAAACAAAGAAAGTGAATTAATTTCTTATTTCAATTACTTTTAATAATCATAAATGGCTTCGTTATTTTGGGTATGTAGAATCCAACTGAGAAAAATTATCTGGAATATTCCTGAAGTTCATGCATAGATAAATAAATATATGATATAATAGATGAAAAATTCATTGATACTATTTCAAATCATAAATCATATTCTACGACGTAATCAGGATTTATTAAAGGTGTAATGCTTTAGGTAATGAATCATATATATACCCCTACCTTTCAATGAAGATCGCATGATTTGTACGAGATGTTTTCATCGGTGAATAACCAATGTTGACTTAGAAATATCTGTCGCATTAAGGTGATTGTGTTCATCTTCAATGTTATCAAAATTGTCCTCTTTGTATTTTGTGTATTTCCCTCATTGAACTGATAATTCCAAGACATAAAAGCTCACACAGTACAAAACAAAACAAACCAAAAACTTTGCTCTAAAAGTTCCTCTACAGCATAGACATTTTAGAAATAAAGGGTCAAGCACATGGCATCAGCGTTAGACTTCGGAGTACAGTACTTTACTACAAACTAATTATCAATGTCGCAGTGTCATGCTGTAGCATGGGTAGGGATATTCGCATATACCCAATTTTATTCTGTTGATGTGTTTATTGCATGACGTGTTTTTTTTTTTTCAGTGATGAAGTTTCTATCACATCTAGTTCAAGGCTCACCTACACATCATGAATGCAAAGTGTCATAATGTTTTCAATGTCACGTTCTTACAGTTTTTCCAGTTCTTGTGGTATAATGGAATTGACTTTCGATATGTTTAATGTGCTGAATTTTCGCTCCACAAATATCTCTCCCGAAAGATCTATTTGAGATGCACTTCGGTCATGTTAAACGTCTTAACATATTTGCTTCATCAAACAAGGGTCATAAACAGAACGCTGGACGTTAACCTGTTCTGAACCTTCACTTTAACTTTATCAGGAAATATTGTCCGGGAAGGAAATTCATGAACCTCTTTTCCCCCTCGCAAACTAAACTTTCTCTTGAGTGAGGAGCATCCACCATTTCCCCTCGAGAAATGAATTTATAGTTCGACCGTAAAATGACATGTCCATCCATGTGAGAATTTTATCAGTGCTGATAAACACGATTAGGGGTGAGGGCAAAATCTTCCCACATGCCTGAGCGAACAGGCGAGATTGGACGATAAAAACACGCGGGCGATGAACTCGGCTGTTGATGAGTCAGGTGATTCAAAAGAGGGTCACGTGATGAAAGAAATGTGGGTCATAATGCTTCATTTCATTTTATATAGAAAGTTATCGCGGGGGACGAAATTAAATGAGATTTGGGTGTGTTTTTATGTTAATCTTTGTTAAAGAATGCGTGCAAAGAATGGTGGTAATCTCAGCGGGGGATTACATGATGGTTGTTCAGGATATCACTTTAATCTTGTTTCGTACAAAAAAGAGAAAGAAAAAGAAAAAAAACCAACAATAACAAGAATACACAAACACACATAGGAGTGGTGTGAATGGTTTGTACGGAAGATTGTTGGAAATAGAACAAAAATGAATGAAATATAAATGAATGAATTAAAATCACGGTACCACAGCTTGAAATAGGCATGATGCCGAGTTCATACCCTTATCTCATGTAAAAAAAAATCGTCATGCAAATCTGTTCATGTAGTAATTACGTCATTACTTCTATTTTTACGTCTAATTTAGAAAGGGGTGACTTTCTGCTTCGACATATAGAAATATAATGAAAGAAAGTGTTATTATTGCTCTAGTAAAATCATGATCATGATAGGTAAACAAAAACAAATGGAAAAGAAATAGCATTTCAATTTTGACCTCTGATTGAAACGTTTTTGTCTGTAAGATAGCCTTGTTTAGTATATAAGTAGTTCTACTCCAAAATTAGCAAACAGACACATTTCTGTAATCCTGTTACTAATGGAGCTTAACACCACACCTTGTGAAAGAGTAAATTAATCATTGATTCTACACTACTCGACTTTTTCCTCAGTGGGTTTTCAAAGGGCTCTCATATTCTGTGGCCCAAACATCTAAAACATCCAACACTTGCCACTCACTGGGGCATAACGAAATTCAAACAAGAATTTGCCATGATATAATAGCAGTGACAAGGCTTTTGGTCACTATGAAGCCACTTATATATCCACCATCACCTTTCTGTATATTTATCAATCAGCTGAGCCGATATTTGGTGTCATATCTCAATCATTTTGAAGGTCTAAAATCGAGCGATATTTTGAATAAATCGCAATGACAAGAGACGCCACCCGGTGAGAGTGTGTGGGTCAACGCTAATTGATGTCGTCGTTTACGGATCGATAACTGAGGTCTCTTGAGGGTCACGTTATGCAAGCAGCATCCTCACGTCGGCAACGAGAGGTTGTTAAGTGGCCAGGGGGAGGGAGACATACGAAAATTGTGTCCTGCGGATAGGAAAGGCATCATAGTGTATTGATCATCTTCTTCTGTTCTTCTGTGTTCATTTCTCTTGGATTGTGGAGACCCTAATTTTCTTGTATTACAGACACAGATTGTTTATTTGTTTGTTTGTTTTTTTCTATCGAGCACAACCTAAATTACTGATACTGTCGGAAATTATATTCGATACAAAAGTGATGAAATGAATGCAAGGGTTGTGGCGCTCATAAAAATGTCGAATTATAGTAAAAAAAAAAAAAAAAAAGAGGAAAGAAAGTCTCATTAACACGCCCCAAATTGACAGTAATATTCATAGTAATATGGTTTATCGAAGCTTGCACTGATATCTGAAGATAAAATGGAGTAAATTCAATTGGAACCCTTGTCATGTTTGTTACAAGGGATGATTCGATTTTTACATCTATGAACGAAATACTTTCTAGTTTTGAATATTGCTTTATCAATATGCACAAATAAAACTTTAGGTAAGAGCAAAGTCGAAGGAACTCTATTGATCTAAATCATCGGGGCAATTCTTGTATTCAAATAGCTTTGAAAAGGGGCTCCCACTGTAACCCCTTCCACATTTTGCGGCGACACAAGAACAGATCTCATGGAGAAGCGAGGAGAGGTGTCAAACAAATCTTATGAGTCACCGCCTTCTCTTCCTCCTCCTCCTCCTCGCCTTACTCCTCCTCCTCCTCCTCATTCACGGGGTCTTGAGTTCGCTTCACTGATACATCCACTGTTTGGTCATCATATTTCACAATTAGTGAGTGGGCTTTTCGGAGCTGACACTTTGCCAGATGTGGTGATTGTATCATGGCCTTTCCAATCGGACCTTTATCGAAGTTTGCTTGTATTTTAATGCATTGCCTTTAAGAAATTATAATTGTTTACATTTACAACTGAGAGATGACTAAGTGAATAAGAAAAAAGAGAAATGAGTAACCAATGAAGGATTATTCTAATTTTAGAAAAAAAGATTTGAGCAAAAGTATATTTAAATATAGTAATTCCATTCGAGTCCTTGCAAACGTAGTTGCGCTTAGTTTAAAATGAAAGAAAGGGAGGGAGAGGGAACGAGAGAAATGTTACCTCTTATATATAGTCTAACACTTCTGAATGTCTCAAAAATTTCAGAAAGAAAAGTAAATCTAATGAAATCAAATATGCTAAATATCCAGCATAGAAGATTTTAACCCTTCCTGTACGTGCCAGGGACTTTGGACAATTTCGTTGTGTAAATTGGCATTCAAAATACACAAAAGGTTAAACAATTTTGGCCTAAGAGGTTGAGCAATTCCAGGCGAAATAAGAATTTAGATAAAACTGGCTGTTGTTCGCACTCGCATTAAAGGCTCGCAAGTTCACGCTAGATGCGCACATGTTCATTTTCGAGTAATTTTGATAGGTTTATGATGCGGATATTTTTTTTCGTCTTTTGTTTTGTTTATGAAACAGGAAAGAAAAAGAAAGCGGGAAAGAAATATATTATTCTTACAGATTCTCCGTCTCGTCAAATTGTTTTTCTTACAACAAGAAGTGAATAAATTTTAGATTCTAAGCCAATATTCTCCTCTTCAGGATAACATTATAATGTATATTTTAAGGCTCCCTGTCTGTATCTGAACATATCAATGAAGAATGTAACTATCATATGACTAAAGCTCTCCACGATCCCACCTGGCAAGGTCGGGGGTGTAGACGATGTCTTTCCAATGATATAACGTAAGTGATGATTCAGAGCTTGCATAGCGGTTAGTCTGACCCTAATGAAATTAATCATTGGGAAGGAAAGGAGAGCGTGTTCTCCATATCCATTCATTAGTATGAGAGCATAATCTCATAATAAGTCGTCAGTGAAGCCGATACAATATGACGGTTCCTTCATTAATATCAAAGCGATGTCAGTTCATATAACATTTATTTACTGTTCTTCACGATTACCAGCTTTTTAACTTACTTTATATGTATCTTTATAACCATAATTGTGAGATCCGATGAACAACTATATTGTATGAAACAATATGCAACCTGAAACTACAATGTATCGATAACAGTATATAATTATATATATATATATATATATATATATATATATATGTACAAACTCAATGATATTAAATACAAATCTTTTTCTCTCCACTGACTGACAAGAACTAATCAGCTTATCACGATTCAAACAGCAGAATTAAGACAGTATAGGAATGAATTTGGTATTAGGGTACAGTAATCAGGTCTTTGACATCTGTGGCTGGATTCTAGACTGTGCATGGTTGTCTTACTTAACAAACATTAAAAAATGAAGCTTGAATGTTTCATCAAGAGAGTCAGAGTTGTTCTTCTGTAGCAACAAACTGTCATGTCACTCTCATACAAGCAGACAAGAGTACAAGTTAGTCTAAAATCTTTTCACACGGTTGTAACATTGTGCAGAATCACTTTTCGTCCTCTCTTCATATCTTTCTCCTATTCACGTATTTTCGCATGAAAGCTCCAGAAAATGATTTAGTATTCAGATTAAGCAAAATATATTCTACAATTTTATTCTCTTTGATATCATAATTGAAGACGCACTTTGCTTTTAGGTCCATATGTTTCTTTAGTTCGATGCATAATGTGGTTATGCCGCCTGTATATTCAACGATCTGAAAGGAAAAACTTGGCAGTACACTGACTGACTGTGATTGGTGCGCTGGTAGTCTCGTGGTTGACCGAACTATTTCAGGCAGACCACGCCCGCGTTTTCTGCTATGCGCCAGGTAAAACGCTTAATATCAGTTCCATAAGACAGAAAAAACAGAGAAAAAAATAGGAAAGGCTTGCAGTTTTGTTTAAGCGACATTTTGATACGGCCGTAGGGGATTGTGTGTCCGCGAGGTGATTTCACTTCCAGTGAAATCAGCAAGAGTGATTCATATTGTCATTTTTTTTTTCAATTCCCTTCTTCATTTCTTTTTCCTTTTGGTCATCTTAATTGTGACCTGAATCTAAACCCCAGACTCATGACTAGTCTGTTAACATAAACTCTTTGGTGTTGGATATCCAAAGAGTGAGACACAACGATGTCACCACCATTACCATCGAAGAGATATTTCACTTTCTCGAAGATATAAATTGAAATTTTAATTAATTCCACTATTTTGATTGAGAGTAATCTGTTCAAGTGAATGGTAGGTCTATTTTGTTAAGAATACAAATTAGGCGGGGATAGATATTTGTATGTTCACCTGTATAGGCCATAAAGCTCATAACATAGCCTCTGTGCCTCTCTGACAGACAGTCTATTCAAATTCCACGTGAGATTGATTACAGAAATATAGAATAGAGTTTACCAGCTACTGACATATTAAGATGAGAAAAAGACAAGCTGCTACATCCAATAAACAAAATACAACTATACCAAAAACTGGACAAAAGTGAAGAAATACATATACAAAATCTGTAATTAAATTGATATGGAGTATTCATACAGTTCTTGTTCAGTTCATGGGCTGTGAAGTAAGACTAACAGGTAATGAGGAGAATGGTGACTAACCCATATTTGTGATGGACAGGCGGACGGACAGACGACTGCTTGAGATATCAATCTATGACGCATCAAAATGCTTGTCATCCACTCTGCGGCGGGCAGCTTATTTCATATGCTTGATAAATGAAACTAAAATCCTCTGATTGCTCTCCCCAGTCAGTGCCAGTGATAGGATTTAATTTGTTACAAACTAAATTGAAAAAAAAATCAAAACAAATATGAAAGGTCATTTGTAATGGAATTAAGATAAAACATTATCACAAAACGTATGACTGCACGCATGGTGGCACATACCTTAAGAATTTACTGTGATAGTGCTTGTCTACATGCAGTTCATTAAAAGTTGTTTGAAAGCTAGAAATAAGTCAGAAACGCTGCTTAAAAGATTTTGATATTCCCCTGTTTGTTTGTATTTTTGATTTTTTTTTTCATTTTTTTCATTTTTTTTTTTGGAGAGAGAGAGACAGAAAAGCGCTTGTTAGGACTGGCTTTTATTACGACATGGATTTCTATTTTGGTAGAACAAGAAGCAGACACTATTACAGAATAGTAGTATCACATAATTAAAGAATGTTGCTACTCAAATGTGTACCATGCAGTAGACGAGTTCTATGATTGCTCGATGATGCATCTCGACTGGTCACCACGAAAACGGTGCTATGATTGGGTAGTATGAGGCGCCAATGTGCACCCAATCGAATCTATTTGTCCTTGTGGCTTCTCTTTCCCAAAATGATGCGGCCACGCCCCGAGTTCTCGGAAGTACTCCTCTGAGATGATTCATGGCCAGTGAGACCAATCAGCGTCTGTGGAAAAGGTGTTCCGGTCGAATTTTGACGAGAGCTTTTGTCGAGATGGATGTAAGGGTCGTCTCAAAAGCTACATATCGGTAAAGGAGAATTCAGGAAACTGTGTTCATAATCAGCATCATGGGCCTCGGAGCGGATGGGGAGGGGGACAAAATTGCAAAGAGAGCAGCCCCAAGCACATTCAAAATATTCGTTACATGAAAAACAACATACACACGAGAAAAATTACTTCACAAACCCACTGACTCTCTCTCTCTCTCCTATCCCTCCCTTCTCCCCCCTTTCTCTCTCTCTCTCCCAGAAATTATCCTACAGAAGAATACCTCCACCCTGCGCGCGCGCACGCACACACGCACACACACACACACACTCACACTAAGGAAGATCAGCAATCCCTGAAAATAAAAATAATGAACACCAATATTTTGTCACCTAATCATAACAATAAAGAATCAGAACGTTTGTGGTAAAGAGGCAATTTTTGATAGGTCATAGACAGTAAGAAGAGGAAAGGAAGAGAGATGGTAAAGCAATGAGATATTTTTGGTGAAAACAAGGAGCGATAGAGAGAATACTTCGCATAGGGATGGAGTCTTGACAATGAACACGCCACCTAGGATATTCAATAGATGTCATGTGCATTATAGATGCTGTCAGTTCGTATGTACTGTATCAACACCTTTTTATGTCTTTTCGAGAGCAAATAAACACTTCCTCTCAATATCATTGATATAAATGGTCGACTTGATCAGTAGAAGATGTGAACTTGTCGGCTGGTCCTCAGTGAATAATAAACAGAACACACACAATCATTGCAATCAGAATATCAGTAAAACACACGAACACATGGAAAACCAATAAGAGACACAAAATCACACGAATACATTATTTCTGAACACACAAGCATATGATCACTAGCTATGTTCTAAGGCGATATGGACAATCCAATTCTCTCCACATACAACGGTAAATCACGCCCTCTTTGGGAGAAAGTATTGTTTTAGACACTTGCAAAGAGGAGGATACCAGTAATTCGTGCAAGCTCTTCCTCTCTTTCTTTCTTCGTCATTACAGGCTGCTCGATGACAACGAAAGTTTCCTGATCCCTATTTAGTTTAGGATATTATAATCATGTACAACATTTTTTCGTGTTTGCACAATTTTGACCATTAATGACATATAATATAGAAAAAAAAGGATAATAATGTTAAATGATTATATGGATTGAAAAGATGATTTGTTAGATTTGAATAGAAACACAAGATGAAATAGATTCATTATGTTATATCTGTTTGCGTAATGTTTCTACACCAAAACGATTGTAATGTTGGAATTACTGAAGCAACACAAAGGATAAAAGTGAATACTAGCTGAGTAACTGAAATATTTTTCTCATGGTAACGAAGACCATGAAACATGGCACTCGATGTCGGGGGAGACGAGCGTGCCAGGAGGAGGGAAATTGTGTAGAATTAAGATACAGCAGTTACAGCGGGTATAGTGGAAGCTGGTAGCGGCAGGAATGGTAGTGGATGACTTATTAACAAAGAACTCTGCCAGCCATTCACCTGGAAGCTGAGGAGTAGGGTAGAGAATGACTCACACGCACTGGTCCTTCATGCTTTCCATAATTATTAATCCACCAATTAAAAAGAGGAGTGGAAAGGAAATTTTGATATTGAATGACAGTGTTATCCATTTTAGAGTCGCTTAAAATTAACTACTGCAATTATCATTTTGAACCATAATCAATCGATCTTTGGCCGTATCAGATCACCTGTAATTTATTTGCTCCTTAAAGTTGATAGCCTTGTATGTTGTAATGCACGGATCTCAAGTATAATGGGATCGACGCATTCTTTGGGGAAAATCTGAAGATAAAATCAAAATTTAATTTTCATTTTTCTGGTCTCAAAGATTTTGACGAGAGTCTCCAAATGTATAATTGAAAACGTTGTCAAACAGACAGATAGGGCATTTATCATCGTCTATGTATTCGTTTCAGTTCGAGTTATGGCCTACTTTTTTTTTGTCACGAAAATTGAATGAAATGAATAAAACATGATGCAATTCATGTTTTGTGAAAGGCTGAAATGAAATTCTTCCTCAGACGTGAATAAGAGAAAAACCATCATCAAATATTTGCCTCCACACAGGTGACATTAAACATTCCCGCTGGTGTCTTATGAAGCTCGTCTTGAAGAGCATGAATTTAAAGTCATATTAACGTATTGTTAGAAAAATAGACAGAGAATAGACTACCGATAGAATTTTGGATGAAAAGGGTCTGTTGGAAAAAAAAAAACCAAAACAATGTAGGCATTTCTATCAGTTCAGGTGAAAATTAATTGCAAGATCGTAAAAAATACAATAATTAAAAAAAAAAAACTTTTAGAAAGACAAGCCTGGACAATGGAAGAAAGGAAGGACAGGCTGCCTTTGGGATGCCGAAGTGAAAGAAAATGGAGCTCCAATTGGGGGGATGAAGATTGGCGGATTATGGTTTTGTCACCCGGTCGAGTGACTGATTTCAGGGGGTAAAATTTCGAATAATCCCCGCAAAAAAATGTTTTGCAGATGGTATTATGAGATGACTCAGAATGACTAAGGCGAGAATGTGATCCGCCGATGCGAGCAACGCCGAAATTTGAGAGATGGGAAAAAAACGAAAGCAAACCCCAATGATGGCTACTTCTCGGCTAGTGGCTGTGACGTATTAACGTACTTTTATTTGGCAGTGGTCGCCCTAGTAGAGTCTCCTGGGTGGGGTTAATTGGAGTGGGGAGAGAGGGGAAAAAGAAAATGGCATAAATATGGTGATTTGTCATCATCAGACACTTTGGAATAGGTTGGTGTTCCCCTTGTTTCTGTTCACTCCCCCAAATAAAAGAGGCATGGTTTCTGAAGGCATCAATTTACGCATTCAGATTAGCACCTCTTCTTCGAGACGGAGCGGGCTGCAAGTAATCAAAATGACTACTGGAAGTAATCTACAGCAGCTGCACAGATTGTATGGAAAGTTAACTTTATTTCTGTCTGTATCATTGCTTATTGCACATATACACATAAATACGGATGCTGATGTCACTTCAAAAAATACAGTAATTAGTCAGCTCTTTGTCGTGTTGTCAAAATTGTTGTCAGTACATGTATGATTATACCATATACACATTTTTTATTTTTTGTTTTTGTTGTTGGAGTGGTACTGCCATTGAAACAACTTCACATGCCAAGGTCGATTTGACACTGTATTAAATAAGAAATATTCATTCAAGCCTTGCCATTAATTCCCATATATATATATATATATATATATATATATATATATATATATATATATATGTGTGTGTGTGTGTGTGTGTGTGTGTGTGTGTGTACAGGGAGACGGGTGGCAGCTTACTGTGCACAATACATGTACTTGACTGTGATTGGTTCCTAGTCGTCGTCCAATCGTGTCAGTTGCAAGTAAACCGTGGACATATCGGACAATGACGACCATTACAATCATTCAAGAATGACTCACAATTCTGCTTCATTCCGTGCCAAATATGGTCAAAAGTTGAACAATGCTTCTTCATCTTTGATCGCTTGAAGAATCAATTGTAGTGCAGACAAAAGCCATTGAGGAAAAAATGCCAGGCGAAAAGTAATACCACCACCGCAGACTCGGGAAGAGTTGGTCCGCCCTCCCAGCTCAGTTGGGGTCGCGGAGCGGTAGCGCGTGGCATGATCGAATGCGTGATGATGTCATTAGTACTTCGCGCTCGTGGATTTGCCGAGTAATTGATGCGAGGGCGATTTCCATAATTCCCCCTTCTCCCCATTTTAGACGAACAAGGTTTTTTCCCCTTCTATTTCTAGCTCAGACGGGGAATTCCTTTCATCGACCATTCATTCCCCAAATGGTCTGGTATGACTCAAGCCATATCGCCACGCCACCAACACACAGCGATAACGTTTACACAATGGATGATTCACTTTTGGGGACTCCCTTTGTTTACGGCTGGCAATTGAAGTAGCTTGGATGGGGAATACGTCGAAACTAGTCATTAAGTAGTGCCTTCTGTTGACCAGGGTTTTACTGGTAGACCTGCCGATTCGACCTCACCTTATTAACTCATAATGTGATGATTAAGGCCCGGGTAAAATGACTTGTTACAGTCTTATTCTCACCACTCATAGATGTTATTGTTCATTGTCATTACCTTCATTATGATTAAAATCACCTGTTATTCCTTTGTCTTCGGCTTCATTTCATCTTCTCCTTTCCCAACTTCCCTTTCCTCATCATCCTCATTTTTTTTTTGTTAGTATTATTCTTACTTTTTTGCGGTGGCTGCATAACCGTCATTTGATGTTTGCGCTGTACCAGAGCAGAGCGCACTATGCAGAAGAACAAATAACAATACTACCCATTGTAAACAACCTTTCAAGTTATATCGTTATAGTTACTTTAATACAGTTGGCAAGAAATATTAAATCAGATAATAAGAAATGGAAAGAGTTCTGTCATCTATTACAATTAATAGGAGATATGGGATTGAATTATCCGGTGCAATCCAATGTAATCCGAGACAGCATGCTCACACTATGCTACGCACTTCGTCTTGAAAATTGCTTCTTGGATAAAAAATAAAAGGTATCTAGAAATATCATTGAGACACAGCTAGCTCTTTTCCAGATCCTGTCATTATTTATCGTCGCTTCAAAACTTTTAGTTCCTTGTGTTGAAAAAGAATTAATTCTACGTAACAGTATTTGTGGCCGACAGTAATGTGTGGCTATTTTTATACTTCATTTTCCATTACAGGACGACCTTGTCTCCAACGTATCTGCCTTGGTCTATTTGAAAGCAACTTTGTCTTTCCTTAGCCTGGCTACATCGTCTACCATGTAAGATACTTAATGCTTTCTCCCTCTTTATCGTCATAAATGACCTGATAAGATACTCTGACACGCATGCATGTACATGCATGTACGATCTTTACCTATCTATCTATGTATCTTTCTGTCTATATGTATATATACATATATATATATATATATATATATATATATATATATATATATATATATATATATATATATATATATACGTATATGTAGGGGGGGAGAGATTAATGTCTTGATGTAATTTTATGTCTACCTGAGAAATCACGACGTTTATCCCACATCTCTCTCTCTTTCTCTCTCTCGCTGTCTCTCTCTCTCACTCTTCAACGTCATCCTAATCATTAAATTAGGCATACATACAGGACTCTCGACACTAACTCCATTTTTTTCATCCGGTGGTCCGTTTCTGTGTATTAGAATCTTTAAATCTATTTTTTTTCTACCGAAAAAGAAAATTAGTAACCCGGGTCACCAAAAGATAACCTTTTTTTTTTCGAAATTTGCTAATCCAACATCAATTTCCAGTGGCCCTTGACCACTGGCCCACCTCTATTAAAAATGTTGATCTCTAGTATAAAGAAATAATAAATGGAATGATATTCCGACACATGTTTAGTAATGAAAACGCAAGATATAAAATTCAGAAGATGAACAAAAATGTGTGAATGTCTGACTAAATGATTTTCCAAATAAAAGGGTAAAGTTGGAAACATGACATATCTAGCCAAGATTGTTAGGAGGGAAGGAAAGACGAAAAGGCAACACGTTATCGTATACATATATAATGTATATAGGGAGAAAGAGAGAGAGAGAGAGCTTAATGTCTTTACGTCATTTCCTGTCTGCCCAAGTCACGACGTTCACACCGCTCATATTCTGTTCTTGGATGGTTCATCACGATGACAGCGCCACTACATTAGTCACTCCACATCTACTGGCGATAGCAGTATATTCGCCCATCCGACTTCCTTGGCTGGTGTCATACATCATGCTTTACATCACCATAGGGTCTTAATCAGAAGCTTTTAGGGCAGCTGAAGGCTTCATCGGACCACAGTCGAGAATCAGCCGCTGCCAAGTTCCGGCAGCTATCAATCCAGATGCGACAAAAGAATCAATATACAGTTAAAGCAAAAATGAATTAATTTCACAGGCAGAATATGTCATTCAGGTGTACAGTTTTTTTTTTTAAAACTTGTTTTGCAGATTATAGCATGCGTTTTCTTGGCAAAACATCTCATGTCGCGTTATCATAATCTATACAGAATATGTGTTACTTTAGACGAATAAATAGCTTTTAAGTTTACTTAGTCGAAGTAGTTTTTTTTTTAACCTAATGGTGTTCAAGATCCATCTTCAGCATTTATTTGGTCTTTGTACGTAAGATACCTGTTTAAACATTTAACTGAATGACGTGATGTATTGAATTTGAAGAGATAATGAATATATGAATACACACATAATAAACATGTGAACTGTGGAATTAAGCTAAAGAGATGACTCACTTAAAAAATTAACTAATTAACTATCCAATCTAGCTATTGATTAATTGAGTGACGAGACCAATGTAATGTTATTTTTATCGACTTAGAAGCCCTCTTGGCCACGTGTGAAAAAAAAAACCAAACTTTTTATTGTATAGTGCATACATTATATGCTCTTTTATATATCTATCATCTATCTATCAAACTATCTATATATCTATATCCCTTTTCATTTTTTGAAGCACTATGAGCACCAAAAGGTGGACCTGTGCGCTGTACAAGTGGCCGCTATTATCATTATTATTACTATTATTATCATTATTATTATTATTATCATAATAATGATAATAATAATAATAATAATAATAATAACAATAATAATAATAATAATAATAATTATTATTACTATTATTATTATTATTATTATTACTATTACTATTATTATAAACATGGGCACAGTTGATTTTCAAGTATCCCAGAAAATCTTTCATCGTGCAATACCCTGTCATACCTTCCTCCAAACAGTATCCTTCCCCACACCTCGCTGATACAAACTTTAGGGACTACCACCATTGAATACCGTACGATGTATTTCCCCTTAAATGATTCATCCAGTGTGACGGAGACAGTCCTGTACTCACCATGACTAAACTCTCCGAACGTTATTATGCTTTCAAGATGGCGACGCATTGACCAATAACTTGGCGCCGGCTGAAATCAATAGTGAAATCGTTTGTAAAGCCGTTCAGACGGTGTTTTCCACGTTGAATATTCATTAATGGGTTTGGGTACCGTCTTCCACTTAAGAATACATCACGATGATATCATTAATCAAATCGATCGCTGATTGCGGTATCTCTTTTTTTTTTTCTTCCTTCCTCATCTCCAGTTGCAGATAAAGTCGTGTCTCGGAAAGATGCTAATCAATCGTATCACTTTCACATGAATTAAGGGAGACTAGACCACAAGCCAGCCACAACATCACGACGATGAACACTAAACTCTCCATCAAATGCGTTGCATAATCATCTAAGCATTCTTCCCGGAAGCTCCTGTTACCGCCTGATCAACTTTCATGTTTCTGAAATCTCAGGAGAACATGAAGATTTTTCTGAAAAGAAGGAGAAAAAGTTCCCTATATTGATATAAGATGGTTGGAGTCATGTAGAACGAATTCCACCAGGAAGATTACTTATAAAGAAAGAAATGCAAATAGAAAGTTCTACAAGCATTACAATAAAAAAAAAAATTAGCAAGATCTTACAGTGATGTGGATTGTAAAGATTATGTAGTTAAGTAAGCATTTCAAACAACTGCACTAATGAAGTGGTGCTAATCTGTGTACATAGTCATGAATAAATATACAAAACATTCGGGCCACTAAAATCTCTAAATCTGAAATTTTGATGGCCCGAAATAAAAGCAAAGGTAGTAATCCATTGTAAATCTTATAGTTTCCCGATCGGGCCAACGAAAGATGAGTTTGGTGGCCGGACACCATTTTTAATGGCTCAGGGAAGTAATCTATATGTAGTGTACAGGGTTAACGAAACTGTGTTATAGCGATGATACAAAACCAAACTTTGTCGATACCACACAATGTTTGAATGTAAATGTGACATGCGACAATTTGATATAGTTCCATTGATGGGTCGCGACGAAGGTAGTCAATACTTAAAAAGGTGAAATGCAAGAATGCTTTCCTCCAGCGGGAATCAAACTTTCTCATCATCAGAAGGAAGCTTAACAAAGAGATTGTTACGGTGTCTGACAATTAAAGAGTAAAACTACACTTTGGGCACCAAGAAAACGAGAAATTATGCAGATAACCTCACGCAGTTCTGAGTCGATTCAGAGTCACCAATCACCACAATTTTGATATGACCGCTGGGGGAAATGTTGATGGGTTATGCCGTTATGCGAGGAAATTACTTCGTTGCACTGGATCCCATGATGTAATCTTAAGCTTGAATCTGAGGGAAACACTTCCAGACTTTTAACCCAGAAACGCCTTCTTAGCAACAAGAAGGTAATTGCAGTAGGATTGGACGCCAAGATGGCGATTTAGTTTTAGATTCTTTAAATGCTCCTCCCTGCCAGTAACAATTTGCGGATGCACTGTTAATGCATGCAAATACTATTGATCTCGATATGACATGTGTTCATTTACATCGTGTTATTTCTTTATAATTTCCCACCATAAGCCTCATAAGCCCCTATTTCATTATTATTGTGCAGTGTTTCAGGATAGCTGTTCCGCGCGCTATCTTACCGATTCAATGTATGGTATGGTATGGTATGGTATTTATTTCCGTATAAAAAACAATAAATACGGGTGGATTGCCCATATTCAGCGTTGCCAACATGGCAACGCTGTTCTTCCATGGGGTCCACATACAATGAATACAATATACAATTTAAAATAGACACGTACAAAATGAAACCAACGTTTATACAAACATGCAGATGGAAACACATACAGTAAAATGAGAGAGAGAGAGAAAAAAAAAACGGATAATGGAAAGGTCTTAAAGGCAATTAAGTATAACAATGAACAAATCAAAATATGTTTAAATATAAAAGTGGAGTGTTTGAAAATAAAATTCTCAATCATATTTATGCAGTGAAAAAAAACCCCCAGATTGTTATACGGTAATTACTTTGATAAATTTAGATAAAATACGTAGTAAACGAATGAAAAAGAAACTGGAGACTTGTACAAAATGCTTAGATGGATCTATGACAACTTAAGAAAACGAAAATTTCGTGGCAAGTGATATGTCAAGGCAAACTAAGGTGAGGCATATATTAATCGCATCGAAATCAAAGGATAATAATTCAATGGATG